>NC_091122.1:106516954-106846954 GCF_040183065.1 Periplaneta americana | reverse complement strand
TTCTTCGAAGGGACTCTAACGGGTGATAAATACGTGCAAATGTTGGAAACCACGATTCCACGTCTTAATGACCTCTTTGAGAATGAAAATGGGTTTTACTTTCAACAAGACGGGGCTCCAGCTCACTTTCATGTCAATGTGATGAATTGTCTCTATCGTACACTCAATCAGAGATGGATAGGACGAAGAGGAAGTGCTGCGGAGTTCCCGCTTCGATCTACGGATTTAACCCCTCCAGATTTCTACCTATGGGGAACTCTAAAGGACACAGTGTACGCCAAAAAACAAACACTGGAGGAACTGATAGTTCAGGTTGAACATGTCTGTAATGATATTTCATTGGCAACAATCCAGTTGGTATGTCGCTGTGTTGCACATCGTTGTTGGGAGTGTACTGTGGCGGAAGGGGGTCATTTTGAACATGTAAGGGCTTAAAGAATACGAAACTGCAAAAATCGTATTTCTGTCTCATCTCGTTGCTGAGAAATTGTGTTTCAAAATCTGTATACATCAATTTGGGACACTCTGGATATGCATTTCAGTATTCGTTCCATTTAAAGTTTATTTTTATGTCTGTAAGTGTCTTTATTTCTAAGTCTACAAATAGTTACAGGGAATGAAGTACTTGGTATTGTCTAATTTGGAAAAATGTCAGACGCATCAATATTTTCTCTTATGATTTTCAAATATCAGATTATACAAGTTATCAGTTAATTTATAGTTGGTTATTTTACGACGCTTTATCAACATCTTAGGTTATTTAGCGTCTGAATGAGATGAAGGTGATAATGCTGGTGAAATGAGTCCGGGGTCCAGCACCGAAAGTTACCCAGCATTTGCTCATATTGGGTTGAGGGAAAACCCCGGGAAAACCTCAATCAGGTAACTTGCCCCAACCGGGAATCGAACCCGGGCCACCTGGTTTCACGGCCAGACGCGCTAACCGTTACTCCACAGGTGTGGACGTTAATTTATATGTAGATGTCTATCGTGCATGGGGAGAATGAGCATCACGTGCTTAAAATCGTCCGCACCCTAGCGCTGAACGAGATAAATATTTGAAGCCGATAGGAGGAGGGAAGTTCATGTTTCGAGTTGCATTACGCCCATTGATTTCCTATAACTCGCTAATGTGCAGCAGTTCATTGTAATCACCAGGACGTGTCACATAAATTCAGGTTATTGGTTTGATACATTACTGCTACGTGTTGCTCTGCGCCGCAGATCATCAGACGCTCGTGTCCGTCTGTATATATGATGAATTGCTGCAAGAACGTCGATGAAATCATGTATTGGACAGTTTTAATGAAATATATCAAAGCTGTAAATACGTAGAATGTCACAATATTCAAATATATTCAAATATTCAACCAACAAAGTTTCAGAGTATGTTACTCTGGAGTAATAAAAATAAAGTAGGAAGAAGCAGGTCCTAGGCCTCACAGTTTTTAAAAATCGATGTGAAGAAATGCGTTAACTGTGATTTGACCTTCGGATATAATGGCGCACAATTTTAGAATCAAAGGATCCTATTTTACCTAACCATTAAAATATAACCAGAAAACATCTGCCTTGTGTTCTGCTCAAGAAATTGAGTCGAAATTTTCCAAGAAGCTGTATTCTATGTGTCACTGTTTTCGAAATATCAAGATGCAAAAATCGCACCGCGTTGTGATGTCACCTACTGTCATAACGACAAGCGATTTGATAATATTCATAGTGCCCATCGCTGCATATTTGTTGTCATTAGTTCATTACAGTGCTCAAGTGACAAACAACATTAGTTTACATTTAAACGTGGAAATAATGCAAGAAACTTTTGTCTAACAATTTACTGAATTGCTGAATTAGAGAGTGGTTTACGTCACTGCTGCAATGACAAACGCGGTACTCATAAATAAAAATCTCTCAATGTAGATAATTTCTGTCTCTTCCAAGACCCGCGCCATAGCCATTTACGTTAGTTTAATGCATCATGAATTATACCGAGGACAGAGCAACTAGAGGTTGCAGTGACGTCACTGCGGAAGAACCCGCACACAGCAGAATTTTTCGTTGCATTCAGCGTATTCCGAATCTTACCGGACCGGTGGACAACAATGACGTCACGCTGCAGCGAACAAAACTGCTTGAAGGTTCGATGGCTGTCATGGCGGCTGTACAGGTTGTTGTCTGTGCTACACTAGCAAAATTTTGCGAAATTTCCGTACTGTCATCCTGTTCAAAGAAAAGAGAGCATAAACAATTTATAACTGATCCGCTGACATGTTCGCTCATAAGCCATTAACATATTTTGTTTACGTTGTGCTCATTACAAACAATACAGCAGAACACACCGCCATGACACAACAGTGCAAGATGTCATTCGTCTGCTAAATCCCGCCCTATACAAGAACCAATCAGATTCACTGATGGCGACTGATGGAGACTGCCACCACCTCTGCAAGATGATGGAATCGGTGCGACACCGGTGGAGCATCAGTGACGTCATCGTTGAAATTCGGAACACCGTGATGCCATCAGATTGCTGAGCGCTGAGATTCGGAATACGCTCACTACTAACTGAAAACGTTGACCACTGCGCTCTCACAATACAATAACTTCCGTTCAGAAAATGTTTTGCAGATGAATGGTACCGTACCAGCTAGTGCGGAAGGAGGGAGTGGTCGGATCGCTTAAAAGTAACGGTCTCCAAGCCTCTAGATACTCTGTCTCCGGTGTACACTACTAATATAGAATGGGCTGGCTCGAGGGAAGGAATTTTTTCATGAGTAGCGAAATCAAGTTTCGAAAGCCAACTATAACGGCTGGGAGATTACTTCGTACTGATTGGATGATCGTTCACATCTTCTGAGGCATATGGACGTGAGGTCAGCAGTCGGTTGGTAGGCTTTGGTCGTCCATGGGCTATCGCACAAAATATTTGTTTCTGTATTTATTTTTGTCTTTTTAAAGTTTCTTAACGACTTGAATTTCGAAGTTCTGTGGCCTTCAGTTTTTATTACTTTTCTTCCTTATCTCCGTCAGAAGTGTTTGTGATCTCATCAGACGTTATCCTGAAGAAACATCCATTTACTCAGCTTTAGCACGTATCGAAAGAATTCATAAAACAAGGAACAGCTGACTAGTAATTTTGTCTGATTATAACTTTTTTACGTGCCATAAATCTACGACACTCAAGCTTTAGCTTTATCGTGGAGGAAACTACGTCTAAGATTTTTATTGACCATAAAATTAATTATCATCGTCGAGGGGCTTTGAACTCATGAACCTTGGATCTAAATGCTAGCATGGTAACAACTCGATTTCCGCGGACAACTACAGAAATTTAAAACAGTTTCCATTTTGATTTAAGTTGTTTCAAGATCATTATCAACATTTCGAGACACAGACTTCCATTGTAAGCGAAGAATACTAATTAGACTCTTCTTGTTATATCTGAGAATTTTTCATTCGGCTATTTAACCACGCTGTATCAACTACTAGCGTCGATGAAATTGGCGACAAGATATCATTTGATGAAATAAGGCTGATAATCTGCCATGGGATTACCTGACATTCGCTTCACAGTTGGAGAGAATCTCGGAAAACCCCAACTAGGTAATCAGTTAAAACGGGAATTTTAAGCCTTGGTTTTTCTAAACCGACGCATGTGACGTGCGAGGTGCGAGGCTCGCCTCGCACAAATCCGGATTACACGAGACATAGTGAGTGGTTTCTATAGCTGCGAGATGTGAGGTCTGCGCACCTCGCAGCCATAGAAACCACTCACTATCTCTCTTGTAGTCGCATGCGTCGGTTTATACACGCCCGAGCGCAGCTCCGGATCAGAAGGCAAAAACCCTTCCGCTTGAGATAGGCCGGTAGGTCTTTAGAATGTAATTAAAATTTATAACTGAAATATAATGCGTCTGAATTCGACTGCAGAAAGTGCCTCTTCCAATACGCTATTTTTTTTGCCCGCTCCGCGCATATTTGCGTATAGCCGTTAGCGTCTCAGCCTACTTTTTTGGTGATTATGATGAAGAATCCTGTTCTGAAGTTGGGGAATTCATTAGATCGGATTCTTTTCATCCTGTATGGTGGGATGGCATGAGTATGGGATTAGACAGGATGAATGAAGATGAAGGTGATAATGTCGGCGAAATGAGCTCAGGGTCCAGCGCCGAAAGTCAACCACCATTTGCTCTTAATGGGTTGAAAGAAAACTCCGGGAAAATTCTGAACTATTCAACTTGTCCCAACCAGGATTCGATCCCGGTCTAACTAGTTTCGCAGTCAAACGCAATGATCACTACTCCAAAACAAAGCGGTGATGTACAGACGGTGTATTTTACAACAGCCAAAGCGCATATATTTTAAAGACATCGAGTCCTAGGAAAAGATATTACTCACAATGTTCCGAATATTTAGAACTCTTCACAGATACACACCATGTTCAGCGTGGTCCGCCCAAGTGGTGTACACAGTCCTGCCATCTATCAGCAATATGCGGAACCCGAATCACGCAAGTGAAGTGGGTAGGCATTAGATACACACATATTACAAATCTGAATTAATTATATTTCTTTCTTCTTGTTCTTATTTCTTACTCTGTTTAACCACCCCTTTTATTCGACTTACACAACACTGCGGGTAGGGAAGAGAGATTCTTTAGATCGTACACTAGATATGTCACAAATCCGGGTCTCCCTGGTCATGGGATCGGCATGACGCAGAACTACCGCAGGGACATCACAGGACAATCATACGACAATGGACAAATACCCAGTCCCGTGGGTGGAATATAAATTTCTTCCATTACACACGCCGGAAATCGAACCTCGGACCGCTTGCTTGGAAAGCGCGCACGCTATCCACATCTGAATTAATGATACAAAACGAAATAAAACATCATCAAATTAGGAATAAACACATACTGTACTAGTTTAAACGTGTGTCACGTATGCAAAAACGTAACTGATTAAACTACTTATATTTAAGGAAAATTTCAGCAAGCGAGGTTACTCGACTCACCTCGCACTCCGAAAGGACACACCTCTCAATGTGCAGCCTTCGAACACCTCACCTGTTACACGAGCGCGTTTACTCGAATCCACTTGCACCGCGAAAGGAATGAGTGACTTTCAATGTGCAAATCCTTCCGGCGAATCTTCTTCCGACCCTGCAGTCAGCTCTTTATGCTGCTGCCCCCATCCCCGTATGTTGTAGCTAATAGGTTAAGTCCATTTTTGGATTTACCCTTCAAATTTTTCTAGAGCTCCTTCAGTGGAGCAGCGAAACTCGAAGTGAGACAAGTGGCCAATAGGCTTGGAGCTCACATATTCAGTTTTCACAGCCCCAACTCCCGTGCAAGGACGTATTTTCGCGTACCTTTAAAGTTTCTGCCCTCATTTCCCTCTCTCGTCATTCATTCATTCATTATATGCTAAGCAGGGAGATTTTATTATACAAGTGAAAGCAGGGAGAGTTTTTTTTATTATCCAATTTAATAAACCCTATTTTACCCTGAGGTATATTAGGGTTATAGTTGGCATCAAAATACATATTTTATAAGCAATAAACAATAATAAAATTATAATACAAAATTGTGGTCAAGGTTACAATTCACATGAATTATGTACAAGAATGCACCTTAATGAAAGAATGGATTGTTTCATAAAGCTCAGGACATGTCTCTATATTTATATCTAATGGTTATAGGAATATATATATATATATATATATATATATATATATATATATATATATATATATAGCTATTAAACATGTTATTTTAGAAGCAATAAATAGGTATACTAAGATATGGCTTAAAATTTACGAATTAAATACATTATTTAGTAACAATTGGCAATAATCAGGTATTACAAGAAATTGCTCAAAATTAGAAATCAAATGCCTAATTAAAATAAAAATTAAAACCAATAGTACAATATTATAGTATACGAAATTGAAGACTTACAGTTTCATTATAGTCGATTAGAAACAATACGATTTTTTTCCCGGAATAATTTAACATTTTACTCCGGGAAAAAAAATCGTATTATTTCTAATCGACTATAATGAAACTGTAAGTCTTCAATTTCGCTTAATATACAAGTGTTATACTATGAGGACAGCCAAGCTTGTTTTAAAATCCACTCGTGTTTCCATCCGATAGTATCTTCGTTGTTGATGGAGTGTGTTGCAGTGTAAACAAAATGCGACGCGTGCCGTCAGGCGTCGGGTCGGTATTGTTCCGCGCCGACAGGTAGACCTAATTAAAGCGGTCACGCTGCAGAACTAACCCCGCTCTTATACCGTAACGAGACCCACGGCCCCCAAGGCGTGTATTACCTCACAAGAATCATTAATTAGTTCCTAATTCCGCATCCATTTATTACTCTCTTTCTTCTTCAGTTTTACGTGCCCTTGTATTACCAGCTTACGGATAGTCTGAACGTATGACTGTTGTGCATAAGTGAAATAAGTGAAGACATTTTGCTATTACTCTTCAACTTTTGAATCTATCAATTTATCATTTTTACAGCGTACACACAATATTTATAAAAAAATCAAACCTGAAAAATATTAATTAAATTTAATTTTAAAACGTAAGTAGGAGGAACATTTTTCTCAGAAACTACTCGGGCTAAGTGGCTCAAATTTTGCATACTCCTATTTCGTATGGTATTGAAAAAGCATGACCATGACCACTTTCACATAGCTAACAAAATTATTATGGATTTCACAGCCAGAAAAGTATGAAAAAATATGAAAATTTTGTTATAATTTTTTTTTCAGGATGATTTTTTTTTATTGGACGAATATTTATAATCTGATGAAAATAGCGGCAAATATAGTCGAGCTACATTGGAAATATGCTTGAATTTTTAGGAACATGTAGTGCAAAGTATTTCTGGGAAAAATGTTCCTAAAATACCTATGTTTTAAACTTACATTTAATTAATATTTTTCAAGATTAAAATCTTTTATAAAACCAAGTATATGACGTAGAAAGATAATCTAAAAACCAAAATGTACCTGAAACTATTGTATGAATGCTGTAAAAATTGTAAATTGATAGATTCAAAAGTTGCAGAGTAATATCAAAATTATTTCACTCATACACTACAGCTATACGATTAGACTACCAAGTCCCCTAAGGATGGAATATTATATTTTAACCAACACTTGACAGGAACACATTAGATTAAAATAGATCTTTATTAACCGTTAGAATTACAAGTATTCATGACATCGTCAGAGCGGGCCTCCCTGGTCGTGTGGCCATTGTGGCACCGCTGAGAACACGGGACAGAACATGACAAGGGACATACACCCAGTCCCGTGCACGGAAGATAACTCTCTTCCATTACTCCATCTAACAACGGACTACGTGGTTAGGAAGATCACACGATATTAACATGGCTAAGGCCGAGGAATTTTATTATTCAACATCTACATTATTTAGAATGCGATTTGATAAAATATTTCTGTTCAGCGCAGTAGCTGCGTAGTCTAAGGCTTCAAGCTATGGACTAGTGTTACAAAATGCGCGCTGGTTTGAATCTTCACGTGGGAAGAAATTTTCTCATGAAATTTCGGCCAGTGTATGGGTCTGGTGACGCGATGAGTAACGAAATCTGATTTTCAAGCCAGCTAAACGGCTGGGGGGAATTATCGTGCTCATCACACTTTATCCCCGTACTGGTTGGATGGTGGTTCACCTCTGTTAAGACATGTGAACGTGAGGCCAGATGTCATCTGTAGGCCTGGGCCCTCCATTGCCTGTGACGCAACATATTTGTATACTGGGTACAAATTAGCAGCAGAAATACGATAATACCGGTACGCACAAACATTCAGCAACGCCCTTTATATTAATTCAAGTAGAAACTCTAAATGTCAAAACATTCGCTGTTAACATTTAATAATATGTTGCCGAAAGATACAGATTCGCTATGTAACATTTAATAAAGTTCTGGCGAAAGGTAGTCTATATAAATGTTTGTCAAGCTCTTTTCATATTGGAGGAATTCATGTTTGCCATAATATGCACGACAAAACATGGAAAATGTTAACTAATTTGTTTTTTAGACGATCATACTCTTCTGTTACATTTACCGACGCTGTTGACATGTCTCATAATTTGACAATACCACAAGATGCCTGGTTGATATGCAAGCAAAATGAAAACAGTGCTGTAAGGTTTACTTCCCGCACACAGCATGGGAAGTAACATGAACAAAAATCTATTCAAGTATATCTTACATTTACAATATCTGAAGTGTGTTCATATATGCACGTGTCATACTGTCTCTTCACCGAATCGGCATATTTACTCACTGATATCGCATAACTTGTTTTTTGAAAATAATTACTATAATAATTCAAGAAATGTTCGCCGAGTTAGCTCTGTGGTAGCGTGTCTGCGTCCAAACTAGCCGCCTCGGGTTCGATTCAGAAATTTTCATGTACAATTTCTACCTCGGGACTAGGAGAGATAGTGGTGCGCGACTTAAAATCACTAGATTGTGCACCAATATGCCTGGGTTAAATCTGAAATCTCTCCGCAGGCATATGAAGAGAAGGCATATGTCACTGTTGATAGTGATTCGTCCGTCGGACGAGGACGTTAAGCCTGGCGGCTCCCTTGGTGCTGTTCGACAGGAGTAGGCTACGTGCCGGCACCGGGTTTCCACTTCTCCCTTCCTCGTCTTTATCATCATCACTCATTCCAGACACTACACTTACAATAACACTTCAACATACATTCACCCTAGTATACGACATAAACTCTCCACGGATACATATCATGCACAGTGTGACCCGCCGAAGTGGTGTACAACTAGAAATTAGTCACAGTCCTGCCATCTATCCGCGGAACCCGAATCACGTAAAGTGAAGAAATTAAGCTATTTTCTGAAATTGGTATAGGTCTATGTATTTTAATATATAATTCTAGATTTTCCAGAAATCGTTGATGCCCAGCTCAGACCGTAGCATTGAGACTCGCATTCGAGAGGTTCTGGGTTCAAACACTGTGGCCAACCAGTCTGACTGGGGTTTTTCATTGTTGCCCTAAGTCACAAAGGCAAATGTCGGGTTGATAATTTACATGCCATGATTCATCACCGCTTCAATCACTAATATCATAAACATTAATCAAAATCTATAGTCAGTTGCATGAATATAGGCCATCTACAACACACAATAATGAAAACGGCATACTTCTTTTACAGTATTCTTTTTTCTGTTTCATTTTCCATAAACTCTTACAAACACAAACACAACACCCAAGCCCAAGGCGGGACTCGAACCCATAACCCTTTGGACCAAGTGGTAGAGACATTCCGTGCCTATGATGGCCACAGATGTTGACGTGTAAGTGTATGTATATATATATACAAACAAACACACGTATATATGAATGTATGTATATGGATATATATATATATATATATATATATATATATATATATATATATATATACATATACATACACTTACATCTCAACATCTGTGGTCATCATAGGCACGGAATGTCTCTACCACTTGGTCCAAAGGGTTGTATATGTACTGTATATATATATACAATATATTATAAATATATATAATATATTATATATATCATAGCAGCAAAATGCAAATTCTCCTTATACATTTAGGCCTATCGCTTAAGAAATAAACTAACATCTATGTGACATATTTATCGATTTTCAGATTTTTGCTCTATTAAATATCTTAAATAGTGATGCAGCAAATAATAAAATCTCCTACATGTAATTACATTTCCTTGTTTCGAAAATGTAAGAATTCACAGTCTCCTATGTACGGCTGCCATAGGATGAATAAATGTGTTTTTTCTTCCTACTGAAACCTTTTATATTTGCACATAGGAGTTAAATAGGACTATATATAATAAAGTACATGATTAATGAAATATTTTATACGAAGTAATATTAATGCACTTAATATATAAATCTATGTAATTACTTTTTCCTCATTATATTTATGCGAAATTCCATTACTCAATAGCATTGCCATATTAAAAAAAAACTCAATAGCGTTTCCGTATTTTAAAATGGAATTAATCTGACGCCCAAAATGTGAGATAATTTATCTTTGTAGGCTTCAGGATCCGACTTCAAAACTTTTTCTTCCAAGATGTACTTTATCGCATTAATTAAATGACGAGCGTTTCAAAAACATCTAACTTTAGCAGGCGACATTCCTTATAATACCCGAGGGATTTAAAAGTCATTAAGTGTTCGGATTGTATTATTATAAAAAGAAGACAGCAATTCCTACTTACATATCCCAGGAATAAAAAGATTTCTGTTTTTGTTTTTCTGCACTGTAAGCATGACGCAGAAAAAATTTATTCCCCCCTTCAAATATGTTAGAACAGTAGATATGAAGGAAAATTAAGAGATGTCAGATCTTAATCAAGATTAATCACACTCGATAAAAGTCTACGGAAATTAATGTATTTTTCTGCCTTCCCTTAGACGTTTGTATTGGCGGAAAGAGCAACGATATAGAGCGCTTCCTAGTTTCTTTCGTGTATCTCCAGCTGTGACGTAACGTAAGTAAACGACTAATATTAACATACTTTAATTGAGAACAGAAAGTCACAGACTACAAAAGAATTTTTGAAAGCAACAAACAATAAACCGAAATTTCATGTGGTGATTTATAAATAATCCCCATAAAAAATATGTAAGAGATATCTTCCAAATACACATGCCAGAGCCATCTTGTGTATATGCAGAACTTAAAATATGTTCAATATACCAGCTCAGCCATGCGGATAAAAGCAAAACTGTCCGAAAAGACCGTCTCATGGGATCATGATCACGAGATAACGTTAAAGACTTGGACTTCGCAAGAACTCAAGCGAAGATAGTCGAAGAAGATTATTTTCTCATTTCTACAACCCTATTAAAGTACTCCAGTGGTTTACTGAAGAATGCAAAGCAAAGCTTGTACAACACCACCATGCAACATACTTTCTCCTCACGAGCTGATATAGGCCTACTGTGTACTAGACCTAGAGGCTTGCGTGAACCTTGGTTGCGTGCATCATTCTGACCGCTAATCATGCACCAACAACAATTATTGTATTGTGACTATCAGAAACGCCAAGAAATTGAGACCAGTTTATGGAAAGGTGTTACAACATGCCGTGTATGATCATCTCGAAAGTTGGAATTCCTGTAAGTATAGAGTTGCCATACGTCCTCATTTTTGCGGACTTGCGGAAAAATGACTGTCCGCAGACAATTTTGAAAATCCATTGGTTTGTCCACAATGTATTCATTGTAAGCAAAATTATTACTTTCGAGACGGAAGTCGCGCACTTTATCTTCTTTCATGTTGAATGCAGATGTCCCAACGAGCTAGAAGCACTTACTTCCAGCTCGTTGAGATGTCCGGTAGTATTTATGATCTTTGCTCATACAAGTATACGGCTTTTTTCTATGATAAATCGATAGTACAATCTAGGAGGCAGTGACTTTACAGTTTACATTTAATCTTCTTCCGGCCAGCAGTCCAGTTCCCCCAGCGGCAAGTAATGTGATATCTGCTTCCATGCGTGCATCGTGTGTGTTCTGCATAAAATATCCAAAATCATCGCAAGCAAAACATTATCTCACCGAAGTTACCCGTTTTCATATTATTAAAGGAGAAAAATTCGCCGCGGCGCCGGGGATCGAATCCGGATCCTTGGTTCTACGTACCAAGTGCTCTAACCACGAGTTACGCTGAAGTTCAATCCACAGCACCGGATCGAATCCCTCTCCTCTAGTGTTTTTCCCTTTGTGACGTGAGTACAAGTTCGGCATAATATATTAAGTTAACTGCCATTACACAAGGAGCGCACTCAACGGAGTGACTTGGTGGCCGGGATTGCATAGTAATATGCACTGTTGGGCGAAGAATCTACGTAAAGATTAATATTTGATCCTACAGAATATATCTGTTATGGTAACAATGATTATACGTAGAACCAAGGACTCGCCGAAGCTGTAGCTCTTTAGCCGCCGTGGAGTTGACCTTGTGCACCATAGGGACTACAAGGTATTGCATGATGTTGATTAATGGAGCGATGTTGGAATGTCGGTAGGGGAAAGGGAATACCCCGCGAAAACTTAAGACCACAGTCTTTGTCCATCACAAATTCCAGTTGGACTCGGCAGTTACTATCGTGGAAAGCCAGGCAGATGCTCCAGCCATTCGGCTAATGGTGCATCCCTGAATGTTTATTAAATATTTAATGAAACTATCAAGCTAACAGAATTGATTAACTTATTACACGATAAAGAAATTACTTGTTTCAAAATGTGTAGAGAGTATAAAAAAGATTGGTCTCATTTTCATAATGCAAATTATTACATTCAAAATCAGAGTGTCATTAAAATTAACTTAATAGAATATAAATAGCTGAAATGAAGTCAAAGTGCTGTACATATCAGGCTAAAAATTATAAATGAATATAAAAGCAATCGATTCAAAATAAATTCAGATTAGACGAGGTTACAGGATATTGCGAGATTTGCATAAAGGTTTGCATACTGTACAGAGAGCGGAACATACCCATAGCACACCACCTAAAATGTTAACTAATGCTGGCAATAAAGCCATTATCTCCAATATTTCTCACACACAGTGGGTTTAGAGCAGGCCTGCACAAGGTTTGCGCTCTCCGAGCCGGTTCACAGCTCATGAGAGGAATGCAGATATTAGCTTCGCTCTGTATAAGGGTAGACTGGAAGAAGGGGTGATCTCGTGCAAAATATACACAAAAAGAAATACTATTACGTGTGATTATGAAATGAATTCCCGTTCAGTGTTTGAAAAACTAGCTTGGACTATTACTAATTAATAAAGAAATATTTATTTTACAGAAATAATAGAAATTCTATAGCCACAATATCAGTTATATTTTTATTTATCAGTACATGAAAACGAGGTTTTATGCTGTTGGCAGCTGAAAGGAACAATAGCCTACTGATCGTAATGAAACATTAGTTACAGATGTTCGATGTCTGCCTTTATTAAAGTTGATTATAGGAAACAGTTGCTCACAAATATAAATGTTGAGCCAAACATAGCAATCATTTTCACAGCCAGCCTGTGTAGTCGTGGATATTATTGCTAATGTTTAGTCTTGTAAAACTCAACCAGGCTAGTAGTATTATTCAAACGATATTTAGCCCTTAGCTCACATTGAAGATCAATAAGTTCGAGCTGTAAATCGTTAAATGTTAAATGTTATGTTCCGTCTTTTAGATTCCTCCATACTGTACTGTAGCAGTAGGTAAGCAACGTGAAACAGTTACTGAGAATAGGCCTACACACTGCACTCCACTAGATAACTGAGTGGTCGTTTTCTTCTCTTCTACCTATAGCAAGTCTATGTCATTCTGACGTATCCTCCTCTCCGTTTCGGCGAGCGGTAAACACCGCTCTCCCGCTCCGAAGGAGCGCGCGCGCTCGTAGAGCGCTGTTTGTGCAGGTATGAAGCATGCATGGGAATTTACCGGTTCGAAACCTTCCTTCAAGCTCCGAGAGATGGAACTGTGATCCACAGTGCCGGTCTCTTATCACTTGTTGTGCACAGTAAAATCAAAACAATCGATGGCAGACTTCTTGTTCTAACGTCGTTACGGCACTTCCAAAGACAATGAAGCAATCATTTAAACGCAAGTTTCATTATAAATGATAAGGAAAGTTTTATTGTGTTGCCAAAGGAGAAATTTGTCTTTATTTTTTATGCTCAAAAATACTGAGTGTCTCAAAGGCAATTTACAAAGGCATTACACAGAAACAATACAAGTAGCCTATTATTATTATTATTATTATTATTATTATTATTATTATTATTATTATTATTATTAACGATAATAAATATGGCCCTTCTGTGTTTAATAATGAATGATTCTGTTCGGTATAATGAAGATAAGTTTCAAGCGATGGATTCTGTGGTTCCAAGGCAAAAACTGATCTGTTAATTTTTGACGAAAATTTGATTTTGCGATATGTTGTGCATCCTGATGGTATCTTCATCGTGGCAAAATATAATATACGTATCTATGTAATTTTTTCTCTTTAAACCGTTCTTACGAAACACGATTATACTATGATTGTTCATGGTCGTTCAAACTTTAAATTCTCGCTCCTGAAAAGTGGAAAACTATGGATTTGAAAAGTCAGTTGGAAGGAACAACATCTATAGAATCTGATGAGGGATCTGGGGAGCGGAGAAAAATTCTCTCCGGCACTGGGATTCGAACCTGGGTTTTCAGCTCTACGTGCTGATGCACTAAGGCACACCGGATTCCAATTCCGATGCCGGATTAAATCCTCTCAGTTTAAGTTCCAACTCTTAGTTTCCCTTTAGTGGCCAACCCTCATGCACTGTGTCACAGATGTGTGACAGTGGCACAATGTCCAACACACTAATGTGCAGAGGTGCACTCATTACGAGTGACTAAGTGGCCGGGATCCGACGGAATGAGCGCCGTCTTAAACCACAAGTGATTATATACGCATATCACATTTCTGCACGGAAATATCATAATGTACTTCGGTACATCGCAATAATCTATAGAATCTGATAAGAAAGAGCAAAGTACTGAAAAACATAGTCCTTGCAAGTTACATTTTATCTTTGGAGATTACTCGGGCTCTAAAACCATTCAGTGACAGGGAATCAATATAACTTGTTTGGTGAAAGTAGCTGAAAAATGTTCTGAATATTTACATGATTTTAAAAGAATTAAATAGATCAGGAGTCAGACGTTTCAGTCTTTCAGACCGAGTTCTTAAAAAAATTGATTTGTCGATTACAAAAACTTGGAAAGTGATTTTGAGCTCAATTCTCAGCTCGAGTTAATACCAGTACAAAGTGATAGACCCTACTTTTTTAAACATCTGTATGTATTAATGTATTTAAACTTATTTCAAATATTAATCATAGAAAACTTAGATTATTTGCAGCTAAAATTGAGACCATGTTTGCATCTACTTATTTGGATCAGTAATTGCTTCCACAAATTAAGTATGCAAAATCAAAATACAGATCACATTTGAGTGACGAACATTTATTGGCTCAACTGAAAATAGTCGTAACTGAAATGAACCCTGGTTTTCATGAAATGATGGAAAATACCACAAATGTAAATAGTATTGAAATCTAGTCATTCTTTTAACATGGTATATATCTTATATTTCCATTTATGGTATATCTAACACACCTTTATGTTTGGGTTATGTATAATGTATATATTATACGAGTAAAATGATAATATTGAATTAAAGTAAGGATCAGCAATCCACCACTGTTCGCATTATCTGTTCTCATCTCCATCTCCGAGCTCGTTTCCGTACTACCTGTCTTTAATGACTTTGCGGATTGCATCTTAACTGGTTCGGGGTTTCTAATATTTTGTCTATGACTGGTTTAGAGGAAAGGGATGGGCATCGCTGAAAATGATTCTGATCCATTTCTTCCTGAAGACTGCATAATGGACAAAGTCGAGATTTCAATTTTGTTCTAGTGTTTTGTCAAACAGACATGCTCTGTGTGTAATTGAAAGGATGCAGCTGTACTTTTCCTTGGATGCTCAGGAATTTTATTTTGTTTTACATTGAGACACTCCCATCTTTTATTATCTGAAATTTCATGGAAATTATATATTATATCTTGATATTTTGAGTTGATTAATCTTTTAACTGTTGAAAATGGTAAAGTTGGCATGTGGTTTTGTAAGATATTGCTTCCCTTCTTAGCAATATGGTCAGCAGGTTCATTACCAGATGTTCCACAATATGCCGGTACCCATTGAAAAATTACCTATCATCAGTTGGCGTATAATTTTCCAAAAATCAGTTGTTTTTGACGTGAATACATCTTTAATATTAGACCGAGATTTGGGGTACCAGGACGAAAACGGCGATTTTATGATTTAACGTTTGCAGGATGATCCATTTCGACACCATAACTTCGTGACTAGTAAATAACACGATTGAAATGTAGTCTCGTTCGATCGGGTATACAACTACGATGCGCGCATGAACTTGATAAGGCGCGGCGACTGGCGGCCATTTTGGGGGTGGGCGAAAATTTCCTGACAGTAGGCATTATCTCACGATTCCGGTGTGCTAGCATCCTGATTTTGGTGCCAAAAGAAAGATCTCGTCTATATCTGTCGATTTAAGACAGACGTATTCAAGTGAAATCTACATCTGTGTCCCCGACACAGCCACACCCATTTTTTTTTTTTTTTTTAACTTTTAAGGGACAGATTTGTTGTTATAGCAGTAATAGCTGCTTTAGAATCACTTGATATAACAGCTTGTTGGAATGAGAGATCCGGTACTACGTAAAATAATTTTGAGCTACAATTTAAAAATGGGCCAACCCAGAAAACGGTGAAATAACCTGTTAAAACGGAGTAGATAAAATGCCGACACCGTGCAATGTAATAGAATAAGGCGAACTTTCTTCTCTTCTTCATTGCTTTTAGTCGTCTTCGAAATTTATTGAGAAAGATGTTTTTAGTAGAATATCAGTATTAATGTGGCGTAGCTCATAAGAGGCTTTTGAGGCTTAGTCTACCCAAAAAATTTGAGCTATTATACCTGGTAACAATAGTCTTATAAATTCGTAATAATGATGTATCACAATACTTAGTTTCACTCCGATCCTTCCATGTATTAACTTTACTGTTGGTAGTCAATCCAGTATGTAGAGTTCAGTGCGAGGCTTGTAGCAAATAGCCTAAAGGCATGGCTGCGGCCTCGACTCATAAGCTTGAGGAGGGACCAAGGAGGGAGTATCAATTCGCCACATTTCCGTATGGAACGAGGCTAGCCTTCCGTGACAAAAATACGTCGCGCTTTATTGGTCTTCTATGAATGCGCTGAGCTATTGAATTTTGCGTGTGTGTGGTACATATTAATTTTATGTAACATGGCTAATACTGAGAGAACAATGAGGTCATTATTTGTAGAATTAAAAGAGAAACCGTTTTAAAGTTGGAAGTATGAAACCAAATATGCTTACAAAGATAGGAGATCGATACCACATTTACACATTAAAATAGCGGATAGAAGAAGACAAAATAGAAATTTTCAATTTTCATGGTATAAGAAATATCCTTGGCTAACAGGGTGCTCTGAGACAAATAAGTTATATCGTTATACCTGTATTCTGTTTGGAGGTGAAAATGGTCAACATCTTCTTGTGGGGTCTGTGTCACAAAAAAAAAAAAATTATAGAAAAGCCAAGAAACATCTGCTGTATAAAAATATACAAGGTAAGAATATTTTTTCAGCCTACCCAGTATTTACATCTTAGCTTCGCCAATGGATTAGTACAGCTAGCTACTGTGTAACACATTCCTTCGGCACACGCGATGTAGATGATGAAAATTCGTTGTGTTATCACGTCTTGCATATTTCGTGTGTAATTGAATTTAGATTTTATGAGAAGCTGTGTTTATTTGCCATGCAGCCTCGCTAGTACAGTACTGTATAGGCAAGAGAAGAAGATTGTGGAGATGTGCAGCTAGCCTGACACACCCTAGGCGGTTGCATTCATCACCGCGCCCAGCTCGTGCGACAGATGACACGATTATTGCTGAATTATTTACGTATGTTGCGTGCCACGTATCGCTACGTATTTCATGCTATGCGTGTTTAATACGACTAAACATTTAGTTGATATCGTTGCAAATCACTCGTAATGAAAGTAATTACAGCAGAAAGTGCAGCTGTGCAGAATGTATGTACTGGGTCCGGCAGAAACGATTAGACAGTTTGTAAGTATGAAGAAAACACTTTAATAGAAATCATATTGAACAAGAAAATGAAAATGTACCTTAAAGTGTGCCATTTTGTTTTCTATTTATTTCTTGAATATCACTTCACTCATGTGAGCTCCACCAGACCTGATGCAAATCTCTGCGCGGCGTCTGACGTCCATCACATTCTGCAGCTCGTCCCTTGGGATTTGTAGAATTTCTCTTTCAATTTTTCCCTTGAAATGTTTTAATGTATGAGGTCGTTACTGATACACTTTTCCTTTGAGATAGCCTTATAGAAAATAATCAGGTGCCGATAGATCTGGTGACCTCGCCAATTTATTTCGCCAAAGCGAAAAATAAAAGCATATTCCCGGAAACATTTCCCTTAGGACCTGCATAGAATTCCTCGCTGTATGGGCTGTAGATCAGTCTTGTTGGAACCAAATTTGATGTGCATCCATATGTCTTCGACGAAGTTCCCTCTGCAAGAATTGTCGAGGACGACGATGATTCTCCTGAAACGCCACTCTCACTCTTTCCATATTTTCAGGACTTCGAACGGTTCTACGGCGATCTTGGTAGCTTCTTGTTGGTGGTTGATGCAGTTATTCTTGATTTAACCCAATTAATGATGGTCTGACGAGTTGGAACTGCACAGTGTCTTCCCAGGTTAAAATGGCGCCTAAAAACACATCTATCTGTGTTTGTGTCATTATTCTTAAAATATGTTTCTAGGGCAAATGCCCTATCACTCGACCATCGTTCTATCATTTATTAAATTTACTAAATGGCAAACATTAATCTGCACATTGTTGTGTGCAACAATGGTGTACTACGCCAAACATGCAAATGCAGCCAACCAGTTGCACCAACATATATTATATGAGCTCATGGGGCCCTAGTCCACCCAATAATTTGTCGTGTTAATATTATTACTTATGAGCAGGGAACGGATTTATATGGACTAAAAATATATGAAATATGTAAATATATATGTAGTTATTTTTACCAAAATATGGAATTAAATATGGATTTTTACCAAAATATGGAATTAAATATGGACTTAAAATTATAAAAAAATGACTATGTACGTTAAATATTGGTACATTTTAATCAAACTAAACAAAAAATATAATGGACGTACCTTATCTTCCAATGTAGTTTCAACAAAACACAATTTTTATTGTCTGTTACCATAACAATAGGTTACAAACATTTCTTTCAAGTGCTGAAAAGTGAATCTTCTTCTATTGTCTCTGAGGATAGATTTATACTGACTAAAAGAGCGTTCGACGTCACAAGAAGTAACTGGTACATAATTCAATTTCACAATGTCTGCTGGGGATAAGTCCAAGTTAATCTTCACTGTTGATTCACCACTCATCACAGCAACAACCTTTTGTAGTTCTTCATATCCAGGGTTTTTTGAAAGTACAGTGTCCACCTTAGCTCTTACTGCATCTGCAACTTTACCTCTACCACGATTCAGTTGTTCCACAGTACTATTTATAATTTCAAAACTTTCAGATAGTGAAAGGTGCCTATTTTGGAGACTTTTGAGCGTTTTTATGATGCATGAAAATGTATGCTGAATGTGAGCTAAGTCATTCTTCACACTTATGTCACAGGTAACTGTTTTCGCAGTATCAATTGAGACTGCATCTTCAGAGTCCAATGCAAGGAGAACATTGTTAATAGAGTCTATATGTTCGGCATAATATTCAACTGCTTCTAGCCATGTACCCCATCTAGTTAAAATTGGCTTTGGTGGCAATGGAATTTCAGGGTACATTTCTTTCAACACGTTAACTCTACTGGGAGCTTTGAGAAATATTTTTTTCACTGATGAAATCAACAAATCTACTTTAGGGAAATTGTCTCTGACCACTTCTGCCACACGATGAAATGCATGCGCCACACAAGTAAAATGAGTCAATTTAGGATATACAACAGATAATGCTTGTCCAGCTTTGACCATATAAGGGGCAGCATCGCTAATAAAGAATAACACATTATCGTACATAATACCCTTTGGCCACAGGATACCCATAGCTTCGTTGAACAGTTTAACTATAGTTTTGTTATTGCACTTTTCTAGAACATCACAATGTAAAAGAATTCGTTCAGAATATTGTTCACTTAACAAACCGATAACTACATTACCAACAAGTCTACCTTCTTTGTCGGGAGTCTCATCAATGGAAACCCAAATTGAACTATCTTTAATTTCATCTCTTATCTTCTGTATTGTCTCATCGTAGATGGATGGAGCATACGTCTTCCTAAGTGTTGACTCATCCGGGATTGTATGTTGAGTATATTTTTCAAGGAATTCCCTGAAGACCTTATTCTTTAGTTTGTAGAGAGGAATATCAGCAGAGATGAGAGAACGGCACAGGTCGATGTTAAACTCAGATCTTACATTCGATGTTGTTGGTTGTGTTAAAAACAATTGTCTCTGCTTGGAATTTAGTTGTTTGTTGGCCTGATGTTTACTAGTTGTAATGTGTTGTTGCACCAGGAACTTTTGTGTAGATGATACTGCACACTGACACAAATTACAAAATAATATTTTATTGTCAGTTGATAAACCATCTTCTTTAAATTCTGAAATGTAACTTGTTAGTTTTGATTTTAAATTGACTGAATGACGTACTTTTGGCATATTTACCGTCTTTATAGTATGATTTACAAAACTGAACCTATGTGTACTCTGACTGGCATTTAACTGTTGAGCTGCACAACTGAAGTCTGTTAAAAATTTTAAATTAAATTAATACAGTTTTGTAACTTACTTTCCCATTGTTGATAGGACTGCTAATTTTCAAATAACTCTGATGTTAAAGGGATTACTGAACATGTGTTTAAATCTCTATTGTTGAAATGTATTTTTAAAAGTTAATGGAATTTTGTTTTGTTTTATTGTTAAACCTAATATAATATGGACTGTTTTATATGAAATATGGAAAATATATGGAAATTAACGAAAATATGTACTAAACTCTAAAATATGGAAAAATATGGAAAATAAAAGTAGGATTTTTCAACCCTACACATTGTGAAACATAAAGATAATGCAAAATATAAATTATATTAGCTTTATAAGTAAATATGTATTTACATATAAATCCTTTCCCTGCTTATGAGATTTATTTATCTTAACTTACACCTCAAGTGTTTGAGCGCGCCCGGAGTTTTTCAAACGTTGCAGCCATTGCAGCCAACTTAAAATCGTCCAATTGTTTCTTCCGGATCTTGTATGTTTCCTGATTGACTATCTTTATTTTATATGGCCAACAATATACGAACGACGAAAAGTAATACTTCTACAGTCTGCAGTTTAAACCAGGCAACGGTTCACAACCTGGGATATGGAATTGGAATTTACGGGAGGGGGCACTGCGATCTGTTACGATCTATTGCGCTAACCCTCAAGCTAGGCGCATTCCCAAATTCACACCGGCTGACTACACTAAGGTTAGCTGCGTATCCAGGTTTCGAGCAGGCAATCCCCTTCATCCCTAGGCCAGCCCCCTCCGCGTGTCGCCAGCCGGCGATCGGGGAATGCTATGAAAAGATGACGAAATGGAGAAAAGGTAACGGAATGAAGTAGATGCCAAATATGGGGAAACGGGAGAACCCCGAGAAAAATCCCAACTGCGAACTTGTCCGACACAAGTGTCACTGATTTGACCGGGACTTGAACTCAGGCTGCCTGCGTGACAGGCCGGAGATCTGAACAGCTACCGCAGTGGTATCCCAACGTCAGGCCTACGTCAAAGATAATTGTCAATGGAGGATATTACATCGTACTGCCTCGCGTCATGCAATACCTGATGATACAAATGAAGATATATCTGAAATTATTTTAATGTTTCGTAATTGTAATCTCTTTGTTACTAGAAAATTGTGTGAAATTTTAATTTAATAGTATAAAATTATAAGGCACATATTAATGATATAACTATCAGAATTATTAGCTTTCATTTTATTATTACTTTCAGAAAATTATAAAATAAATATTGCTTCATGCCAAGTTTGCTTCTATTATTTTAAACTAAAAAAACTAACCTACATATACCAAATCGTTTTATTACATCTTATGCAAATGGTTAAGGAGGACGAAAGACAAAAAAGATTGGGAACCGCTGGTCTACACCTTTCTCTTTGCCAATCGCCAATGAAAGACATTTCTCTCATGATAATTTACTTCAACACTCCAATTGTGATAGCAACGTTTTGCACGCAAGAGCCATACAGGCAGAAGCGTTAAAAAAAATTGCTGAATCAAGAGCGCGGTCGACCGGAAATCACATAAGTGGAAGGGGTAGTTTTGATTGGATGAAGAGGAAGAAGACGAACAGAAAACTAAAAGTAATAGGGTATGACTGCATCGGTCCCCACTTCTAACTAGCTCCACTATGTGTTCAATACTTTCTCACAGAGGACGTGATAACTAGATGATAAAGAGGGCTCAGAAGATTGCATTAGTGTATTTCTCTACGGGGGGGGGGGGGGGAATGAAAAAATGAGTTACGAAGGTGAACATATTTTCTCATAATACATTTTGCTCGTTTCGAAACTATTCAGTTTCTTTATAATATTCTGAATTATATGGTCGTTCACAGCTTTTATTTTCTTGAACTATCATTCAAAAGACCGCCCATCCTGGAGTCGTAGTCAAAGGCGTCATGCATTGCGAAATGAGCGCTAGTTTGAGTCTTACTGGAGGGATAAATTTTCTCATTAAATTTTGGCCAATGTATGAGACCGGTGCTCACTTAGTATCGTAACGAATTCGGGGTGTTGTACTGTGAGTAATGAAATCCGGTTCCGCGAGCCATTTATAACGGTTGGGGAGAGCATCGTGCTAACACAAACTACCTCTGCACTGGCTATAGCCTATGACCATTCAACTCCGCTCAGGCACGTGGACATGAGACTAGCAGTAGACATTGCCCCTCTATGGGCTGCCGCGCACAGGAGTATTCCCCAACTGCAAGTCAAATGTTAGGTAATTCCATGGCGAATCCTTGACCTCATCTCACTAAGTATCATCTCACTATCATCAAATCCTTTTTTTTCCGCCATGTTTAATCTTCTCTTTCGTACCGACTTACAATCCAATGCGATGTAGAGTTATATCCGATTACTCTACGGTCTGCGCTATATTGGGCATCTACGCGGCTGCGCACCCATGCAGCTTAAAAGAAGCATGGCTTAATTTTGTTCTTTGAATTTATAAGTCGTCCCCTCTGCGAAAGATTCACTGAAATGTTTCGTTGAATAAAAGACTGCGAAGGTTTTCTGTGATTTGAGGTGAAGCACAGACTGAACCTGACTTGACTCAAGAAAAAAAAAATCAAGCACCACTGTTTTAAAAAGACACGCGCAACTGACTGTTGGCCGAAACTAACTAGACTATTATAGCCGACAGGACTCAGGTGAGCTTTTTTCGTTGTTGGAAACAGACCTGAGTCCGGTTTCCCCACCACCTAAACACAACATATGTTTTCATGGCACGTGTCATTTCGCAGAAAAATGGGCGTGGAAGAAAGAGTTATCTAAATTTTGAAAAAAAAAATATATATTTACGACGCTGGTAATAAAAATTAAAAGAATATGACCATCAAAATGAAGATATGGAATGACATAATCATAACCAAATTATTCTTCTCTCATTCGAAAATAATTTTTGAATTGTGCTGCAGATATATGTCTAAATACAGTACGAAACTCGCCATGAATTTCTGCTGTTTTACGTACAGGCTTAACCAACGTCTTCCCCCCCCCTACCCCTACAAGTGCACTATTTGTAACAAAATCATATTCAGTATTATGCGCAATGTTCCAAACATACAGAGGTGAGCCTGCCTGGAGAGAAATGAAAAATAGGTTGCAGCCGTAAAATTACTCTTCAAGGAAAGACAACTCATATAAATTGAGGGAAAGAAGACAGAGGACGGACACTGGAAAGTTTTCTTTTCTTAATCGTACTATCAGGGACTGGAATGCTTTACCTGCAGACTTACTAAAGGCTCTACCCATTACCAAAAATGTATTTAAAATAGGCTTAAGAACTTTACTAATAGACGGTAGTATATTATACACACTATTTAAAGGGTGTAATTTATATTTTGTTATTTGGAGTGTTGTATCAGTGAAGAATTGTGTTGTGTCAGTGGAAGGGTGTTGTGTAAGTGAAGTGTGTTTCTGTCAGTGAAGTTTCATCGTTTATAGTGGTAGTGCAAAGAATTTGATCAATGAAATGTTTTTGAAGTGTTAGTGAAATCAGGATAGAATCAGTGAAACGTGTCGTGATTCCAGTGCAGTGAGTGAGTTGTCAGCAAAATGAGTGTAATGTCGAAAGGTACTTGTGCAGGTATGAACATATCATGTTCGTGGGTTTTAGTTCGAACTTAGAGTTAAGATACAAATTAGATTTACTTTAAATGTTATTTTAAGTGATCGTGATTCATTTAATTTAGAATGCTCTCTGTTATTATTATTATTATTATTATTATTATTATTAATTGTGTTTATTATTGTCATTATTGAGTGTAATTAGTTACCACTGCCACCGGGTATATACCCATTTGCAGTGTGAATAAATACATACACATACAGAATCTTGAGCTCCAATAAAATATGTGCTGCACAAGTCATATTCCTTTCACGAAGTCGCTGCACTACAGTCTATAGGCGTCGACTTCTTTGAAATACTGGTTGAAGAAGGGGGGCGGTGGCAGGACTTTGCACAATTCTGTTTAAAAAAAAAAGTCGTTAAATATTTTTCAGAAAATAACATCGTTTGATTTTCGGGAGGCCGAGACGTACATGGGAAGACAATATTAAAATGGATTTGAGAGAGGTGGGATATGATGCTAGGGACTGCATTAAACTTGCTCAGGATAGGGACCGATAGCGGGCTTATGTGAGGCTTATGTCAATGTTTCTGTAAAATTTTCGTTTAATCTGAATTCCAGACGAATCGGCGCCTCAACTGCTACATATTTTATCATTATATGTGCGTGAGAAGGCAGCAGTTAGAAATCAATTACAGAAGTAATGAAAGCCGTAAAATAAGTTCCTTGGAGCATTTTAGTTTAGTGTGCTTCAACAACTAGTAATAGATGCACGAATCAATTTGTATTTTTCAAGCTGTATTTTCTCCATTATCCGCTAGGAATTATATCTTTAATAATGGTCTAGTCTTGTGTCGCATCTACGAGTATTACATTATGCCTGCCTTAAGTATTACATGAAAACAGGTCTTACATTCGAGTAAATACGTTAACATATTTTGGTACTTCTATAACAAGTCCTGGGTATTCCTATTCTTTTTAAACTATTGGCGGGTACCTGACTGTTCGCCACTCACCCATATGAAGCCAGTTGTGTACACCAATTTACCGACAAAATCGTTGTCAGGAATGCGCCATAGGAGGCTGGTCTACGCTACTCCGGGATGTGATGGTTATGGAGATTTGTTGGTATGCCACAGGGGAATCGGAGTTCCTGCCCAACACAAGTTATAAATCAGGGGTATGCCGGGATCGAACCCGAGTCCACAGGATTATAAGTCCAGCGCTCTAGTCACTAGACCACCGTGGTGGCTATATATTCCTGTAGGAAACAAAACATTGTTATTCGCGACGACCGAGTATTACTTGCAGATGTAAGTGATACAGATTATATCATAAACAAATTTATAGAAGGATATAGAAAATGAGATTTAAATAGGACTATCAACTTACAAAAACTGAACGTACACTAGGCGGTGTTATCAAACTCCCCAAATACATACTCAAACTCCGCAAATATAGGTACATTCGAACGCCGCAAATATGCTACGCGGTCACAACAACAACTACCCCCCATCGTTTTCTCCTCCCCTACTGTGATAGCTCGGGTGCATGCAGCACTGATTATTCCGCGTCAAGCTATGACAGTCACTTCTCCACTGCTGACGCACTGTTCATTTTGTACGTATCTCGGCCTGCAGAAACTACAGCCACTATGATTAAACTGTAGCTGATGGTTAAAAATACTGGACTTATTACAAGAATAAAAAAGAACAGAAATTGAGATGCAATAACTAATCTTAGGTATTTAGTACAATATCAACAATTTTAGTGGCAGGCACGTTTAATTACAGTGTAACACATTTTCTGCAATTACCGTAATAAGAATTTTGAGTGTGGTAGATGGTTGACATGGGTATTCGGGTTGGTTACTATTCTCTTCAGAATTGCAAGATGCATTTGTTGATAATCTTATGTTCGTACAAACCCGCAAAGCTGAATCTTCCTCAGATAACTTACAAGGAGAGGACACGCTCTGTATATAACCGAATTAAATAAGATTGTGTGAGATGAAAGTACAAGACGTACCGTTTAAAGTCATACCTGGTATGGGTGGCCAATGACCCCTCGTTTTGGAAATACTGGCTATTGTTTGTGACAAACTTCCGTTACGTGCCTCATAGGGAAGCATTAGACTATGTAACAGCGTAGCTCATAGGTTGGATGTTGAGTTATCATCCAGGCAGCCCCAGTTCGAATCCTAATGCCTTCTCATGTTTTAAAACTTGATATTATTATTATTATTATTATTATTATTATTATTATTATTATTATTATTATTATTATTAGAACCAAAAGGACAATTCGGCCCAAGAGTGCAACTTCAAGTAGATGAACTTACTTCTAAATTCGGAAATATATGTGTAACACGTTCTTCATCAGGAAAGCTGACATCTCAACTCATAAGCAATACCTGGAGAAAGTAATGAAGACATGTGAAAGAGCAGCCATTTCTTCTAATTCTGGAGTCGTGAGAAGGGCAGGTAAATCCTTCTTTGTATGACGAAATATTTACAAATAAAAAAAATGGAAGTAACGTGCAATCTTAAAGTGATTTCACCTAAATGTACTGGATTATGCCAGTCCTGCGGTGTTTATTTTTTAGACAGGTGAAGATTTTTTTATCAAATATTTGCAAAATAGCTCTTTCGTTTTCAAACTGGACGACAAATTGCTTCAAGGGAGGATGCTCTCAAAATTCACTCCTTAATTCACTTTCAGTTGTCAGCTCCTATATTCAAAGCCATGTTGAAATATGCGTGGTATGCATCAAAATTAATGAACGAGAAATGTTTGTGAATGTGAAAGATGTCTGTTTCGCAGCAGAAGTGCGAAAAAAATGTGTGTGACTGTGAATAACCTTCTTTCATTTGCTGTGCATGGTGCAGGAAATATGTATGTTTTGTGTGTTTTTATGACATTTATCATAATGAATCATGCACAAAATGAAGTGGAATAGAAAGAGAACAGACACCAGTGACCTGCCTACGTGAGCAATATTTTCTTGTTTATCCTTTACAATACAATGTTAGTTAATTAGTAATTTGTTTAAAACATGATGAAGCGTTCAATACATTGAGAAATATGATATATGTAAATAGATTACTGTGATCACACTATTAATCATTATTAAAAGAAAAAAATATAAGACCAGTTAAGATTCGAACTCAGGTTGCCTGGATAACAACTCAGCACCCAACCACATGAGCTACGCTTTTACACAGTCTAATTCTATTAGGCACCTAACGGAAGTATGTCACAAATAATAGCCAATATTTCCAAAATGATGGGTCATTGGCCACCCATACCAGGTATGACTTTAAACAGTACTTCTTGTACTTTCATCTCACACAATCTTATTTCATTCGGTGATATACAGAGCGTGTCCTCTCCTTGTTAGTTCAGAATAACATTGACATAAGTGTAGCATTTCCTCCCTCATTGAGGACATGCACATATTAAGAAGCATTTTTAGTCCACATCAGAATATATTTGTATTTATTCAAGCTCTTTGAGCTGTACAGGTAGATGTTGGTGTTAAAATGAAAAGCGATGGTACTTCTAAACAAAATGTTAACCATAAATATAGAAAGAGGAAACACTATCTACATGAACTACAACAGCTCTAGCATAGTAAGCATATAACATATACAGCGTGCTTCATACTATTACAAAAAGTAAAGAAAGACATTTTCATAGGCCTGAGGTGGATTTTGTCATGATTGTTTCCAACATCAGCAGTAAGCAATTTTTAAACTGTCAGCATTGATCGACATAAGGGCATATGCTGTTAGTCCTAAGCCTAGAACAGAGTAGGGTACACCGGCATTTCTCAAACTTTTTTGAAGTGGGGACCACTTTTTAAAGTCAGAACAGTTCCGCGGATCACCTTACTCTTGTTCCCTTCGAAAGCAAATTTATCATTTTCGTAGCATATTTTAAAACCAGTATACTTATATTTTAAAATTGAATTAAGGTTATTTTGGTCCTCTGTTATGAATTCGGGTGGTCCCTGGCTGGGTTACAGGCGCGGCGCCATATGTGCAGGGAAAAGATGTCGAGAAACACCACGCGTATAGTGCTTTAAATCCCTCTTTTGTTGCTGAGAGTAGAGTGGGAAGTCGATAGACGTGTAGGGTAATACATTTCATAAAATGTCAGTACTGAGAGAAAAAGTGAAATTCGATTGCCATGTGTCATTTCCAAACTCTGAGATTTTAAGGTACAGCGTGATACGCAATTCGATCGAATTTTATTTTTTCTTCTGTCTTTTTTGAAGGACCACAAGGGCAGACCTCGAGGACCACAAGTGGTCCGCGGACCATAGTTTGAGAAACGCTGGGCTACACAATATTGAGATTACTAATGTGTTTACTCTGAAGTGTGAAGGGGATTTGCTCACTATTGATGTGAAAGGGTGGGGGTAACTGATGAGGGGAGGGAGATAGTTGCGCTCTTTGATACAAGGTTGACGGTTGTTGCGGAGCTTGGTCTAAACTTTTATTGCGGAGCTTGATATTACCCGCACTAGGAAAGGAAGTGGAAGGTCTCCTTATTGAAACAGGATAAATCGGAAAATGAGAATCTTTCAGATATCTAGTGTCAATAAATTATAACAAATTCAGAAACATGTGAAAGAGACATGATCTTTATAGATCAAAGTTACCTTGACAAAAAATGCTACCACGATCTTACATGCAATAATTTGAAACAAATTATAGCAAACTAAATAAAAATTAAAGCTAATGAATATTATATAAAATATGCTGCTACAATGAAATGAAACACTTGACTCTTGATTGATTAAAAAAAAATACACTTCAATTTGACTCTATTAGGAGAAGAATTTGATTCAGAAGACGCGGCAGACGAAGTAAGAAATTAATTTCTCTGGAAATAAATTAATGTCACTACATCTGTTGTAGAAATACTTTAAAACCAAACCCCTCAAATGGCACGGTCATATGCAAAGAATGGAAAATGAACAATGGACTGGAAATCTTTTTCAAAGATCACTACCTGGTAGAAATAAGCGTGGTAGACTGGAATGAAAAACCTATGTCAAAACAATAATGTAAATTTTAAGGAGGGAAGTTGGAATGATAGATACAAGTCGAGATAGAAAACGGCGGACCTATAGAGGAGAAAAGCCGAAGAAGAATATTATTTGGTAAGTTATCTCTCGTGAATTCATGATTACCTTATGTTGATTAGGCCTATAGATAAATACAGTATTTTAGTATCTGAATATGTTTGGACTTCCTTTTCCAATCAAGGAACTTAACATGGGCATCCACGAGGCGAACTAGGGTGTGGGTTCGAATCCTGCTTGGAATGATTATTTGGTTCGCTTTTTTTCTCTCGAAACTCTCCAACTGCAAGGCGATTGCCAGGTAATTTCATGCAGAATAGTAGGTTATTTTACGACGCTGTATCAACATCTCAGGTTATTTAGCGTCTAAATGAAGTGAAGATGATAATGCCTGTGAAATGAGTCCGGGGCCCAACACCGATAGTTACCCAGCATTTGCTCATATTGGGTTGAGGGAAAACCCCGGAAAAACCTCAACCAGGTAACTTGTCCCAACCGGGAATCGAACTCGGGCCACGTGGTTTCATGCAGAATATCCGGATTCGCCTAATCAAAGTACGTACTATCCTCGCTACTATCAATTCCCGGAGCTAGATAATCGAAAAATTAACACAACATAATTAAATATTCGATTAAAATAATTAACATTTAAAAAACATGACAATGGCAAATATGATAATTTCCGAGGACGCGAAAAATGAAAATAGCAGTACATTTTCATTGAACCCGTAACTGTTAGCAATATACAATCGTAGCTAAAATTTGCTTTTCAGTCAATGCACAGTCATGTTTTCTAATTAGCGCTTAATCGTTATCTTCTATATCAGATTAGAAACAATCATGACTTTGAATACAATATTTATTAATCATTTGTGTGTTATAACATATTTTACCGTAGAAATCCTTTCTTAATAAAAAGATAGTCAGGTAACCTAAATAATGTATAGAAATACTGTAATGGTAAGAAGAGTAAGGGGAATATTTCGAGAAAAAACATAAAGGGAAAAGTTGAGACGGTGTCAGGTGGAGTTCCCGGGTAGCTCAGTGGTAGAGCGCTGGTACGTTCAACGAGAGGTCCCGGGATCGATACCCGGCCCCGGAATAATTTTTCCCTTGAAATTATTCAAATCTGCTTTATAGGGAGCTTCACCTGAAAGACTAGATTTGCATAATATATACGTTACTGTATACGTTAACAGAAAATCACAATTCCAAGTCACACAGAGATTGTGTGCACTCGTTGTGGGTCTCTGGCGTTTCGTCAGCCCACGCGAGTTGTGTGGATATAAAGGGAAAAGTTGAGACGGTGTCGGGTGGAGTTCCCGGGTAGCTCAGTGGTAGAGCGCTGGTACGTTCAACCAGAGGTCCCGAGATCGATACCCGGCCCCGGAACAATTTTTCCCTTGAAATTATTCAAATCTGCTTTACAGGGAGCTTCACCTGAAAGACTAGATTTGCAAAACAAAATCATTCTCATTTGTGATATTTCTGTCGAGAGTACGTTGTGAAGATGCCAAAGAAAATTTAATATATTATACAGTGCTTATATTTTATCTTTCTCCGCTCGCTTACGAGACCTTTGTCGCAGCAATGTCTAGTTGCGCACGCGCCATTCAAGGACACTCATACGGCGTATTCCGAATCTCACTGGACCGGTGGACATCAATGACGTCACGCTGCAGCGGAATGGGAACAAAACTGCTGGAAGGTTCAATGGCTATCATGGCGGCTGTACAAGTTGTTATTGTGCTACGCTTGCAAGATTTTGCGAAATTTCCATATTGCCATCTCGCTCAAAGAAAAGAGAGCTAATAACTGGTCCGTTCACATGTTTGTTCACAAGCCATTAACATATTTTTTTACGTTATGCTAATTATAAACAGTACAGTAGAATCGAAGCAGAACACACCGCCATGACACAACAATGCACGATGTCATTCGTCTGCTAATTCCCGCCCTATACAAGAACCAATCAGATTCACTGATGGCGGTTGATTGAGACTGCCACCACCTCTGCAAGCTGATGGGACCGGTGCGACAACGGTGGAGCCTCAATGACGTCACCGTTGAAATTCGGAACACCGTGATGCCATCAGACTGCTCAGCGCTGAGATTCAGAATACGCTCATAGCCGCTGATAAATGGTTGTTTTGTTATTGTGTGCAGTATTGAGTTCCGTTTCATTCCAGTAAGTATGTTGTGTGTAGTGTTCACTTTCTTTCTTTGTTTGTCTCTGTTACTTGAGTCATGGTTCAGATTTAATTTAGTACAGAACAAAGAACTTTCATTGTTGTAACTTTTCAAAATACGAATCACCTCACAGTGTCAGAGAGAATTTAAAGAAAATTTTCCTGGAATTGATCCAACTAATAGGTTTACTGTTCGTTCAATAGTGAATAAATTCAAAACAGCGGGATCAGTGTTGGACAAGAAAACAAGACGAAGGCGCCATGTTTTAACTGAAAAAAAAGTTCGGTGATATCGGTGCTCGATTAAAACAATCGCCGCGAAAATCTCTCACGAAGTTAACACAACAAGCTGGGGTCAACCGTACATCAGTATATAATGCGACAAAATTACTAAAATTTCATCCCTACAAAGTTATAGAAATGTACGTCCTAGAGCCCAGGGACTCACATAGGAGAATCGGTTTCTGCAACTAGTTTATTCAATCTGTAGGCCTACCTGACGGCCATTTAGATCCACAATTTGTGATTTTTAATAACGGGGCGTAGTTTCACTTGCACGGACGAGTTAACACTCAAAATATTCGGTACTAGTCAATAGATAATCAATGGCTTATTCATGAAAATTCATTACATGATCCTAAGGTTGGTGTATAGTGTGCATTAAGTGCGAAACGAATAATCGGTCCTATTGTTTTTTCATGAAACAATTAATGATGATCGATACGAAACTCAATTTTTGGATCAGGTTTCCTCAATTATCTGAAGAAAGACAAATGTACTGCTTATTTCAACAAGACGGGGCGACAGTCTATGCAACTCGAAGTTCATTTCATGCTATTGTTGATGTGTTTGATAGTGGGTGATTAGGGTTGTGGACTGCTCGATCCCCAGACTTAAAGCCCTGCGATTTGTATTTATGGGACAGTTTAAAAGACGGAGTCCATAAATCAAAACCACGAACACTGGATGAATTGTAGAACATCGTACGATAAGAAATAGCCAAGATGTAGGAAGCTGAGCTGCAACGTGTGAACCAACATGTGTTTAGAGGAGCACTTCCAACAATGTTTGAAAAAGTAAGCACGTTTTCTGTTCTTCACTCATAGCGCGGCGTGCGGGGTACTATCAAGCGTCATTCTGTATTGCCGCTTCGACTCTACTTCTGCGGAGGAATATAAAATGTATGCATTCTGGTAGGCATAAAAATTCTAATTATCCAATATAAAGTACATTTATTATTTTAAAAATTACTAGCAAGAGGTTTCATTACATGTAAAATACTCAATTTTAAAAGTAATGAATACGAGCAGAGTAGGCTAATCATCCCTGTGTTTCATAAGAAAACAGCGAATTTTGAAATACATGTAAATTACATATTTATTTCTTTCTTCAGTGAACTGACAGTGAAAGAGAAAATCTTAAAGCTATTTCATGCAACACAACGCTCATCCGTGAACAACTTAATCTTTTCAGTGATCGATATTAGGAAGATATTTCATTTAGTCGATGATTGTGGCCGGCTCGAACTCCCGATTTATCTTCGTAATTCATATTAATGCTATAAACTGAAATACAGAGCTTATGTGGATAATCCTGTAAATGCAGATGAAATAATAATAATAATAATAATAATAATAATAATAATAATAATAATAATAATAATAATAATAATAATAATAATAATCATCATCATCAATAACTTCAAGATTTAGGCCGATGATCTGTTCCGTCTCCAGAATTTTCCAGATGAACTAAGAGACAAAATTCGCATTAAAATATTCAACACATTAGGAGAAATCTTCAGCACGTTCCTCGGAACATGTTTACAAGATGTGAGATATGTGAATAAGAAAGGAATTAGTCACTACGGCATTTCATTCTAGTTTAAGATAGGCCTAAATTGTAGAACGATTTTATATCAGTAAAATCGTACACCAGTTCATTGTGTAATAGCACATAATTTACATGAAGATTGCTGGCACATCGAGAAGCGTATTCCATATAGTGAGAATACTATACTTACTATGTTAAACAGTTGAACACTTTATTACGGACCTGATTTCTATCTCTAGCTTGTGCCACGAATCATTGCCACTTGTTATTCAAAAAGTGTAATCTGACTTCTAATTGGAAAGCGCAATGTTCCCTGTAATAAGAGATTTTCACATTCATTTCTGGGTTTATCGTCAGTCCAGTGTTTGATTTGTTATTTTTCTAGGGGAGGACATGACTCGCTTCTCTCTCTGTCTCTCTCTCTATCTCTTGTTTTCTCTGTTTCTGTGCCCAGCATCGAAATGTTTTATTTTCAATTATTTAAAAATCAAGTTTCTCTTAGTGAGAATTAACAATGGATATATATATATATATATATATATATATATATACTACAGCAGTTAATTTTTATTTCAAATAACACTGAAAATGCAAAAATGTTTTGTTAGTACCTATACGGTACTGATCTACTGTATCTATTGGGTTGAAATGCATTATAGGAAGATAAAGACTATTACAAACGTACGCTATTGAATAAAACGTACTAATAATAATAATAATAATAATAATAATAATAATAATAATAATAATAATAATAATAATAATAATGAAGGTGGGAATACTTCTAACAGTAGGACGTAATCCTCTTCATTCTTCGATTCTCCATCATCCTCGATAGTCTAATTCTAATAGTTACCATGCTTGCTATTAAATTGGAGGATCTCGGGTTCAAATCCGGCCGAAGGTGGGTGACATTTGATGCAGAAGTACGCTTTTCTCCTCACTAGGTATGGGAGGGTTATCTTGGGAATTGATAGTTACATAAAAACGCAACTCCTCCTTTGTTCTCCTTGTCTTCCATTGTTCTCCTATTCTACTTGTTCTCCTTCTATTTCCCTAGTTATCCTTGTATTCACTTGGTTCTCTTTGTGTTCCTCTTGTTCTCCTTGCCTTTCTCTTGTTCTTTTTGTGTTCCCTTATTAGCTTTGTATTCCTCTTGTTCTCGTTCTTTCTCCCTTACTCCGAGCGATTTTTAAGATCTTCTTTCGGAAGGAAAGTAAAGCTGAAGAGGTCCCATGTCGTAGGTTTACGGCACGTAAAAGAAACATGTCGCACATAGAGGAATGTATGTAAATTTTACGGCTGTTTCTTACCCACATCAAAATTGACGGGAAGTACAATTAGCTCATACTAGTGACCGAAGAGCGCGGGACTTGCCATCAAAATTGACGGGAAGCACACAGCTCATACTAGTGATCGAAGAGCACGGGACTTGCCATCAAAATTGACGGGAAGCACAATTAGCTCATACTAGTGACCGAAGAGCACGGGACTTGCCATCAAAATTGACGGGAAGTACAATTAGCTCATACTAGTGACCGAAGAGCACGGGACTTGCCATCAAAATTGACGGGAAGCACAATTAGCTCATACTAGTGACCGAAGAGCACGGGACTTGTCATACTCTCCATCCGTAATCTTTGCTTCTTCCCCTGCAAACTTTAACATGTCTTACAAGGTACATTCGCGAAGTACCAGACTGATAATGGTATAAAATAAAATACGATGGAAAGTTAAGCTGTTATCAATGTTTATGGTACCAATTGTAGCTGCCCATAATGCAATTATACAATGTTTATGAGACTAGATAGATATTGGTATAATAATGAATAAGGAAGGAAACGCAGCTATAAATAACAATTATTCTACTAATTTTAGTTGTCCTTACATATACTTACACATGTTTGTGGGTGATGATGTAGAAATCCATTAAGCACAAATGTAAACGATAATAAGCATATTGCATGAAATATGCATTTATGCAGTTGGGAGTTGAGCAACTCGAATCTTCAGTGTCCCAGATAACAGTGGCAGGAGCTTCAAATGTATCACATTCAACTGGAAAAGTAGCTTTCTTCCAGACATGCTTAATAATATTAGTGAATATGGGGGATAACAACCACTCCACCTGGTGCAACTTCCCTTGTTCAACCGCTGGATGTATACTTTTCTCGTCAATGGAAGAAGTTCACCAAACGTTTTTGTGAGAGAGATTTACTCGATAACATTGATGTTGACCTCCAGAGCCGTAACGCTATTATCAACCTGCATGCACTTACCCCTAATCAGTTTAGTGTTCCCAATTCACTAACATGATTAAGTATGCCTGGAAGAAAGCAACTTTCCCAGTTGAATGTTGAATGTGATATCTTTGAAGCTCCTTCAATGTTATCTGGAACACTGAAGATTAGAGTTTCTCAACTCCCAAATGCAGAAATGTATCATTCATCCAATGTGCTTGTAGTCATTTAGATTAATTATTGTGCTTAACGGATTTCTACATCAACACCCACAAACATGTTTAAGAGGACAGCTAAAATTAGTAGAATAATTATTATTTATAGCTGAGTTTCCTTCCGTATTCATTATTATACCAATATCTATCTAGGCTCATAAACATTGTATAATTAACACTATGGGCAGCTACAACTGGTACCATAAACATTGATTACAGGCACTTTGCGAATGTACCTTGTTAGCATATTTCTTGGTTTCTTTACGACTCGATATAAGACAGACATATGACGAGACTCCTATGGAACGGAACTAGCACGAAGCCGTTTCTTTGCCCCTTTTACGAAGGAGGGGCCCAAAGGCTTACACCTGCAGCCCGAGGCTTATTGTGCTTATCACTCATATCGTGAGGAATGTAATCCCCCTGGAACTCCTGGAACCTCCTCAGAACGAATGCCATCTTATGCAGTTCAATGGTACTACATCCTGCTGCATCCTGTGTTGACCTGAAACTAGTGAATGTAATAATTAATAATTAAAGTTGAAGTTAATGATGGCCAAATGAGCCTGAGGGTCCAACGTCGAAAATTGCCCAGCATAGGCCTATGCTTCAAACTGGTTGAGAAAAACTCCTGAACCAACCCAACTAGGCAATTTATTCCAACCAAGATTTGAACCTGGGTCCGCTGGTTTCGTAGTCAATAGCGATAGTCTCGACTCCTGGCTTACACCCAAGACAACACAGGCTCTCATGCAATATTAAAAATGCATATATACGTTAGTAATTAGTTTCTGTGCACATCACGGGCGGCTTCAAAGTTTCTTCAACGCATTAAAGTATTATTTTATTTATTTCAATTTTTCTGTCCTCTTAGGCCTACTAGCAAGCTACTCCGTCAGTTAGCATTGCTATAATGTATACAAAACCTCATACGTATTGTAAATTGTTTCATATTAGATTATAACACGGCCACATGTGTCTATGTTTACGTTACCCATGCACACACGTTTGTATTGTGAATGAGCCATTAACACAGACAGTATGATGTCATTAACCTGAAACCAACATCTGATTACCTGACACGGGGGAGCTTGTTTCATGCGTGATATAGCACAGGACATTAAATGCATGCTGAGGTACGCATCTGCATGCCTACATACCGAGTGGGTGGATAAGTCGTCTGTGAATATTATTAGTAGGTAATATGAAGGTTTTTTGTTCAGCTTAACCTTCTTTTCCAAGCGATCTTTATCCATACCATCTTCACCCTTTAAAAATTTACTCCTCATACTTCTTGTTATCATCATCATCATCATCATCATCATCATCATCATCATCATCATCATCATCATCATCATCATCATCATCATCATCATCATCATCATCATCATCATCATCATCATCAGAGACAGGAACTTTGGCAGAATGCCTTTTTAAATGTGTTAAATGTATCTTCATTTTGAAAGTAAATCTGTATGAATTATACTTTTGTGATTGAAACGTCACAGTTTTATGTTGCCCTTTTCTGCCTTTTTTAATAAAAATGCCTAATTTACAAAATAAATGCTTTTTTCCCTTTATTTGGTTATTTATCTATTATTTATTAATTTATTATTAAAATTTGCCTACAGGTATATTTTAATTTATTTCTATAACCGCTACAATGAAAGTGACTTCACCGACTGTATATTATTGTCTTCCAGTCAGTTCATATCCTCTTTTCAACAATGAGTGCTGCCGTGCAAAAATGTATAACAGTAAGCGTTTTAATTATCGTTTGTGTTTATTTGACAAGACAACAATGAGTGCAGGTCTAACGTTATTTTTAACGGTTATTTTTCTTTCAGTTTTCATTGCGACGTTGTTGTAGCTAGCTAAATATTTCATATCGCAACATATCAGTACAACCAAACACAAAAATGCACTTTCCAAAGCTTCTGGGAAGAAGATTTCTTTGCTTACAACAGTAATTGCAACATCGAGTCGAAAATCTCAATTTGCATTCGATTTCTGTGAAGCTTTTCTTGCTGCCGAAATCCCTTTGTGGAAAGTGCAAGTCTGTGGGTCTAGTGCAAGGTTTTTGTAATTGCCTTTTATCGCGTATTTTAGCTATTTAAGTTATAATGAATTTTTGCCTGTCTATTTTAATGATTCATAATGCCTAAACTTCCGGTCTCTGATCATCATCATCATCATCATCATCATCATCATCATCATCATCATCATCATCATCATCATCATCATCATCATCAGCAGCAGCAGCATCCCTAAAGGACAGGACGAATCCTAGCGCTTTGTTCGAGTGAACTTTTATTGTTACCTCAGCTATAGGCGCATTCTCAATCCACTGACTAAGCTAATCCAGATTTCGAGCAGACAACCCACTCGTCCCTTAACCAGCCCCCTCCGCGCGTCACCAACCGGCGAAAAGAGAATACTATCAGTGGCAAAGCTCAGGTGTAAATACTGAGTAGGCTGAAAAAATGTGCTTACCTTGTATCTTTTCATCCGGCAGATGTTTTTCGGTTTTTCTGTCAAAATGTTTTTGTGACAGAGACCCCACAAGAAGATGATGATCACCAGGGTGCGAATTGAGATTTCTGATGGGGGAGGGGGATAAAATACTAGATAGAGAATACCATACATAAAATTATTATTATCCTCAATCGATACGGTTCAACACTTGGTCGCACTGAGTTGCTTGTCTTGCATCTTGATCATAATAATAATTATATCCATGAGCAGGCTTAAGATAAGATGTGTAATTCCTAAGTTATTGATTATTGTCAGCTTGCCGTTGATGCTGATCAATATTATTTTCTTTCCTTACTTTATAATTTATAAAGTATAATCGTATTAAAACAATTATATTTTGTGAGGGGATAGAAGTTATTTCCGGCAGGGATGTTAATATAAATTTATGAGAGGGGGATAACTTTCTAAAAGGGGGAAATCCTCCCATCCCCCCGGATGACCACTCACTTTCATTCCCAAACAGAATACAGGTAAAACAAATATAATTTAATTGTCTCAGAGCGTTGAAGTATTAAGCAACTCGCTACCACCACCATCATCATTATCATCATCATCACCACCACTACCATAATCATCATCATCATGATCATGATGATGATCATCATCGTTATCATCATAGTTTAGTGTTTTCAAAACTGAAGAAATATGATATGAAAATTAAATTTTATTTCTATTTCTACCCATTGGAGCACTTTCGTACTCCAGCCAAAGCCCACATTTTAAGCACTTTTAAACTTATAACAGACAATGCAAAGATGCGTGTCTTATCTATGGTGACTGTTTATTGTTAGTGCACTCGTAGGACTTGTCCACTTGTCCAGTGTGATTTTTGACTTTCATGGTGTTTAACGTACCGGTACTGAAATGTTTCGGGTTCTTGTTCGGTGTCATAGACATAGAAACATCCAACATTTTGGGGCTCCGTCATCAGGGAAGATTCTCTGTTGGATCCGTTACCGACCATTAATTACTCTTCAACCCTGAAAAGGTTTCCCTATCGTCTTAGCCCTTGGGAATGGAGCAATATATATATAGTTCCGAAACATAAAATATTTCTACACGTTCAAGACGTTAAAATATGGAAAAATTCGCTAAAAATAGCTGGATATTTCGTTAAATCATAAGTGAAATGAGCCACCGGCGTAGCTCAGTCGGCTAACGCGCTTGCCTGCCGATCCGGAGTTGCGCTCGGACGCGGGTTCGATTCCCGCTTGGGCTGATTACCTGGTTGGGTTTTTTCCGAGGATTTCCCCAACCGTAAGGCGAATGTCAGGTAATCTATGGCGAATCCTCGGCCTCATTCCGTCAAATATCATCTCGCTATCATCAATTCCATCGATGCTAAATAACCTCGTAGTTGATATAGCGTCATTAAATAACACACACATATATATATATATATATATATATATATATATATATATATATATTAAATAAGAGAAATGAGACAATACTACAAGAATTACAAGTCTCATCAATTCTGGACGAAGTAAATAGACAGGAATAATTGGAGCCAGAATATTTAAAAAATGAATGATTATAGATTACGTATACAAAATTTTGAATTCCTGTCCAAAAGAAGAGAAGTGTCGGAAGATTTATGAATCTGAAATGGACCACTTGATTTAACATTCGTGAAGGACGATGATGGTGGTGGTGGTGATGATGATGATGATGATGATGATGATGATGATGATGATGATGATGATGATGAAAAAGAAAAAGTAATGCTTTCTTAAACCAGTTTATAGTAAATTAGCAATTACTTCTGATGATAAAAATTATTTACATGAGGATTAGTTCAATGATATGCCGTTCAAGAAAGAGCTTTTACTTGTACAAAAGTGAAGTGGTCGAGTGCTCATAAAACAGTAAATTCAGATCTGTACTAAGTGTAATGCACTCTTGTTTCCTCTTAACCGTAGTGCGAAAATGATGTCTTTAATGGCACTTCTCATCGAGTATGTAATTGACCCACATTACTTGGCTCAAATGCTGGTTTCTCTGGATTACATGTTAGTAGCAAGGGTACTCAAAAGCCTAAGGATCAACTGATCTCCATTGCCATATCGTTATTATTTAAATACGCAATACAATTTTATTATTGAATTATACTGAATTTGTTTTCTCTCACCTATTTAAGAATAATTTTAAAATCAGCATTACACACCATTTTCCACTTTCATTTCTTAGACAAATTTAATTTAATATAAAGTATATAAATCAATACATAATATTATATATAAATGAGTAAGGGCATACTCAAATTTTTTGGGCTAATCTAAAGAATTTCTTTTGCAGACCACTATGAGCTATAGAGGCGACCGAGTTGCTCAGTTTGTACAGCAACTGGCTACGATCTGGAATGTCTAGGGTTCAATTCCGGGTGGTGAAGGAATTTCCTCGTTGGCAAAACTTCCAAAACGGCTTCGAAGTTCACTCACCCTCATCCGGGTCTTCTCCTTGCGTAAAAGGCGGTCCGATTGTGGTGCCGACCACAATACCTCATTCTAGTACCGATGCCGAGTTCATGAAACCATTCAGCTTTACTCCAGGGCCCTCAGGCGTCTTCATGGCATATATTGTCGGACCATCGGATCTGTGCCCCTGTAAGATATGCGAACTGAACCCTAAATTATTTACATGCATTCCTATCTCTCTCCCTTTCTCTCTCCCACTATTCAGCCTTCTTGCGGGACAGTTTATTTGCACTTGCAGTCCAGTGTTGTCAACTCAACATGAACACTGTAGCACAGAGTGGTGAAAAAAATATTATTAAGCAAGTAATAGCATTTTGCGATGAAGAGAAGAAATCAGGCAAGAAAAGAGGAGCTGCGATCATAGGTAAGGCTTATTTTATTTCAATTCATTACGTATTAAAATTCCTTACTTAACTAATACTGATATAATACAACATTTTAATGTAATTTATAATTTACATAGGCAGGTCAGAGCGCCTAATAAAGAAAATCAGGAGAGAGGGAGTCTGTGCAGGAGATGAAAAACTAGAATCACCAGGGAAGAACAGACCAAGGGAAACTTTAATTCTTGTAGATGATATGGACTAATGTATTTTACGAAGAAAGATACAAGCATTTTATACCATACAGAAAGAAATTCCGACTTTGAAGAAATTATTGAAGGTTGCGAGAGAAGCAATAAATTTCCAAGATGGGAGAGAAACGTTACGGATTAATAGAAGAGGAAGTAGCTAGATTTGTTATGACTCAGATTCAGATATGTCCGGGATATGCCCTCTGTAATTTTATGCATAATACAAGTATTGGTCTTTTGTAAATATGTAAATTATTTTCATAAGCATAAATTAGAACTCCTACACATTATGAGTATGTTATGTTATACAGTATGCAAATAAGATCGTACCATGTAGTAACTTCGCCATAACCGATCCCTAGCTCGGATAAGAAAGAAAGAGGTTATATAACAATGTGTTCACTCATTCCTACAATTTTATAATTTTATTAGGACTTCAAGATCACGTTCCAAACCTAAAAAAATAAGATAATAAGGTGAAGGAGAAGTATTTATGACGAAAACATTTCTCTTTAAAAACGAAATAGATTCCCTTCACGTAATTTCCATTTAACCAACAAATATCCACTGTAACCATATAATTATCTCCAAATAATCGTAGAAGTCAATCAATATCATTAGACCTTCTTAAATTAAATTATGAATAAGTAATAATTAACCTCACATTATTAATAAGCAATATTCAAGAGACATGACATTGTTTGACGGAAGTTTGACAACATCCCTATTCGGCAAGGTTCGTGGCCTGCTGTTTGACGTGGTGGGAGAAAAGCTGGTGGAATGGAGTGAGTAAAGCCGTTAACTTTTCCAAAAACGACGACAGCGCTGAAGGTGCACAGATCCGATGGTCCGACAATAGAGGGGATACCTTTTCTTTTTAACAATCAATCAATCAACCTTCTGTTTAGATTTTAATACCAGTTTACAAAAAAATATAGGCTCAACAGCTTGTCAGAACGTTTATAGGAAACTGCAAATAGCTCATAAACCTATTTAAAAATTACTGACTATGATGAAAACCTGTTTTTGTAAAAAGAAACTTTATGACATTCAATAATCAATTTATTGTTAGTTTAAAGACTTGTTGAAAGTGTAAGACAGTCTTATTTATGTCAGTATTGAAGCATAACCCTCTCATTATGATGATGTGAAGTTCTCTGTCTATAATTTTTGCCAGTGTTGTTCATCGAAATCTGGACCGTTACCATTCGTCCATGTTAAGTGAAAGAAATGAAGTCAATTACTGAAATAAATCGGTTCAACATCGAGAATCAACAGGTCTTATAGTCCGCAACATATATTTTGAGAAATTCTCGAGCTATAGATATACAAGGACACAGTGCTGAGTCGCAGTGACTTCCTTGCAACAGTATCAGTCAAGTAAAAAATGCAAATATATATACACTCTTGCGACTCTTGTGTGTGTACAGTATGTGCATTGTATGTATATGCGAAAGGGCCAGATGAAAGTTCTTCTTCAAGTAGACTGCTCATGTAGGAGGTAGGGGTGAGATGAACAGGAAACCTAACAGTTGGATTTTCAGTCTCGAAGATATAGCAATGATTCGGAAGGTCTCTAACAGGTACCTAACACAGAGACAGTCCCTGGATATCAGACAGAAATCACTAGGCGGACATGACGTCCATGACCATCCTACTGGAGATCGCCGATAAGCGTTCCTCGTCCAGCATAGGGAACGTACGAGTACGTCATGCCAAAGGATATTGCCACATCGAGTGTCTCCGTTTGGCACCTGAACAAAACCGTGAACGTTTCACAGAAAACCTAAAAACTGGCTGATTTTCACTTGGCATCACCGAACCTCGTACACTTGTCATGAAACCATATTATATTATGAAATTTATGACATGACAAGAATAGAAGAATAAGAGATCAGAAAAGGTGTAGCTTGGACTTCTACAGCTGGCGATAATAACAGGAATTCACGACATTTCAGAGGTTGGTACTACTTTTATCTTCAGGCGACCAATAATGGGACGAGTGAGAAGGATCAGCCAGCGTATCAGTTAGAGTATTTACAGTTAATGTGTATCATGTTTACTATTATGTTCTATAATATAAATGCAATGTATATTATAGAACATATTAGTAAACATGATACACATTAACTGTAAATACCCTATATATAATATATTCAATTAATTCATTTAACGAAATCAACTCCGTTACGGTGAACAAAAACATAGCCTATATATTCTGAGATTATGAAATTCATACCCTTTACTATAACTTCCAGTAAAAATTTAAGCTAAGGAAATGTTCTTCCTACGTCACATGACGTTACAGGGACAAAAAAATAACAAAAATCAATATACAAATTATCAATATTTGTATTTTACATAATAAACCTCCGGGTTCCTTAAAATCCGTAAGTAAGTAAGTAAATTTTACACAATATATACAAATAATTCGTTTATCAAAACCTATCCCGTTGTAGTGAACGAAAACATACATTCTGAGGTTATGAAATGTAAATATTTTACGAACATCACATAATATTTGTTTAAACTAAGAGAATGTTGTTTCTACGTCATATGACGTTACACGAGCATATTTATAATACATTACCTCATTATTATTTAATGACCCCATGCGTACCTGCTTGCAATTCAACCTTGTTTACCTATCCACATGACGTAATAGATGTAGCTACCAGAAGAAACTACTCGATCCGCTGTACATTTCGGAACGAAAATGCGCTGCCTGGTAATAAGATAAAGTTGAATGAAAATTTTTGTACTCTAAAATAAAAGAATATTACGCTGTAAGTAGACCGTGTAAATAACGGTGGTTTATTTACAGTAGTGGCAAAAAAACCCGGACTGTAGCTGATTTCAGAGTCTTGTTCACTCCAGAGCACGGCAGACTGGTAACTAAGACTTTCGTGGTTCGAATCCTACCTGGGAAGGAAACGTTTTTTGTTCCTTATTCAAATTTATTCCCAATACTTTTCGATTGCTGGTAAAATTCATGTTCTGGGAATAATAAGCTAATTAAGTAGGAAAATATCGCTGCAATCGAAAAGTATTGGCAGTAAATTTGAATTAGGAACAAAAAAAGTTTCCTTCCCAGGCAGGATTCGAATCACAAAAAGTCTTAATTACCAGTCTATCGTGCTCTGAGTGAACAAGGCTCTGAAATCAGCTACAAGGGTCGGTCCGGTTTTTTTTTGCCACTACTGTACATCAACGGAAGAATAAAATATACAGGTTTGAAATGAAATAACCCTGCAGATTGAAAGGGTATACTTAAATGAATAGGAAACCTATATTATGTTTGTGATTAAATGCACGGTTAATTAGAAAATTAAGTTAGAACTTTCAGCAGTCTGGCAACATATCCGCTAACACAATGCACTTTTTTCTCGTAATACAAACAAAGAGATCAACGAATTCAAGTCTCTCTCCCAACCTTACACCTCCCTCTCTGACTGCAACGTTGCAATCTGTTCGCATCGTTCAGTGGCTTGAAATGAATAGCGTTTTTTAAATTAAATTTACACGCAAACCGTCCATTGAAATACGCCAAAGGGATATATGATTCTTTATTCGATTTTCTGTCGATATGGACAAAAATCACGATCCTACTCGCAATAGTTACCGAATAAGAGAGTTTTAAACATTTCACAAAAAAAAAAATTCTGAGAAAACTATGAACTTTCCATCAATACGGTATTACACTTTTTTGTTGCATACAGCATGAGCTATTCGCTCTGAAAATCTGTAGGGTTATTTCACTTCCACTTTGTATATGTTCATGAAGAACTCTGCTTAAGTGCGGATATGACAATGTTGGTTTTAACATAAGAAAAGTACATAAATTAATGCTAATTTTGCATTGTAACGATTTTAACACCTAAATTATAGGAACCACCCTTTAGCATTAACAGAACATCGACATCTAACTTAACATAACTTGTTCTAGATAAAGTAGCGTTCTTACAGCAAAAATATTTTAATTGCACAGTATGCCGATCAGTTTTTAATAAAAATATGGATGACGGCGCTTATAAAACGCCTTAGTTTTAGTGTTAGTACGGAAGTAATTTTCATTTATAAAGTGCTAGGGAAAGGTGTAAGAAGGAACACTGCAACTATGTGTTTTACGTAAAATAAACAGATTTATTTTTCGTCTTGTTCCATTCGAGGTACTGGTTTTCATCCCGTTTCGAACTGAAGACTTTTTTTTAGAATTGTTCTCTCCGTCTTTTCCTCTGTCGTCTAACATCTCGCCTTCCAACCGATTTATAATAAACTTCTTGTCGTGGTAGGCGATCAGGTGCCATCCTTTTGATGTCGCTATACTATTTATTTTGATAATCTGTAATAAACATTTTCTACCATTGTTACTTCAATATTTAATTTATTTCTTCCTATTATTTTTATTTGCTTCTGACCCTAATCTCTCAAAGCTAAAATTAGAAGTAATCTCATAAATCTCATCTCTGACGCTTCAATTCTCTGTTTGTAATTCTGGCACATTACCCAGCTTTCATTTCCGTTCAGCACAATAATTAATTTTGATGTAATGTTGTGAAGTCTCCATTTTATTCCTTTCCTTATTTTATTCCCTAAGTAAATTTTAATACGCACATTTACAGCATTATATTTAACGTATTAGCTTCTACATCTTGATTTATTTCGTATCTTAATATACAGGGTTTTAAAAAAGTATCCAATATTTTAGGAGGTGATAATATGCATCAAAACAAGAAAATAATGTCTAATAAATATGGGTCCTACAACACATACTTTCTGAGATCTGAACACTTGTTCATAGGAGGTGCTCAATGTGACGTCCATTCATAGCAATGCATTTCTCTGCCTTACAATACAGCATCATCAACAGTAGTTGACACCCCTGGCATGGATTAATGATAAGTAGCAAGGAATACTGAAAACAAAAGTCTGGTTGCGGATATGAGCGGGTTCAGCAGAGATTATATGTGAATTTTCGTAATCAGCATGTGTGGGGTGATGGAAATCCCCATGCAGTTGAAGAAACAAGGCATCAGCACCGATTCTCAATCAACTTATGGGCAGACGTTCTTGGTGATAGATTAAGGGCCATACGTGCTACTACAGAGATTAACTGGGGATCGTTATCAGGACTTTCTTATTAACGCATTAAAACAAATTTCAAAGAGTGCGTGATTCCTTACTCCGAGGGGCAGAGGAATGCATTGCCATGAATGGACGTCACATTGAGCACCTCCTATGAACAAGTGTTCAAATGTCAGGAAGTATGAGTTGTAGGACCCATGTTTATTAGACATTATTTTCTTGCTTTGATGCATACTAGCACCTCCTAAAATATTGGACACTTTTTGAACACCCTGTAGATATAAATATAAATCAAAACCCGATACAGTTAAGTATATTAAAATTAACAGGTTGAAATGGCGCGGACATATCATACGAATGATAAATTACAGAATAGCGAAAACCAACCAGAAGTGAGAGAGGAATAGGATGGCTTGAAATGAGATCGAAGGACAGACTTTACCAAGATGTTAAACTGCTTGGAGAGAGGAACTAAGAACGTCGATCTCTTATTACGGAAGAATGGGAAAGGCTTCTGAAGAAGGTCAGGGTCCACACTGGGTCGTTAACCAGTGATGATGATGAATATACATGAAAATGTAAATAAGAACTATTACTTAAAATACAAAGGCAGATCCCTACTAAATATAGCTTATAAAATTTTTCTGTCGAAAGGCTAAGTTACTGTGGAACAACCGGCATCACAGGGTAAGGACAATGCTTGCTGACATCCTAAGACAACAAGGATTAGAAGTCCATGAAGAAGTGCATTGTATCTCGGAAGATGATTAAAAAGAAGAGCAGATATTGCTGTCTTTGACAGAAAAAAGAACACAGGAACAATACTAGACCTGACTATCAGGTCTGAAAGAGATGCACAACAGCCAAAACGTACTGATGATGAAAAGAGAATCATCTATGAAACTTGCATACCTTATTTTAGCAAGCAGTATAGCATCATGGCTAATCGTTGGTCAGTACACGGACTTCTTTTCGGAGTTCGTGGTACCATCTCCAAATACACCTATAATCTTTTAAAATCAAAAGGATTCACATTTTACAATCTTGAGAAAATCCTTAGAGAAATTATTCTAAATGACTCAATTCAAATTTTTTGTAATTTCATCTCTATTTCAAGTAATATGATTTACTTTAATTTTCTTTTGAAATTTATTGTGTAAACTTTCATATAGTTGTCACGCCAGGAGAAGGCGGCTGAAGTACTTAGACGGGGCGGAGGGGAAACAGTCGCGCATGCGCACCGCGCTGTTCACTGCAATATTCCTGTTTCACAAACATCTACTGCACGTGTCTATGAATCTTTGCGACTTTGTGAAAATAATAGTGGGGTTTTTACTGTAGTGTTTTATTAGTTTCAACAAGACAATTGTTTTCAGTATACCACAAATCTTGTATTGCTTTAGTTATCCTTTGCTTTTCGTGTTAATAGTGTTGATAATAATATTGTTAATAGAATTTATGTTATTGTGTACTGTTATTTAGGTTTATAGCAGTTCTTTGTTTATTGTAAATATGTCGACAAAGAGGAAACAAGGATTGACAATCTATAGCGAAGAAAGGAATATTATTAGAAGTGCAAAATAATTCTGTGATGAAGAAAAAGAACAACAGTGCCTTTGCATTCCTCTTACGAAACCTACAGCAAAGGTAGAAAAGTACTCTAATCTATCCACAAGAACAATACAGCGTATAAGGAACGAAATGAAAGACTGCACAGAAGAAAGTGCGTTGTCGACACCTGAGGGAGAAAAATGTAAACACCCAGACTACCGAAACGCAAATGTAGATGACTTCGACGGGAGATTGACAAAAAAGATATAATTGAGAATTTTTATTTGAAAAAGAAAGAGGGCCACCGGCGTAGCTGAGGAGGTAGCGCGTTTGCCTGCTGATCTGCAGTTGTGCTCGGGAGTGAGTTCGATTCCCGTTTGCGCTGACTACCTTGTTGGGTTTTTTCCGAGGTTTTCCCAAGCGGAAGGCGAATATCAGGTAATCTTTGGCGAATCCTTGGTTTCATTTCGCCAAATACCATCTCGCCATCATCAATTCAATCGACACTGAAGAAGCTAGTAGTTATTACAGTGTCGTTAAATAACAAGTAAAAAAATAGTACCAAGCTGCAACAAACGTCTACCCTTTTACAAGAGAAAATTGATTTGAAATGAAAGACAACATTAAGACGAATACTGAAGAAAAAGGATTTCAGGTGGAAGAAGTGTGCAGCAAAAAAAAATTGAGGAAAACACTGTAAATTAGAATACCTGAAGATATCTACAGCAAATAAGAAAGCTTAGGAAAGTGGAAAACCCGATTTTGTATCTGGACGAAATGCAGATAGATAGGCCTACCAATTTAACGTTTGCCAAGTTCTGGCACGATAAAAATGTTACGGGAGTTTTGACTACCGTAAATGTGTCCAGAACACTCATTGTTGTCCATCAGGATGGAGGCGGTGGGGCTAATGGCTTTGTTGAGAGATTCGAATTAATATACACGGCTGGAACATAAACAGACGATTATCATGGACAGATCATACTCCAGAGATTTTGAAAAATGTGATAATGATAGTCATAGCGACAGCACCGAAGATGCGGAATCTTTTATGTCTGACTCCGTTCCCGTGTAGCCAAGTAAGTGGACGAAGTTTTCAGGTCAGAGTGTAGCGTGAAGTTCCCCCGTCCCGCCTATCTACTCCCCGCGCCAACTCGTAGCGCGAAGACAGTATGTATTTGTTTTCTGGATCCTTGTGGGCACCCTTATTCAAGGGCAGATGGTTTTATTTTCTAAATCCGATGTGTATATTATGGCCATACAACCTATAGCAGAAAAAATCCTATAAGGAAAACAATGCGAATTTCGTAAGGGTAGATCATGCACAGATTCAAAACATATTTAGTAGATCATGCATAGATTCAAAACATATTTAGTAAGGATACTGCAACTATAATTTTTCGGGTAAAAAAATATACACATTTATTAACTTTAAATATTTTTTTTTTTCAGGTAAAAAAATATAGCTACACATTTAATAACCTTCGTGAATATGTTGAATACAAATTTCGACAAAGTAAAATTGTTTTTTGTATTTATAAAGTTTGATAAGTTGACGTAATACCAGGGGCGTATTTTGCGGACTATCGGGGCTACCGGCGGTAGCCCAAGGAAATTACAAAAGAAAAAGTTGATAATATAACATAATGTAATAATTTTGTATTATTAGTTTTACCACAGTAATTAAAATTAAAGTAATTGTTAGATTTATATGCGCTCTCTGCTCTCGAAATGAAACAAGTTGTCAAGGCGGCATCGCTGGAGAAACCGCTTGCTACGTGAGGTAGCCTGTGACCGTACAGCGCACGCTGTCCTGTCGCACAACTGCCCGTCCCCCCGCTCTCTTCTGTTTCCATCGTGCAGTGTAGAGTCGGGCAAACAGCCTCTTACTCCCGCTCGTTCTCGTAGGCGAGACTAGCTGGCCGATAACGCCAGTTCCGAGAATCGTATTCTCGAGATTGGCACTCTCGGGAACGAGGAATACCGGGTCCCGGCCTGTTATCGCACGGCCGACTTATCGTTATGAAAGGCGTACACTGACTGCCGGCTTAATTGCCGCTCATCACTGCAATTCATGACTCTTTCTGAAATATTAATGTTCATAAAGTAATTTAAGAAGGCACAACAGTGTGGTATGCAATAAATAATACAGCACATTATGATTGTCGACATTCTTACAGAAGTCACACTATTTTAATGAACTATTTATTGCCTTTTCGGAGAAGCAAAATAATGCAGCACTTTCAGCCGTTACCTAATCCTAAGCTAGTCTAAAACAATAACAAGTTATGGTTGGAGCTATGATATACTTTCTCGCTATCAGCATTTTGTTGACATTCCATATTTAATCATTCGATAGTGTTTTGTATATGCTATAGTAATGGATATCACACGACTGTATTATTATTATTATATTGCGCGTTCACATCTGGATGTTTCGTTGTAATGCAAGGGCATCTTCATCAGCATGGGTAATTATTGCTCTGTGTAAGGACGAAATAAAATAATACTTATTTATATTATTATAAAGGACCAGAGGCTCTGACAAAAGATATTTTTGTTTCCCAACTGATAAAATGCTGAATGTGAAATGGAAACACTTTTGCAAGGGGAAGGACAGAATTACGAAATAGAGTAGATCCTTTCACAAATTGATCATAATTACTTACAAATGCGTTTTAAGGAACCCGGAGGTTCATTGCCGCTCTCACATAAGCCCGCCATCGGTCTCTATCCTGAGCAAGATTAATTCAGTCTCTACCATCATATCCATTTTATATTAGCTTTCCATCTACGTCTCTGCCTCTCCAAACGTCCTTTCCCTCCGGCCATCCAACTAACACTCTATATCCATTTCTGGATTCGCCCATACATGCTAGATGTTCTGCCCATTTCAAACCTCTGAATTTAATATTCCTAATTATGTCAGGTGAAGAGTACAATGCGTGCAGTTCTACGTTGTGCAACTTCCTCCATTCTCCATCCCTCTTAGCCCCAAATATCTTCCTAAGAATCTTATTCTCGAACACCCTTAACCTCTGTTCCTCAAAGTGAGAGTCCAAATTTCACAACCATACAGAACAATCGGTAATATAACTGTTTTATAAATTCTAACTTTCAAGTTTTTTGAGAGCAGGCTGGATGACAAAAGCTTCTCAACCGAATAATAACAGGCATTTCCCCCCCCCCCCCATATTTATTCTGCGTTTCTTCCTGAGTGTCATTTATATTTGCTTTATCATAACAACAGAGAATAAAAGAGGGTTATTATTATTATTATTATTATTATTATTATTATTATTATTATTATTATTAAATTACCTAGTTACTTTACGACGCTTTATGAACTGCTATAGCTATCTAGCGTCTGAATGAGATGATAATGCCAGCGAAATGAGTCCATGGTCCAGCGTCGAAAGTTACCCAGCATTTGCTCTCAATGGGTTGAGGCGAGAAACCTCAGCCAGGTAAAGGCTGGTTCACAATAAACCGGGAACGGAAACGACAACGAGAAATAATGTTAAAATAAATATATTTAAATGTGAACATTCACAATTAACGAGAAGATTGCCGGAGCCCGGAAACGGAAACGTGGAAGTTAATTGTGAATGCTCACATTTAAATGTATTTATTTTAACAATATTTCCGTTATCGTTGTCGTTTCCGTTCTCGGTTTATTGTGAACCAGTCTTAACTTGTCCCAACCAAGATTCGAACCGGAAGCCGATCGTTTCACAGTCAGGTGTACTAACCGTTACTCTACAGCGATTATTATTATTATTATTATTATTATTATTATTATTATTATTATTATATCATTATTATTAGCACTGTTATCATCATCATCATTATCGTAATCATTAGGATGATTAAGATTATGATTATCAGGATTATTATGATGGTTATTATTTATTACTGTCTTGTAAGTTATCATTAGGTACCGGTACAAGTATTAGAAATCTGATTAATTCTTAATTTGTTATTCTCGTTCCTATAACATATAGGATAATTATTATAAACCATATAGGCCTATATAATTTTATATTGTAACATGGCTAGAATACAATAATGATTGTTCTGTAACAATAATTTATAACGTGCACACCAATAGAAAGTGTAGTTTTCTATAGTATAGGCTGGTTCACAATAAACCGGGAACGGAAACGAGAACGGAAATAATGTTAAAATAAATGTACAGTATTTAAATGTGAGCATTCAGAATAGTTAATTATGAATGCTTACCTTTAAATACATTTATTTTAACAATATTTCCGTTCTAGTTCTCGTTGCCGTTTCCGTTCTCGGTTTATTGAGAACCAGCTTTTAATATTTTCATGTTTCATATCATTGTGTTACAAACTATTTTTTTATTTAGTTGTTATAAAAGATAGCCTAATTACTGTAAAGTGTAAACCATCTTGGACTATACGAGTATAGCCTCATTTTCAACTACCTGTATTAAAATATCATTTAATACCATCCGTACAATAACGAGTTTTCAAGCGTTGAAGGGTTCCGTACAAATTTTACGGAACAAACGTTTGAATCATGTGTCCCGCGCTAACAGGTTAACTCGCCGTTATTCGAGAATCAGTAAAAATTTTGAATTGCCATCACTTTTAAAAGTAATTTCCATCCTTTCTCAACATTTCTCTCGCTTTGACCCCCCCATCTAACGTGAAAAACAAAAAAGTTTGCCGCTTACCAGCGGTGAAGTCTGAACAGATCAATCTCCATCGAAGTTAATATATATTTTTTTCACTTTCCAAAAAAGATTTTTAGTTCGATTTATTTTTCTATGCTTTCCTTAGACATTGAGCTATCAATCCAAAAAATTACAGCGCGATTGATTAAGTATTATAGGAGCTACGACATGATATATATTTAAAGAACCAGGAAGTGTATAAGCCAATGCTTCCTATAGAAGCATGGCCCGAGCGATACTGCTTTCTTATCATTACTACAGTCCCGCATAGACGTCCGAGACTGTCGGGAATGACCTAGTATCGGTAATCTCGGGACCAAGAGAATCTCGTGTTCTCTATCAATGAGTCATTTGGCTACGTTAGGTACTCGCGCACTGGGCGAGACTGCGGTGATTACGCAACCGAGAACGGGCGATAATATGAGGCAGTCTGCCCGACTCTACTAGGCGGGTGGGTTGCCGCTCTCGTGATCGGTTTCTTCGCAGGCGCGAAGCAACAACACGCTTAGCACGCTAGCTCATGAATGTGATTGTGTTCTTGCAGTGCAGTATTTTAAATTTGTGATTTGTTCGAGTGTCTAACAGTTATATTAATTGTGAATTATTAAGTTTTTAATTTCCCAATTAAGTGATATTGTGAAAAATATGGCAGAACAAGTTTCTGGAGAGGTTTGTGTTGAAAATCACTGTGTAACAGAAGGTTTATTAAGTGCCTTTTAACCGTCGTACATACAACGAGGAAGTTGAAATTGTGAAAATGGAAAGACCAACTTCTGAGTTAAATTTGTCCATGGACGTAAAAGAAAAACAGCGTGAGTACACACGCCATTTCACTTCAACATCATATGGTAAGTGGAATTGGTTGTGTGGTAGTTCTAAACTGTCTAAACTATTTTGCTGGCCATGTTTGTTATTTAGCCGCGAAACTAATGTGTGGTCAAAAGAGGGTTTTCTAATATGAACTCCCTTCGAACGGCAGTCCTAAAACACGACAAATCAAAAGCTCATATTTGTGGTAGCATGAACTTTGCAAACTTTGGGAAGACAAGAATTGACTTACAGCTACATAAGCAAAAAGCTCTACATTTCAACTAACACAATGCTCCTGTGGAAAAAAAATCGGGAGATTTTACTGCGTCTTATTAACGCAGTCTGCTTTCTAGGAAAACAAGAATTGGCTTTTCGGGGTCATAATGAGAGTGTGGAATCAGACAACAGAGGAAATTATATTGAATATTTAAGTTCCTTAAGTGAATTTGACCATTTACTGGCCAATCATCTTGAGAGTTCAACAGTATTTCGTGGTACTTCTACCGCAATTCATAATGACTTAATACATATTTGCTATAAGTGGGGTTATGATAAAGAACATAAAATCTGAAATAGAAGAAGCACCTTTTGTGGCCATTGTTGTTGATGAAACAAGTGACTGCTCTAATCAGAGTCAATTGCCCACTGTTTTAAGATACTTCGATAGTACTGCCAATGTTCAAGAACGGTTTGTAGGATTCACAAATGTCAGTTCGGGCAAAACTGCTGCTGCTTGGTTTCAGCATGTGGAAGGTGTTATAGCAGAATACAATGTCGGCAATAAGTTAATTGCACAGACATACGATGGTGCTTCAGTTATGGTTGGAAATATTAATGGCTTAAAAACAAAAGTTCAAGGAAAGTATCCTCAAGCACTATTTGTCCATTGTCACAGCCATGTTCTCAATTTAGTTTTGCAACAAACTACTTCATCCATTCCAGAATGCCGCATTTTTTTTTTCAAAACACTGTCGGGTTTAGCTGCATTTTTCTCATCATCTCCTAAAAGATCAGAAAAACTCAAGAATTTATGAAAAAGAAACTCCCAAAAGTAGCACCAACTAGATGCAATTTTACATCTCGGCTTGTAAATACAGTAAAGGAATACAGAGAAGAACTGACTGCTTTCTTTGAAAATATCATTTGTAATGACTCTGAAGAAAACTGGGTTGATGATGTAATTGTGCAGGCTCAAGGATATTTGTATTTTTTCACACAGTTTCAGAATACATTTCTTCTTGAAGTCTATACTAGAGTGTTCGCACATACAGATGTGCTCTACAATATTCTTCAGACAGAAAGTCTAGACATAGCATACTGCTTGCAAGAGGTATCAAAGTTAAAAAATACTATATTCGAGTTCAGATGTAGTGGGTTTCCGTCCATATGGAGTAATATGGAAAATGAAAATTCTTCAGCCAATACAATGGAACCACCATTAAAGCGAAGAAAAGGAGATGATGAATTGAAATACAGGCAGCTGTACTACAGCGTACTAGATCGTATGCACATGAAAATTACTGACAGATTTTCTGATTATGGAAAGCTTCAGTTCACATATCTTCTAGATTCTAAAAAATTTTCTGCTTATAGAGAAAACTTCCCGAATGAGGCACTAAACAAATTATTTCAGTCCTATAACAGTCACTTTGATCAAGTACGTTTGAAAAATGAATTAAGTGTAATATATTCAGCAGAAGTCTTTGATTTTTCGAACAAACCTATCCATGAAATATTATCTGCCATATATGAAAACCAGCTGAACCAAGTTATTCCTGAAGTCCTTAAATTGGCAACATTAATTGTGACAATACCAGCTACGTCAGCATCAGTAGAAAGAACATTTTCTGCGTTGAAGAGAATAAAATCCTACTGTAGATCAACTCATACACAAGAACGTTTATCCGGCTTGGCACTGATGTCCATTGAAAAGTCATTTCTACAGAAATTTCGCAAGCGGCCCAACTGTAATTTCAATGACGAAGTCATCAAAGCATTTTCGTCCCAATCAAGACGTCTGGAATTCATATATAAATAGGTAAGGAATTTTATTATAGGGACTTTAAAATATATTTTGTGTAATAATAGGGTCAGTGGTAGCCCAGGCCCTTAAACCAGTATACGCCACTGCGTAATACTAGTTGAACGTTCGTCACAAGTCTGAAACACATCTGGATTTCTCCCCTCTAATTGCAACCGAAAGGCTTTAAATAGGTTACATTTAATACGGTAAAACAATATCTCTTTTTAGACATGCAGTTATGGAGATAAGATCTACACGGTTCTGGGTTTCGAACGAGATGAGATCCTGAGCGCGGTGCAGTGGTCCCATCTCTACGAGAAACAGTCCCCGGGGATGCTGCGCTAGTCCCAAAATACGGCAGGGAGTGGCGACCGGAATAATAAACATCAGAGACGCTCGAAACCAACACCTCTATCGGCGCAGTGCTAATCCAATAAGCATGTGTGTCTGCACTGCCCAGTCCTTTGTCAGCGGCCTGCTACATTATCGTGGTGGTGTTAGACATCAGCCTTGCGTGCGAAATGGTAATTACAGAAACATCAAACAAAATGTTATTACTGCGATGATCACAGAAACAGAAAATGTTTTGAAATCCCCATCATAGTAAGCCACTCAGAAGAAGTACAGGTTTGGACTCGCATCATCATCATCATCATCATCGTCGTCGTCGTCGTCGTCTCTTCCTAGGTCATTCTCTGTCTGGAAGGCCTGAGGAGCGATGGGCCTAATTTAGTACTTGTTCTGGTATCCCGCGCTCTTGTAGAAATGACATATTGCTACTGAACGCCTGGCGCTATAGACAGTATGCGAAGCTCTTGCGCCTCGCGGAGTGGTCCAATGTTCGGTTTAACGAATGTCCGAGTCTCTCTCTCGGGTGGACGGCTCTGGATCATGAAAAACAGATAATATTGAGCCATCCAGGAGTTCCAAGAATCGTTGCAAGGACGCGATTATCATCGTGTACCTTTCAATTGATATTTTCTCCTTTATCTCTATTGATTGATTAATTAATTAATTCATTCATTCATTCATTCATTCATTCATTCAGCAATCCAGGTATTGCAACAGCACGCATCATGAAGCTACAATCATTAGAGCTTGAGAGTGCTTTTATTTTTTTAATAACTTTTTATCTCCTTAAAAATGTTTTATTAGTGAAATAATACTACATCTACTTAGAATAATTAAAATACACAGGCTATATTAACAACTATTCTTTCAGAGGTAGCCTATGTACATTTTGAGTTTAAAGTATGAACGTTACAATAATAAGTGTGTACTTATTTGCTCTGCTATATTTTAAGTAATTGTAATTTATTTTATTCTTGTATTTGTTTACATGTCAGATTTCATCTATGCATTACGCTTATTTCCTTTGTTGTTATCGGTGCCCATTAGTTGATTTATATATTAGTTATGAAGATAAATGTACCAAAGTGTCCAATCAATTATAATCCTATTTCAAGCTAACACTTTTTTTAATTAGGATAAGTAAATTTCCTTCAGCTGTTACTCCATTTGTGTAATTAGAAAAGTCATCAGAGTCCCTGTATGGCGAAATGTGCTTGGTATCCTGTCCTATATATCTGTGATTCTGTCTTGCCAGTAACATCAGACTCAACAGCTTGAAGGCGGGATATTCGGTCGAATGTTCAAACTCGCCGGTTAGAGTGGAATGCCTTACAGCAGTTATTAGATTGAACTAGCTTCTTATTTCAGCATTTGGAATTTGATCCAGCAATCTACAGTCTTTTACATCTCTTGGGAAGCGCATTTCAGCCGCATCTATTGTCTATTGTGTTTATTTACTTCCATAAAGTAATGTTGATACAACAATCAAATTATGAAATTTGAGTTGCGTATCGTTCCTAGTTTGACCTCTTGAATTTCCTCTCCATGTTTCATATAATGATTGGCGTTTGTTTAATTTTACTTATATATCTTTTTCTCTATCAAACGATATTTGAGTTCCCATACAATTTAAGGTTGAAACTTGTTCTAAAATTTCGTTTTTTTTTTTTTGACAAAATTTTACTTCTAATGGGATATTTGTCACTGAATATCATATATTATAAGGTTAATATAATTCACAGATGTTATTCAAATGGAATAGTGTACGTTGTAATTTATCCTCTTCATCAGAGATTAAAATTACAGGTAAATCATCTGTATATAAAAAAAACCTAAGTTCCATAAAATCCTCCTTATAATACCCTTATCAGCAGAGCTAGGAAGTTGGTACCAAAACTGTTAAGTTATGTGGGCTTGGACTATATCTCTACCGAATGAAAAGTAATAGTGCATCTCTCAATGTCAGTGAACCAGAACGGCAAACATGTACAGCCGGATGGTAACCAAACATGTGCTGCAATCGTGCACAGCCTTAGAACAAGAAAATAATAAACGAATAATATGAAAAAAAAACAATGTGTAATTATAAACTTCGTAACTCCCAAGCTAAAATAATTTACCCATAGATATAAAAATAACTTACAAAGTATACAATTACGGTTCTAACCTTATTATAACAAATAACAATGAACATTTTCATTTTATCGAAAGCAATACTCCTTTTATGTTCAGAAAAAAATATATACCTATTTGTACTCTGAAAATATTCGTTCTACGTCACAAGACGTTACTGAAGCAAATCTGAAATATTATACAGTATATCTTACTATCATACGGTGAACAACTACTTTGTGAATCTAATAGTGTATCTCGTATGTGGCACATAATATTAAACCCATAATTGTTTTCAAGAAAATTTTTCATTTCTATTGTAATGACAGCTAGGAAGTTCGTATCGTAATTCCGATGTTGAACTTGGACTGTAACGCAACCAAATGCATAGCAGCACGAGACGTCAACATTTAAGGAAGAATAAACAGGAAAAAATAAACGTATTACACACTTCTGTTTGCATAATTATTTAAAAACAGATGGGTTTCCATTTTGGAATCATGCATAATATTAACATTACGTAAATAATAATACAATAATAATATAATAGCTCACTTTGTTCAAAACCTATAATATTAATATAAATTAATAATATTCTTAAAACTATTCACGACTGTACACAACTCCACAGAATGATAGTTTGCGTTATTTGTGAACAGCGTAACGTTTGTGAGGCGCAGGTGAATCTATACTCCTCGCTGTAATCAACTGAAATCTACTGTTTTGGTATGAACTTCCTACCTATGTTTATCAGTTTGACCATCTTATTTCCGTACCATATATCATGTAGGCTACATAAATATCGAATTTCGGAGTAGATAAGACTAGCAGGCAGATTCAAAACTTATATATTATAATTTCATACCGGCATGCAATAATTTATGGATGAATTAAAACAGTGGCCATCGTTTGTTTGCAAGAGACCAAGATACCAAAACAAGTACTAAATTAGACCTATCGCTCCTCAGGCCGCCCAGACAGAGGATGACCTAGAAAAGGACAACGACGACAGTGATGATGACGCGAATTCAAACCTCTACTTCTTCTGAGCGACTTACCATTTTATTTATTTTTATTTTTTAGTAGATTATTTTACGACGCTGTATCAACATCTTTGGTTATTTAGCGTCTGAATGAGATGAAAGTGATAATGCCGGTGAAATGAGTCCAGGGTCCAGCACCGAAAGTTACCCAGCATTTGCTCATACTGGGCTAAGGAAAAACCCCGAAAAAGTCCTCAACTAGCTAACTTGCCCCAACCGGGAATCGAACCCGAGCCAGCTGGTTTCGCGACCAGACGCGCTAACCGTTACTCCACAGATGTGGACTCGTTTGTTTATTAGCGACTACATCAGCAAGATGCCTATCGCAGTATTAAGGCCCGCTCCCACTTAGCGAAATCGAACCGAATCGAATCGAAACGAAAAGTCTGCTGCCGCTCACATCTAGTGGAATCGAACCGAACAACACTTTTGTGTTTTGTTATACGAAAGAGAATAATTCTACACAAGATTTATAAATTTTTCTTCGTTCATATTGCATTGTGATTTTTGTATACGTATTATTTCAGCAATAACTTTCAATAGTAAACAAATTAAGCCCCCAAGAATGGATGTGGTTCATTTGTTTTTTCACGAAGGCTTCACGAGAACTTACGATCATACCATAACGAGAAATTCTATTCCGGCAGTGGAATAAAAATATTCTAGCTCCTGAGTTCTGTTCTGTTCGATTCGCTTCGATTCGAGCGCCGCTTCCTGCTATCTTCCACTTAAATACATTGTGAAGAGAAATTCTGTTCGATTCGATTCCGCTAAGTGGGAGCGGACCTTTACTCGACCGAGGCGAGTGGAGCCGCGGGCGTAATGTAAACTATCGCGATGCGGTATTACGAACGCAGGAGCAGTAGCGCCACGGCTCCGGGTTGCAGGACTCCAGTGGCCTTGGTCGAGTAATACTTTGCTATTCTACTGCGTCACGATGCATTCACAATCACGAACTCTTCAATACTATCAGATAATGTTTTACACGTTTCTGGCACGTGTATTTTTCATTTATTGTTGTACTCTAATAAAGGACGTAGGCCTACTGCTTTCTCCTACTGTGCCGGTTCTACATTGTAGTGCGCGGGTTACCAGGTACGTGCGCTGCTTACTTACCAAGCGATTTTAAGAAGCATAGAAGATTCTATTCGAGGTATTAGGGCCGATTTTACCAACATGTTAATGCGCAATTAACTAATTGTAATTTAACTTAAATACGGAAGTTAAATCATATTTAATTCGTTTGCGTTTCACCAAACTAATACACATTTAAAATAAACTCAATTAATTTATTTCCAAATTAAGTCATTACGACCTTCGGAATCATAGTGAAATCATAATTTCGAAGGCCATGTGCCTTGTTAATGTAAGAACTGACCTATATAGTGAGTTCATTTGTTATAGTACGACAATAAAATGTCATGAACAGTAGCCTCAAAACATATTAAAATCATCGAAAACAAAAAGAAGACTTCAGAAGAAAAGAAGAAAGGTTGTAAATAAGTAGAAAGACATTTCAATGCAAGAAAACCTCATTCCAATGCCTTCACAAATACACAAGACAAAACGGGATAATATGAAAGTAGATGCAAGGAAATATCAAGCAATGGAAAGCAACAGTGCCTTCAAATGTAATATTAGACTTACATGATAATATATTATTCATATTACATTAGTTACCGTGTTTTAGGCAAACGAAGACAGATTAAACGTTTCTTCAAAAAAATGTATAATTTAAATACTATTATGAAGTACGTAACTATCAGTTGGAAATTCTAGATCACCTTCTATAATATATATATATATATATATATATATATATATATATATATATATATATATATACAGTATATATATAATATGTAATGCTTATGTCTTGCTTAGCCTAAACCGCATTTGTAAATATTTTTCATCCATTGAATTAAAATAATCTTGTCTTTCAGAAATAATTATCCTCGTCCATCTTGGTAAGAAATCATTATTTTCAAGTATCAGGTCCATCTTTGTCCTCGCTATGACGAAAAGTATTGTCGTTAATGCAGGAATTAATTATTTAAATGACGAAATATTGACCAGTTAACTTAAATGCAGTTTAATGAGAACTTAAAGCCCAATTTCAGTTGGTAAAATCCATTGTCCCTTTAAGTGTCAATTAAGAAGACTTTAAGTAATAATTAAAGTTAAATGAGTTTGGTGAAATCGGTCCCTAGAGCGATACTCAGACCGAGGATTGATTAACACCACATTAAACAGCAGAAACACGATTTGCCCCATTCGATTTTCAGTAAAATTGAGAGTTATAGATCCCTATCCTGATTTCAGATGTCTTGACCCATTTTATCAAGACGTCTTATGGTGGTTTTGGACAGCATATTCCTGTTTACTGAAATTAAATTACGAATGAATATAAAAGAATGATAATAATGATGGTGATGGTGATGATAATAATAATAATAATAATAATAATAATAATAATAATAATACGAAGTGGTAACATACATAGAAGAAAGAAGGTAGATTAAGAATATCTGGAGGGTGACCTATGAAAAAAGAAAAGTGTATCTTCCAGTTGTTAATTAATTAATTTATTTATTTATTTACTCTGGTGGAGTTAAGGCCGTCAGGCCTTCTCTTCTTTTGGTTGATAAAACCAGTGAAGAACAAAAAAAATATTGCTACTAGTTAATAATACCGATAATGGTAATCTATACTAATAATAAATCTATAGCCGAAATTGTTCTCGTAATTTTTGATTTTCCAAAAATAATTGGTCCTAACATTTATAATTAACCACCCTGAAACCGAAAATCGCTTTTTTGAAATTTTTGTTTGTATGTCTGTCTCTCTGCCTGTCTATCTGTATGTTTGTTACCTTTTCACGCGATAATGGCTGAACGGATTTCGATGAAAATTGGAATATAAATTAAGTTCGTTGTAACTTAGATTTTAGGCTATATGGCATTCAAAATACATTATTTAAAAGGGGGTTATAAGGGGACCTGAATTAAATAAATCGAAATATCTCGCTTATTATTGATTTTTGTGAACAATTTTATATAACAAAAGTTTCTTTAAAAATAATTTGCGATAAGTTTTGATAGGACTAATATTTAATGAGATAAATGAGTTTTAAAATTAAATAACTGCCATCTAAGGCCGTGTAATGAATTAAAAAACAAATGACTTCGTCTATAAGGGGCCTTGGACAGCAACAATTGAAAGCTATGAAAGATAGCCTACAGAGAATGTTTCTTTGTTTGTATGAAGTAATATCGGAAGCTAAATTAACCGATTTGTATAATTAATTATTATTTCACCATTGGGAAGTGTAGTTTCTCTAGATGAACATAATGCTATAATGTTATTACAGTAACTTCTGATATAATATAATATAATATAATATAATATAATATAATATAATATAATATAATATAATATAATATAATATAATAGTAGTATACAAAGTGGACTGACGTCAAGGGCTTCCGGGCTCCCATGGGCGTGGCCCAAGGAGGGGTGGGGGAAGGGGGCGTGACCAAATGAGGGATAGGGGAAACGGGGTGTGGTCAAAAGAGGGATAGGGGAAAGGGGGCGTGGTCAAAGGAGGGATAAGGGGAGCTGGTTTGTGATTGGTGAATGCGTATTTGCAAGCGAGTGGTGTGGGAAAGCGATTGACGAATGAGCATGGAGAGAATGTTGAAATGAAGTGAAAGCTGTGTTACATAAGTTTCAAGGTCCATTGTTTGTTAAGTTGAAAATGAAAGCTCTTGTTACGTAAGTGCCAAGGTAAATCACTCGATATGCGTGGATGTTTCGAATACACATGTTCCTATAGGTCTTATTTGACACTTGTATTATTTTTTTCGACCACCGCCTGTTCCCTGGCCAGTTGAAAATAATTTTCTGTTGTGAAATATGTATGAGTATGTATTACGCAGTCGGTTTAGCCATCTGTGTGAGAGGTGAATCCCGCACGTGGAAGTGAAAGTGAGTCCTCGACTATATGACATTGACTGGACGCAGCTGTCTGAAGCAGCACCCAACCAGTTCACCGTAGTTGAAAGAGAAATTGTATCACCTTGGTGGAAGTAAAACAATGCATCAAATCGAATTCAAAAAGATGAAATAGCGGAATGGTGAGTAGAAATAAACAAAATTACTCAAATATGTGGAGAAAACTCAATTCTCACTTCAGAAATTACGTATGATTACTAGAAGTGAATAAAATGTACAGCATAATAACAATGAAGAAAACTCACTTCAACAGTCACCTGGTTGCTGTATTTAAAGAGGCATAAATAGCATGATTTATACTCTATCTATGGCTGGAAGTAAACATCTTTTACCTGATTCCAGACATTCGCGGAGCGGACTGTAATTTCTCACATCAGTTGTTAAAGTACAAAGGGATATACATAAAAAGACTTGGACTTTTGAAGATAGATTGACGCATAACCAGTCAGAGGAAGTAAAATCTTTCACCTTACTCCTTCCTCAGAAAATTTAATAATAATAACAAAAAAAAAAAAAATAATAATAATAATAATAAATCCTTTTCCAAAAAATTAATTGTGTTTACATTTATAATTACACGTCGTGATGCATAGATCTAACGCAGCTAAAATAAATCATTATTATTATTATTATTATTATTATTATTATTATTATTATTATTATTATAAACAATGATACAGAACCGAGAGAGTATGAGACTCGCATTGAGGAGGTCACGAGTTCAAATTCTGTGGCCGAGTATAAAGACAACTGCCCTTCCGCTCCACTCCTAAGATGTTAATTCCAACATTATCGAATACAACCATCACCTGCACCTTATTACCTATGTTAAAATAAAACATGTCTGACACCGATTGTATCTAACGCTACTGAATATGTACCTAATTTCATTTTAATTTATTTTATTTACATTAACAATGGTACAGAACCGAGAGAGTATGAGACTCGCATTGAGGAAGTCACAGGTTCAAATTCTGTGGTCGAGTATAAAGACAACTGCCCTTCCGCTCCACTCCTAAGATGTTAATTCCAACATTATCGAATACAACCATCATCTACACCTTATTACCTATGTTAAAATAAAACATGTTTGACACCGATTGTATCTAACGCTACTGAAAACACTGTGGTAGCTCCTTTATTTATTGCTCTGGTGTTTCCTTAGATGCATATGAGTAATTTAGCATTGAGCTCACTATTTTAAAAAGTGTCACGAAATAACGTTCCTGTGCTTATAATTTACCCATACTATTTGTTTCCCATGTTCCTTAAAATAATATATATGTACCTAATTTCATTTTAATTCATTTTGTTTACATAAACAATTATGGTTATTGCTCTGGTGTTTCCTTAGATGCATATGAGTAATTTAGCATTGAGCTCACTATTTTAAAAAGTGTCACGAAATAACGTTCCTGCGCTCATAATTTACCCACACTATTCGTTTCCCATGTTCCTTAATATAATATATATGTACCTAATTTCATTTTAATTTATTTTATTTACATAAACAATGATGCAGAACCGAGAGAGTATGAGACTCGCATTGAGGAGGTCACGGGTTCAACTTCTGTGGCCGAGTATAAAGACAACTGCCAGATTGGAAATTTACATGTCATGATTCATCACCACCTCAATTACCAATACGATAAACATTAATCAAAATCTATAATTAGTTATGGTTACGTCACCTTTCTCGGGGTTGGTTGCTATCCCAACATGAACATCTGGCATGGTTGCACAACCGACCTCTGGAGCGGATGCTGTCCCAATGGTGGCGTCAACATCCAGTCAAGTATGTTCCGGATCTGTGTTTGCGTTATCGGATAGAGCTTTCAAAAATCGTTTGAAGACTTATATTGCTCTAAGTCTAACAAATCATGAGAGTGAATTAAAAGATATTTAAGAATGCATCACTGATGAAATCGAAGACATTTTAAAGAGACATTTAAGTGAGTACTCTGCTTTAAAATTGAACATATTTGTTGAGCAAAATTTGAAAAACGCAATGATATTTCAATAAATGTGTTTGCACTTGACGAGAATGATTATGTATTTCCTCTCAGGATGTGCGAAATGCAATTACCAAATCATAGGGCTTTGTTATACATTAGTAATGATTGAGAGTTGTGGATTTGAAATACACAAGTTCATTATATGTTTGTATGACGAATGGTATAAAACCAGAGGATATGGAAGCATGATTGAGAGTCATGAATATCACAATTGTGTGAATGTTAATGATTAAACTGAACCTAGTCATTGTGGATTGAGGATGGGGATGTGCTTGGTAAAAGAAAATAGTAACAAAATAACATTATGTGTATATATTAATTCATAAAAAAATAACATGTAGTGAGTATTCAAATACAGTTTCAGTTAGTGAATTCCAGGACAATCCATTTCTTCCAAATTATACACATAACTGGTGATAAATTGTTCCAAGAATTCTTTCTTTTCCACACCCTTTGTATAAATACACTGAATCAGCATCATTGTAATTAACATAACCAATACGATTAGTTTCACGGCGTCAAGTGAGGGGTTGTTTCAGCACAAAACAGCATCCTTGCTGCAAATTCCCGTGGAGACGGCAAGTTCTTTTAAAATACAGTGTTGTTTATTCAAGCTTCTTGGAAACCTTGTACGTCAGTTATCATAATGGACGTCCTGAAACAAAATAAAAGCGGTGTAGCATGATACCTATTGTACATTGTATAATGTCACACAAAAGAAAAAAGTAAACACATATACTTACATTTTTAAACATATGATATGAGTAAAAGCACTTTATACATAATCCAATAAGACACTTTGAACATTGTGTTCGAACAATGCTCTTACACCCTTTTTGAGCACATATCTTCCTCCCTTTCAATGGGATATGTTGAACCCAATGATTTATACAATCATATCGAGATACTCCATCATATGTAATCGGGGAAGAAATTAGTTGCACACCCAGTTTCTCTGTCCCCATAATTGCAAATGATACGAAAATGGAATTCTTGTTATATATATACAACAACTTGTCGAAAATGTGACCTATATGTAACAACTTGTCGAAAATGTGACCTATATGTAACAATATGTTGAAAATGTGACATGTATGCAACAACTTGTCGAAAATGTGACCTATATGTAACAATATGTTGAAAATGTGACATGTATGCAACAACTTGTCGAAAATGTGACCTATATGTAACAATATGTTGAAAATGTGACCTATATATAACAACTTGTCGAAAATGTGACCTATATGTAACAATATGTTGAAAATGTGACATGTATGCAGCAACGTGTCGAAAATGTGACCTATATGTAACAACTTGTCGAAAATGTGACCTATATGTAACAATATGTTGAAAATGTGACATGTATGCAACAACTTGTCGAAAATGTGACCTATATGTAACAATATGTTGAAAATGTGACATGTATGCAACAACTTGTCGAAAATGTGACCTATATGTAACAATTTGTTGAAAATGTGACATGTATGCAACAACTTGTCGAAAATGTGACCTATATGTAGCAATATGTTGAAAATGTGACATGTATGCAACAACTTGTAGAAAATGTGACGTATATGTAACAATATGTTGAAAATGTGACCTATACGTAACAACTTGTCGAAAATATGATCTGTATGTAATAATATGTTGAAAATGTGACATGTATGCAACAACTAGTCGAAAATGTGACCTATATGTAACAAGAATTCCATTTTCGCATCATTTGCAATTATGGGGACAGAGAAACTGGGTGTGCAACTAATTTCTTCCCCGATTACATATGATGGAGTATCTCGATATGATTGTATAAATCATTGGGTTCAATATATCCCATTGAAAGGGAGGAAGAGATGTGCTCAAAAAGGGTGTAAGAGCATTGTTCGAACACAATGTTCAAAGTGTCTTATTGGATTATGTATAAAGTGCTTTTACTCATATCATATGTTTAAAAATGTAAGTATATGTGTTTACTTTTTTCTTTTGTGTGACATTATACAATGTACAATAGGTATCATGCTACACCGCTTTTATTTTGTTTCAGGACGTCCATTATGATAACTGACGTACAAGGTTTCCAAGAAGCTTGAATAAACAACACTGTATTTTAAAAGAACTTGCCGTCTCCACGGGAATTTGCAGCAAGGATGCTGTTTTGTGCTGAAACAACCCCTCACTTGACGCCGTGAAACTAATCGTATTGGTTATGTTAATTACAATGATGCTGATTCAGTGTATTTATACAAAGGGTGTGGAAAAGAAAGAATTCTTGGAACAATTTATCACCAGTTATGTGTATAATTTGGAAGAAATGGATTGTCCTGGAATTCACTAACTGAAACTGTATTTGAATACTCACTACATGTTATTTTTTTATGAATTAATATATACACATAATGTTATTTTGTTACTATTTTCTTTTACCAAGCACATCCCCATCCTCAATCCACAATGACTAGGTTCAGTTTAATCATTAACATTCACACAATTGTGATATTCATGACTCTCAATCATGCTTCCATATCCTCTGGTTTTATACCATTCGTCATACAAACATATAATGAACTTGTGTATTTCAAATCCACAACTCTCAATCATTACTAATGTATAACAAAGCCCTATGATTTGGTAATTGCATTTCGCACATCCTGAGAGGAAATACATAATCATTCTCGTCAAGTGCAAACACAATTATTGAAATATCATTGCGTTTTTCAAATTTTGCTCAACAAATATGTTCAATTTTAAAGCAGAGTACTCACTTAAATGTCTCTTTAAAATGTCTTCGATTTCATCAGTGATGCATTCTTAAATATCTTTTAATTCACTCTCATGATTTGTTAGATTTAGAGCAATATAAGTCTTCAAACGATTTTTGAAAGCTCTATCCGATAACGCAAACACAGATCCGGAACATACTTGACTGGATGTTGACGCCACCATTGGGACAGCATCCGCTCCAGAGGTCGGTTGTGCAACCATGCCAGATGTTCATGTTGGGATAGCAACCAACCCCGAGAAAGGTGACGTAACCATAACTAATTATAGATTTTGATTAATGTTTATCGTATTGGTAATTGAGGTGGTGATGAATCATGACATGTAAATTTCCAATCTGGCAGTTGTCTTTATACTCGGCCACAGAAGTTGAACCCGTGACCTCCTCAATGCGAGTCTCATACTCTCTCGGTTCTGCATCATTGTTTATGTAAATAAAATAAATTAAAATGAAATTAGGTACATATATATTATATTAAGGAACATGGGAAACGAATAGTGTGGGTAAATTATGAGCGCAGGAACGTTATTTCGTGACACTTTTTAAAATAGTGAGCTCAATGCTAAATTACTCATATGCATCTAAGGAAACACCAGAGCAATAACCATAATTGTTTATGTAAACAAAATGAATTAAAATGAAATTAGGTACATATATATTATTTTAAGGAACATGGGAAACAAATAGTATGGGTAAATTATAAGCACAGGAACGTTATTTCGTGACACTTTTTAAAATAGTGAGCTCAATGCTAAATTACTCATATGCATCTAAGGAAACACCAGAGCAATAAATAAAGGAGCTACCACAGTGTTTTCAGTAGCGTTAGATACAATCGGTGTCAAACATGTTTTATTTTAACATAGGTAATAAGGTGTAGATGATGGTTGTATTCGATAATGTTGGAATTAACATCTTAGGAGTGGAGCGGAAGGGCAGTTGTCTTTATACTCGACCACAGAATTTGAACCTGTGACTTCCTCAATGCGAGTCTCATACTCTCTCGGTTCTGTACCATTGTTAATGTAAATAAAATAAATTAAAATGAAATTAGGTACATATTCAGTAGCGTTAGATACAATCGGTGTCAGACATGTTTTATTTTAACATAGGTAATAAGGTGCAGGTGATGGTTGTATTCGATAATGTTGGAATTAACATCTTAGGAGTGGAGCGGAAGGGCAGTTGTCTTTATACTCGGCCACAGAATTTGAACTCGTGACCTCCTCAATGCGAGTCTCATACTCTCTCGGTTCTGCATCATTGTTTATAATAATAATAATAATAATAATAATAATAATAATAATAATAATAATAATAATAATAATGATTTATTTTAGCTGCGTTAGATCTATGCATCACGACGTGTAATTATAAATGTAAACACAATTTATTTTTTGGAAAAGGATTTATTATTATTATTATTTTTTTTATTTTTGTTATTATTATTAAATTTTCTGAGGAAGGAGTAAGGTGAAAGATTTTACTTCCTCTGACTGGTTATGCGTCAATCTATCTTCAAAAGTCCAAGTCTTTTTATGTATATCCCTTTGTACTTTAACAACTGATGTGAGAAATTACAGTCCGCTCCGCGAATGTCTGGAATCAGGTAAAAGATGTTTACTTCCAGCCATAGATAGAGTATAAATCATGCTATTTATGCCTCTTTAAATACAGCAACCAGGTGACTGTTGAAGTGAGTTTTCTTCATTGTTATTATGCTGTACATTTTATTCACTTCTAGTAATCATACGTAATTTCTGAAGTGAGAATTGAGTTTTCTCCACATATTTGAGTAATTTTATTTATTTCTACTCACCATTCCGCTATTTCATCTTTTTGAATTCGATTTGATGCATTGTTTTACTTCCACCAAGGTGATACACTTTCTCTTTCAACTGCGGTGAACTGCTTGGGTGATGCTTCAGACAGCTGCGTCCAGTCAATGTCATATAGTCGAGGACTCACTTTCACTTCCACATGCTGGATTCACCTCTCACACAGATGGCTAAACCGACTGCGTAATACATACTCATACATATTTCACAACAGAAAATTATTTTCAACTGGCCAGGAAACAGGCGGTGGTCGAAAAAAATAATACAAGTGTCAAATAAGACCTATAGGAACATGTGTATTCGAAACATCCACGCATGTCGAGTGATTTACCTTGGCTCTTACGTAACAAGAGCTTTCATTTGAACTTAACAAACAATGGACCTTGAAACTTACGTAACACAGCTTTCACTTCATTTCAACATTCTCTCCATGCTCATTCGTCAATCGCTTTCCCACACCACTCGCTTGCAAATACCCATTCACCAATCACAAACCAGCTCCCCTTATCCCTCCTTTGACCACGCCCCCTTTCCCCTATCCCTCTTTTGACCACACCCCGTTTCCCCTATCCCTCATTTGGTCACGCCCCCTTCCCCACCCCTCCTTGGGCCACGCCCCCTCCAAGCCTCCCAGCCTGTCACGTGAGCATCATTTCCTTACTACTTATAATATAATATAATATAATATAATATAATATAATATAATATAATATAATATAATATAATATGTAATATTATATAATATAATTTAAGTTATTTGAAGGGTTCAGAACCATAGTGAGCCAAGCGCCATTTACTGAATACGTAGAAAACAAGTGTTAAAATTAAGTTATTACCATAATTCAATGGAAACCTATAACAAGTAAAATAAAATATACACATTAAATCTAAATGATGTCAATCTTCATTAAACTATGGTTGCATGTAATAAAAATTAAGAAACATGTTAAAGGAATTGTCATTGCACCAAATGAGTGTCTCTGGACCAAAATGATCGCATTTTAATTATTTGGATGTAATTTAAATTAAGTAACATATTAAACGATTTATCCTTCTATCAAACACGAATGTTCCCTGGATCAAACGTCCTATTTTAATTATGTAATTACTTTATATTTATTTCTAACGGGTGCAGCGGAGCGCACGGGTACGGCTAGTACTATTAATAATAATAAACGTCAGGTACCTTGTATTAACTTCCATAACAAATGAACAACGACCGTTGTTATGGTGTGCGCGTTTATTTAAATAAGCGATTATAACCAATATGTATAAATAATTTACTTTAAACGAGTACAGAGAACAAAGTAAGTAATTAATTTGATTGTAGCAGAGGTAGCTTGTGAAATAGGTCTATCAAATTTTCGAGACCGAATGACAGAAAAGAAAAAGAGTACAGACATGCTGAAAAAAATCATGAGGTTAAATTCCGCAGCACAGAGGATTGCTATGGCAACGCTAGCAAAAACAAGAACGAATGATCTGCATATACGTAGTTTACAGCATGCTCAGCAAACGTAGTGTATGTACATAATTTAGCTCCGGGTGTCCACTCTTTACATTGCGGTAGGGCTGGTACAGTATAACACCCGTACATAAAAAACCTATGAGCATATCAGAACAATTGTTTACTTTATAAAACCAGTCCACAACCATGAATGATCAACTTTTCTGTTTGCTTGTATGCTGTACCAATTGAGAGGTTAGCTGGAAGAGGGGCGTAATTCGAATTACGGCATTTATCCGTAAAGCCTTGGTTTTTCTGAATCGACGCATGCGACGTGCGGTTGCGGTTGCGAGGCGAGTCTCGCACCTCGCACCAAGGCTTAAAATGGCTATATGAGTTCTTTGGTAGCGTCTCTACCAACCACCACAATGTTACGCCTCTACTTCCAATAAATTGCAATAGAGGGGTATTATTGAATTGCGTCCGTCTTCCATTTCACTACTGTGATTCGAGAACCGGCGAAGGTAATTGCAAGGGTGTTCGCGTTGTCTGACGAATGTTCTGATCTATCGTATCTTTCGCCTAATGGAAGCGAATATAACCTTTCTGATGTTGAAAGTATCAGTGAAAATGAATTACACACGGAAAGATAGAGAACGGAAATGGTTTAACAAATTATGAAAGAATAATCTAGCAAGAAGAAAGGAAGCTGTGTTGCAAAGAGTGGGTGAAGAAAGAGTGATGCTGAAACTGATAAGGAACAGGAAAAGGAATTGGCTGGGTCACTGGCTGAGAAGAAACTGCCTTCTGAAGGATGCACTGAAAGGAATGGTGAACGGGAGAAAAGTTCGGGGCAGAAGAAGATATCAGATGATAGATGACATTAAGATATATGGATCATATGAGGAGACAAAGAGGAAGGCAGAAAAATAGGAAAGAGCTGGAGAATACTGGGTTTGTAGTGAAAGACCTGCCCATGGTCAGAACACCATGACTGAATGTATCCAGAAAGCGACGACGAAATTACGGCAAAGTCTTCACAAGTAGGTCAGGAAAAATGGTGAAAGAAATACAATATTACTATTTATGTTTGTCAATGGAGAATTAATATAAGATTATATAGGCGTATGAAGTGTTGTAAAATGTTAGCTCCAGGCTAGCAGTCAGTCATTTAGGAACGACCATATTTCTGACAGGTTAGCAGCAAAACATTTAAGCCAGTTGCTGCCAGAAGAAATATGAGATGACTACAGAGGAACAAGCCATTTCCTATGGAGGATTTTGGAAAACTGGAATAAAAAACCAACAGGATATTTGGAGAGGAGGACCATTAAGCAACGGCAAACAACTGTAAAACCACAGCACCGAGAATGTTCTTGGGTATACAGTATCATGACTGAGAAGTTTTTATGCAAGTCCTTTATTCTGTCATTGTTTAAAATATCTAAGAAAGGAGTGAAAGCTGTACAAAATATTGTGAAACTAGGTGATACTGTGAAGACAGATATGAGAGGCAAACACTCCAATAGGCCTCACAAGATTCTAGATGTTGTTTATGTTAGGTTATTACTTACTTACAAATGGCTTTTAAGGAACCCGAAGGTTCATTGCCGCCCTCACATAAGCCCGCCAGCGGTCTGTTAGGTTATTAGATCACTTAAAGTGGTGTCATGTTTGTAAGCCTATATTATAGCACAGTTTAGTATATACAGTCACGAAGCTCAATATGTAGTAAATAAGCATCCATAGATAGTTGCTAACCACTAGGATCGCTACTATCACCTCATTACAGACAATGCGAAATAATACCTGCACACTCTATTGTTCCTAGCACCCTCATAAACTCAAGCTTCGTGACTGTATATACTAGACTGTGATCATAGGTACTTCCAGTTAAAATGATAACGTGAAATAAGTGGGATTATTATTTTTAATGTTGTATAACAATTTAGTAAAAGAACATACGTATATGACTTGTATCGTCTCAAATGCAGGTAGTAAGGCCGTTAAGCATTACGAGAGGGGTTCGGCCGGCGCCGTGTATCGTGTCCCGGCATATCTCAGTTGGAAAAAGCGCTCAGCGCGCAGAGCTGAGAGGTCCTGGGTTCGATTCCCGGTGCCGATACGAACTTTTCTCGTATTAAATAGTAATAACGGTAGGTTTTGTATACTGTATAACATATTAGAGTGAGCACATTGTCCAGCAAATAAAATAGTATTAGAACTAAAGAAAATGTAACAAATATAATTTAAATAAATATATGATATTTTGAATGTAATGCATACTTATATACAAGTGGCTTTTACGGAACCCGGTGGTTCATTGCCGCCCTCACATAAGCCCGCCGTCGGTCCCTATCCTGTGCAAGATTAATCCAGTCTCTGTCATCAAATCCTACCTCCCTCAAATTCATTTTAATATTATCCTCTCATCTACGTCTCGGCCTCCACAAAGATCTTCTTCTTTCCGGTCTCCCAATTGACACTCTATATGCATTTCTGGATTCACCCATACGTGCTACATGCCCTCCTCATCTCAAACGTCTGGATTTAATGTTCCTAATTATGTCAGGCGAAGAAAACAATGTGTGCAGTTCTGCGATGTGTAACTTTCTCCATTCTGCTGTTACTTCATCCCTCTTAGCCACAAATATTTTCCTAAGAACCTTATTCTCAAATACCCTTAATCTCTGTTTCTCTCTGAATGTTTCACAACCAAACAGAACAACCAGTAATATAAGTGTTTTATAAATTCTAACTTTCAGACTTTTTGGCAGCAGACTAGATGACAAAAGATTCTCAACCGAATAATAACAGGCATTTCCTATATTTATTCTGCGATTAATTTCCTCCCGAGTGTCATATATATTTGTTTTGTATGTAATGCAACAAAGAAAACATATCTTATTATTCGGTTGTAAAGTTTTATTTGAAATAAGACTGTTAAATTTTAATGGAAAATAAACTCTAAAAGGAATATGTATAATTCGCTAAATAAGAAAGTGGATTGTTAGGAAAAGTGTAAAACATTTCAGCTTCATGAAAAAAGAAATAGGGTGTCCAAAACGTACTTGTACACCCATTCGAAAAAATTAGATCTTTGGTTATTATGTAACATAAAAAATTTTCAACAAATATTTGCTATCAATTGCATCCCATTACATACTGCACTTTTCTATCGTTATGTCCCGTTGCTGCAGACACTTGAATACTTTCGGTGCCAATATTGACAATCCACAGTACTGTAGGCAGAATTAAACTATTCTCAGGGTATCCAAGGAATGTTTGGTATCCGTTACGTTTGAAATTAGTAGCAGGAAGTACAAAAAATACTCACAATGGGGAAACTCGTTGAGTTCTACAGGCTGGGTTCGTTCATAAGAGATATTCATGAGTTAGGTCTCTTAGGTGTAACCCAAATCATACACAGAAAAACAGATTTGAATACTTGTTTTTCCATTTTGTTTCCCTACCGAAAATGTCATTCTCAGTAAATTTTTGTCGCTCCAAGTTCCGCAAGGATTATGTAATATCAGAAACCCGTTATTGAGAATGAATGATACTACATTGACAGACAGTAAACATTGATGTTTAAGCGTAACTTTAATTGAATCGGTCATTGCAGAAAGGGGATAAGTCATATAATCTTACTTTTGAGATAATGAATAAAAACTGTTTTCTTCTTCCAATACTGCAGTAATCATTATAAATAATTTTTCTTACTTTCTTTGTGAATAGTGAAGTATAATACATCATGTTAGACATCTGACATCTCAAACACTTTTGTTTAAAGTTGTTTAATCGAACCATGACTTATCACCTTTCCGCAATGAATTGTTAAATAATATATATATATATATATATATATATATAATTTACAATTTTGGGCTAATGTAATATTTGAAAACAAACAATGTTAATAATTACAATGATAACGATTATTTTGTGTGTAATTACTACATAACTGTCACCATTTACATAATTATTTTTGCATTTTAATCATTATTCCTACTACAGAAATGTGTTTTATATAACAGTTTTAAATCAAAACTCTACTTTTAAACTAATACTTAAAAACTGAATATAGGAGAGCACAATAAAAATACACTAAATCACTACACAAAATCATTTGTTTCAATTGTTATAGAGTGTATTGTTAGACGTTGGAAGCCACGTCATTTGTAGAATCCTTGTCACAAGGTGACCAGTTCAGGATCTCTTCGTAAAAGAAAGTGTGTTCCAATGGAATTTATTGCCTCACTTTCGATACATCTCCAATTTCTTTCATATTAATGGGAATTTTCCATTGTATGCTTTTGTGTAGGCATTACTATGCGTCCAGAACCTGGTTTTTTTCATACGGAATCTGTGTTTCCTAAATTCAGTCACACATCCTGGATCATCTTCAGAGTGAACAAATTCACTGAATTGTGCTGAAGAAAACATATTCTTATCTTTCCCTTTCTTTCTCAGTGTGTCTAATGAGCAGGTGGTTTTCCTGTAAAGCTCTGGCCACCAGCGTTTAAAATTCATAATATCATCAGTAGTAACTGATTCTACAGAAAATCTGTTGTTTGCGTTTGCCTGATGGATTTATTTTACTTTACTGCGTTATTTTACGACGCTGTATCAACATCTAGGTTATTTAGTGTCTGAATGAAGTGAAGGTGGTAATGCCCGTGAAATGAGTCCGGGGTCCAGCATCCAAAGTTACCCAGCATTTGCTCGTATTGGGTTGAGGGAAAACCGGAAAAAACCTCATCTAGGTAACTTGCCCCGACCGGGATTCAAACCCGGGCCACCTGGTTTCGCGGCCAGACGCTCTGACCGTTACTTCACAGGTGTGGACTACCTGGTGGATCAAGGTATTGTATTGGTCTGGCACATATACCCAATCTTCCTTAGTGTGTGCTTCACTACACCAAAGTTGCGGTCACAGGGAAGAAATGAATGGCCTGTTGTGGAAAATAATGAATGATTTTGTTAAATCTCCCCATTTGGGTCAGTGCAAGCAACAATCGAATTAAGGTATGATTTTTATTTTGCCCTGCACAGTTATCAGAGAAAAGATACAATTCCTTGACTGAAGAAGGGACATTTTCAATGTGGTTCAGAAGGAACACACTTCATTTGAAGATTTGTGGCCTATAACTTCATGATAGGAATAGAAGTGCGCCGTATGGTTTTTGAAATTGTGAATGTTGAAAATTGATGACCCAAAGTTGCATCTAAACAAACAAAGAGTAGTTTCTTACCCACATTGCTCTCCTGTCGTACGGGCTGCTACAGCCTTCCCAATGGAATTGACGTTCCAATGCCTTCAGTTTAATTTTCTTATTTACATTTCTGCAGTAGTTAATTTCATTGCGTTTACATTTACCACTAATAACACAGTTTTCTTCGCCTGGGTCACCTAACTACTTCTAGCTTAGCTGTCATTTTCCTTATCAGCTGATGGGCGCGTAACTTATTAGATCCGCGATACTCAGTTGCGTCACGTCGTCAGTCAGTGCAGAAAGAAGGTAAGTCGCTGACTTGTCCCATTTCTGCAATGACTGCACTGCTTATGGTACACTGCTTTGCGTTGAGAATGGGCAAATTTGTCCCATTTCTGTATGGAAATTTGTGTCTAGGTCTGGAGAAAGCAATAGCACTCTTAACTCATTTTCGCGTTTTCCATGACATCCCCTTTCTGCAATGACCGATTCAATTAAAATCACACAGCTCACAAGACATTTGCGGAAATTGCACGGACTCATCCTGGTATTGGCTTTGGACTAATCAATGTTTACAGAATTTAAAGCATGCATATAAACCACTCATGATCTCAGACTGAAACTGTTTTATAATATTGATAATTCGTGTAATTTTATTCATATGTTGAAGAATGTGTCAAGTGTCCAAGACGAAGTCTGCCATCTGTGTAATTCTAAGTAAACCTGGAATTGAGGAATAAGAAGTTTTAAACACAATAATTTTTAATAAACATGTAAATTAATTACATAAGTATTTTATTACAGTCACTGCAAAATTTTAATTTAAGAATCAATATTTTATTAATTCATAGCGAACTTTAAATTCTTGAATGTGTTACACCGCCGCATCTCTGAACTGTTACTCCGCCGCTTCTCACAGGTTTTACTCCGCCGCATGTCTCAACTGTTACTCCGCCGCTTCTCACAGGTTTTACTCCGCCGCTTCTCACAGCTTTTACTTGGCCGCATGTCTCAACTGTTACTCCGCCGCTTCTCACAGGTTTTACTCCGCCGCATGTCTCAACTGTTACTCCGCCGCATGTCTCAACTGTTACTCCGCTGCTTCTCACAGCTTTTACTCCGCCGCTTCTCACAGCTTTTACTCCGCCGCATGTCTCAACTGTTACTCCGCCGCTTCTCGCAGCTTTTACACCGCCGTATGTATCAATTGTTACTTCGCCGCTTCTCACAGGTTTTACTCCGCCGCATGTCTCAACTGTTACTCCGCCGCTTCTCACAACTTTTACTCCGCCCTATATATCAACTGTTAATCCGCCGCTTCTCACAGGTTTTACTCCGCCGCATGTCTCAACTGTTACTCCGCCGCTTCTCACAGGTTTTACTCCGCCATATGTCTCAACTGTTACTCTGCCGCTTCTCACAGCGTTTACACCGCCCTATGTATCAACTGTTAATCCGCCGCTTCTCACAGGTTTTACTACGTCGCATGTCTCAACTGTTACTCCGCCGCTTCTCACAGCTTTTACTCCGCCGCAAGTCTAAACTGTTACTCTGCCGCTTCTCACAGCGTTTACACCGCCCTATGTATCAACTGTTAATCCGCCGCTTCTCACAGGTTTTACTCCGCCGCATGTCTCAACTGTTACTCCGCCGCTTCTCACAGCTTTTACTCCGCCGCAAGTCTAAACTGTTACTCTGCCGCTTCTCGCAGCTTTTACACCGCCCAATGTATCAACTGTTACTTTGCCGCTTCTCACAGATTTTACTCCGCCGCATGTCTCAACTGTTACTCCGCCGCTTCTCACAACTTTTACTCCGCCCTATGTCTCAACTGTTACTCTGCCGCTTCTCACAGCGTTTACACCGCCCTATGTATCAACTGTTAATCCGCCGCTTCTCACAGGTTTTACTCCGCCGTATGTCTCAACTGTTACTCTCCCGCTTCTCACAGCTTTTACACCGCCCTATGTATCAACTGTTAATCCGCCGCTTCTCACACGTTTTACTCCGCCGCAAGTCTCAACTGTTACTCCGCCGCTTCTCACAGCTTTTACTCCGCAGCATGTCTCAACTGTTACTCTGCCGTTTTTCACAGCTTTTACACCGCCCTATGTATCAACTGTTACTTCGCCGCTTCTCACAGGTTTTACTCCGCCGCATGTCTCAACTGTTACTCCGCCGCTTCTCACAACTTTTACTCCGCCCTATGTCTCAACTGTTACTCTGCCGCTTCTCACAGCGTTTACACCGCCCTATGTATCAACTGTTAATCCGCCGCTTCTCACAGGTTTTACTCCGCCGTATGTCTCAACTGTTACTCTCCCGCTTCTCACAGCTTTTACACCGCCCTATGTATCAACTGTTAATCCGCCGCTTCTCACACGTTTTACTCCGCCGCAAGTCTCAACTGTTACTCCGCCGCTTCTCACAGCTTTTACTCCGCAGCATGTCTCAACTGTTACTCTGCCGTTTTTCACAGCTTTTACACCGCCCTATGTATCAACTGTTACTTCGCCGCTTCTCACAGGTTTTACTCCGCCGCATGTCTCAACTTTTACTCCGCTGTTTCTCACAGCTTTTACACCGCCCTATGTATCAACTGTTACCTCGCCGCTTCTCACAGGTTTTACTCCGCCGCATGTCTCAACTGTTACTCCGCCGCTTCTCACAGGTTTTACTCCGCCGCATGTCTCAACTTTTACTTCGCCGCTTCTCAAGCATTTGCATCGCCACATTTCTCAACTGTTACTCCGCTGCTTCTCACAGGTTTTACTCTGCCGCATGTCTCAACTGTTACTCCGCCGCTTCTCACAGCGTTTACACCGCCACATTTCTCAACTGTTACTCCGCTGCTTCTCACAGGTTTTACACCGCAGCATGTCTCAACTGTTACTCCGCCGCTTCTCACAGCTTTTACTCCGCCGCATGTCTCAACTGTTACTCCGCCGCTTCTCACAGCCTTTACACCGCCACATATCTCAACTGTTACTCTGCCACTTCTCACAGCTTTTACACCGCCGCATGTCTCAACTGTTACTCCGCCGCTTCTCTCAGGTTTTACTCCGCCCCAAGTCTCAAATGTTTCTCTGCCGTTTGTCACAGCTTTTACACTGCCGCACGTCTGAACTGTTACTCCGCCGCAGAACTGTTACTCCGCAGCATTTCTGAACTGTTACTTGGCGCCTTCTCTCAAATATCAGTTCGCCGCATCTCTGAACTGTTACTCCCCCATTCTCTCAAGAGTTACTCCTCAGCAACTCTGAAATGTTACTGAGTCTCTTCTCTCAAATGCTACTTCAGCGCGTCTCTCAACTTTTACATTGCCGCTTCAGGCAACCGCTGCACCGGAGCACCTGGTAACGCTGATTCCGTTGCCTCTGGCAACACAGAAGCCGCTGCCTCAGGTAATACCGAAACAGCTGCAGCTAGCAATACCGAAACAGCTGCAGCTAGCAATACCGTAACAGCTTCAGCTAGCAATACCGAAACAGCTGCAGCTAGCAATACCGTAACAGCTTCAGCTAGCAATACCGAAAAAGCTGCAGCTAGCAATACCGAAACAGCTGCAGCTAGCAATACCGTAACAGCTTCAGCTAGCAATACCGAAAAAGCTGCAGCTAGCAATACCGAAACAGCTGCAGTTAGCAATACCGAAACAGCTGCATTTGCAATACCGAAACAGCTGCATGTAGCAATACGGAAACAGCTGCCTCTGACGACACCGTTGACACTGCCTCCGGGAACACCGACACCGCTTCCTCTGCCAACTCTCTGTTTGCTGTTGCAGAAGATCGAACAAAGACATTAGACCTACCAGAAATATTGAAATTAGCCACTAGAAATAAATACACCTCAATCTTGTAGAGTTTGAACTAAATATGTTATTTTATTTGAGTTGGAAGTTTTACGCGCTTAAAATAACTCTGGAATCATATTAGGACAACTTATTATTTAACCAATCTTTTATTCTGTAAAATAAGTGTCAAGAAGTGTTGTGGGGACAGATGCATTATAGGACCCACCCTAAATATAAGAATATGCAAAGCCACAAAAAAAGGTCAACGGAAGTAGTGTTTCGATCAATTAAATTATCGATATATATCGTTTTTATTATGTTGCCAACCAATGAATATTGTTGTAATTAGTTTGATTTTAATCATGGCATCAATTTCGAATGCTATAGTTAAATATCAAAAAGAAGTGGATCAAATTCTTCCTGTTGGCATAAAATGTAACCTAGAATTTGAAATTATGGAATTATAAAGAGAACCTTTTTACTTGATTTATCCATGAATATAAATATGTTCTATGTTTTTTATATGATTGTGGTTTATTTAAGAGTGAAATGTTCTGTGAAACATGTAATTCCGGGATGAGTTTGAAGAAATGTAAAAGTAAACGAGATGCACTCATGTGGAGATGTCATCGGAAATTACAAGGTATTAAATGATAAACAAAGAAACACCGTATCGTAGTACTTTGTGAAATCACTTGGATAATGGAGAAAATGAAACGGAACATCTCCACTGAGGTCCATGGTAAAATGATAATTTTTAAAACAATTTTTTATTTAAATTTTTTGGTCCAGGGAAAATAATTTTAAAACAAATTTTTATTTACATTTTTTTGTCCAGGGAAAATATGTTTTTGGGAAGACTAGTATTTTCTCAGGGCTAAAAATGCAGCATTAATGGAGTAAAATTAGTATTTTACGTGGACCATATTAAATTTGTGGTAAAATGTTTTAAATTTAGCTTTGGTTTCTTTCTTTAACTTTATTTTGAATAAAATATAACATACTGTATAACAAAGGTGACTAATATGCGCTTAATTTCATTGTTGTTGGTTTTATTAAATGATACACGTTTGTAGTATGCTTTAGTGTTGTTAAGTTGGCATACTTGATATAATAATCGAAACTATATGATATATAATCGATACTATGGAATACTCGGGGTGGGTCCTCTAATGCATCTGTTCCGTGTTGTGTTTGTTCAATTAGGGAGGTAATGGTCATATCACAGTCTACTATATACAGTCGCGAAGCTCAATATGTAATAAAAATGCAAACATGGGTAGTTGTCCACCACTAGGATCGCTACTATCGCCTCATCATCGCAGATCTCTCTCCTAGTAGACGACAAAATATGTTACACTTTCGTTGTGTTCTTTTGGAAAAATTAACACCTTCCTTCCATTATTGAAATATTAAATGCATAAAGTTAATTTATTATTTTAATCAAGTATATTAAATTCTACCATAAACTCGAAGATACCTGCAAGAAATAGGTTAATATAATTTTTGTTTGTGCAAAACGAACTGAAATTTACTATAAACGCTTCACTCATTCAAGATTATAGCGATAATTAACTATGAAACCAATAAATATTAATTTGCATTTCCCTTTACAACAATAATAATAGAAATATGAATTAATGGAGTAACTTACGTGTACCGGTACTTGCAGTGTAGGCTTACGTAGTTAACAAAGTGGGATGAGGTTAAGCAATAATAATCACACCAGAATTGGAAATAAAACGCGATCAATAAATTTTATTGTAACAGACTTTTTCTACGTCTCTAGTAAAGTAACAAATAAAAATAACAAAAAAATTAACAGCTATAATTAAAAACATATCCTTTGAAAAAAAAGTAGGCCTAAGCAATAATAATCCCACCAGAATTGAAAATAAAACGTGATCAATAAATTTCATTAAAACAAACTTAATTTTTCTACGTCGCTAGTAAAATATTATTATTCCGATTATTGTATTTTAGCCATTAACATTTTCATACAACCAATAACGAACATTTCACAAGCATAATGTAAAATACGCAACGAGCTAGCACTCGATGGAAATACGACACAGTCCAAAGTCGAGCGTGGACAGTCTATTGTTTCTAGTTGCTAACCGCTTGGAGCGCTTTATCACGAGATTTGCAAAAAATCACCCCAAGCTTCGCGACTGTATATAGCAGACTGTGGTCATATGTTGACTCAGAAGGAATTCTTGTAGAGATTTGAATTCAAGTGCCTAGATGTGAACAAGTGATTGACTATAGTCCAAAAATATCGTAACTGTATAAATATATTCGGAAGGCTTTTTTATTTTTATCAAGTTCTTGTCACATTGCGGCATTTTTTTATTTAGAAACATTTATCGTCTTGGTATTGGATGACCGTCGAGTCACCACTGCGCCCTCCTGGGGCATAGCAGAACGAGTGATGTATTTGTAAGCAAAATGTGCCCTGGTTCTGGAATTTCGGTAGTATCGGTAGTTGTTGTTTATGTCGTCACACCACCACCAATTTTTTTAATCTTTTTTAGTGCAGGTTTACTTTAAATTTTTATTACTATAGACAAATTTGAATGTACTGTTATAGTATTTATTGTTATTTTCGCGATATTTACGAGAATATTTATTATTTTATTTGATATTGATTTTCTTAATATTTATTAGCTTCAGACTACCATTTACGCAGGAATACTTACGTAATGTGAGACGAAAATATATGGAATCAAATCTAGGTTGTTGGGTCTGCGGAGTACATTTCACTGTGAAAATGTTTAAATGTGAATAAAATACAACTTTAGGCAAAAGAAAAAAAATAGAAGAAAAAAATGTGTCCTGGCAACAACTCTCCTCGAAAAATATACCTTGACGCTGCCTGGGCCAGCCAGGTCTGAAATACATCCCTAAGTACAACTATCCTGAGCAAGATTAATCCAGTCTCTACCATCATATCCCGCCTCCATCAAATCCATTTTAATATTATCTTCCCATCTACGTCTCCGCCTCCCCAAAGGTCTTTTTCCCGCCGGCCTCCCAACTAACACTCTATATGCATTTCTGGATTCGCCCATACGTGCTACATGCCCTGCCCATCTCGAGCTTCTGGATTTAATGTTCCTAATTATGTCAGGTGAAGAATACAATGCGTGCAGCTCTGCGTTGTGTAACTTTCTCCATTTTCCTGTAACTTCATCTCTCTTAGCCCCAAATATTTTCCTAAGAACCTTATTCTCAGACACCCTTAATCTCTGTTCCTCTCTCAAAGTGAGAGTCCAAGTTTCACAACCATACAGAACAACCGGTAATATAACTGTTTTATAAATTCTAACTTTCAGATTTTTTGACAGAAGACTAGACGACAAAAGCTTCTCAACCGAGTAATAACACGCATTTCCCATATTTATTCTGCGTTTAATTTCCTCCCGAGTGTCACTTATATTTGTTACTGTTGCTCCAAGATATTTGAATTTTTCCACCTCTTCGAAAGATAAATCTCCAATTTTTATAGTTCCATTTCGTACAATATTCTGGTCACGAGACATAATCATATACTTAGTCTTTTCGGGATTTACTTCCAACCCTATCGCTTTACTTGCTTCAACTAGAATTTCCGCGTTTTCCCTAATCGTTTGTGGATTTTCCCCTAGCATATTCACGTCATCCGCATAGACAAGAAGCTGATGTAACCCATTCAACTCCTAACCCTATCTATTATCCTGAACTTTCCTAATGGCATATTCTAGAGCGAAGTTAAAAAGTAAAGGTGATAGTGCATCTCCCTGCTTTAGCCCGCAGTGAATTGGAAAAGCTACCCTGTAAAATTTAAGATTAGTGAATAAGCATGTTTTTTGCGTGGATCCTTCAAATTTAAAAGTAACGGATAGAGACTGGACAGTCATAGCCTTCCGAAAGCAGTACTGGAAGTATCAGCCTAAAAGTAGTTTAGGAAGGTGAAGAATGTTGGACCGGAGTAGGCCGCGTGGTCTAAGTCAAAATGGCGGCGGTGGTTTACCGATACCCGATCGTAACTAGAATTTAATAATGTGAGGAACTCTAATGTAGCCCCATGGAGAGAGTTGAGTGGGATGACGGGTAACTCACCTTCAATAATACGAAATTAGCGATCTTCCTTATTTGTCTTCCATGAACATCACGCCTCAGCTTACGTTTGTCTTGAAGTTACCATAGAAACAGGCGGCATTGTGAGGTATTTATTATTACGAGTGATAGATATGGAAACATTAGTCATTCTTTACACACACGACACACACAAATCCGTGTAGTTTGACTTACTTTTAGTTTGTTACAGTTCGAAGTGACAGTTTTGATAAAGTGAAAAATAGCTAGTTCTTATATCAGCATTGCTTTGTTAGAAACTTACCACTGTTTTGCCTTTGTAAATTGACTTTAAATGTCATCACACCGAACAAATTATAGACCTTAATTTCGGAGGATTTTCTTCGTGAATTTGTTGTGTCGTGCAGAATAAACTGACAAATATGACTGATAGCTTAATTATGGAATATTCATTCGTGGCGAACAATTGATTGGTATAAATTCATGAATCAGTTTAATTCACAATTTTATTACTAATTCGCTGAAAATTGTTTATGTTGTGGTAAGTAATAATATAAAAAAGAATTAATTTTATGTTAAATAAAAGAGTAATATATGATAGAATATTGTGAAATGTTTAATTTTATTGGATGAAAAGTGAAGTATGGACCTGACTATGAAATATATTTGTCATGTAACAATATCCCCATATATTTATTTAAAATTTAGAAATACAAGACAATTTTATTAGAATGTAGGCTACAAGTACAGAATATGTTACCGAAAATTAGGCGGAAATAGCGTCAAAGCCTGTATAGAACCTGAAGATTAACTTCATTTTAACTGAATACGTTCAGATAACTGTTGTGTGTGAAATTTTATGATTTCGATGGTTACTATAAACCAGTGGTCAGCGAAGATTACGTCATATAAAGTGCAGCCCACATAAACAGCAAAGGGGAAGATTGACGGGAGAGTATACCCAAACTGCATAACATTGAATGAACAAGTGATTAGTAATGGGACGGAGATCATGTCTTACCCCTCCGCCCTTCTGGCGTAATGTGGGATTGACACGCGAGTCAAGTAATGCCGACCACTGCTGTACCTATATTTAAATGTGAGCACTTTACGAATTGTAACTCATTTGTCTATCTCTTTTAACCTAATAATAAGGAAAAATAATTAGTTCATTCATAGTGTTCTGCACAAGGGCAGATCTGTCTTTCACTGCAAACCCAGCATTCTCCAGTTTTTCCTATTTTCTGCCATCCTCTTTGTCTCCTCATTTGATCTATATATCTTAATGTCGTTTACCATCTTGTATTTTCTTCTGCCCCGAACTCTTCTCCTGTTCACCATTCTTTCCAGTGCATCCTTCAGAAGGCAGTTTCTTCTCAACCAATTCCTTTTCCTCTTTCTGCTCAGTTTCAGCATCATTCGTTCTTCATCTACTCTTTCCAACACAGCTTCTTTTCTTATTGTGACTGTACAGTACATTTCACATGCTCCATCTTTCTCCAAACTCACATTTCAAATGCTTCTAGTCGCTTCTCTTCACTTCGTCGTAATGTCCATGTTTTTGTCCTATGCAATGCTACAATCCACACAAAGCACTCCTCATTCTTATTTCTTTCTCCAGAGATCCGCAGAAGATCTCTTTTTTCTATTAAAAACTTCCTTTGAAATTGCTGTAGGCCTACTCCTTTTGAGTTCTTGGCAGCACCTAATGTACTGCTTATAGTACACCCCAAGTATTTGAAGCTGTCAACTTGCTCTACTGCCTCATTTAGAATTCGGAAGTTTACCTTCTTTACTTCTCTTCCTATGGCCATGGTCTTCGTCTTGTTGGCATTTATCTTTATTCCATACCGCCGTCGGCCTCGGTAGCGCAGTTGGTATAGCGCTGGCCTTCTGTACTCGAGGTTAAGGGTTCGATCCCGTCCCAATCTGTGCTTAAATGCGACAGGATCATGTCAGTAGATTTACTGGCATGTAAAAGAACTCCTGCGGGACAAAATTCCGGCACACCGACGAGCTGATGTAATCTCGGCAGTTGCGAGCGTCCTTAAATAAACCGTAACATAAAATTGTCCATACTGCCGACAGCCATTATTTAGCTCTAGTAGCATATCCCTTAGTATCATCTTCTCTTCTGCTAACAACGCCATATCACCAGCAAATCTTATACACATCATTCTTCATCCTGCTACTATCACTCCTCCCATGTTCTGAAAACAATTCTTCACTAAATCCTCCAATTGGATGTAGAACAGTGTAGGTGATAAAGGGCATCCTTGTCGTACTGCTGTCCCTGTTTCACTTCTTCTGTTGTCTCTTCTCCTACCTGTGAATTGCTGTGTATAGGTTTGATTAAAGTAATTGTCTTTTCAGTTTTCTTAGTTTCGAAAGACTGAGGCTGTAACACGTTAGGTTTTACATCACATATTCAGTTTGTATGAGGTCTCGCCCACCTCATTGAATACTACACGTCTACTATGAAGTAGCCAATATGTATTATTACTATTTAATACGAGAAAAATTCGTACCGGCACCGGGAATCGAACCCAGGACCTCTCAGCTCTGCGCGCTGAGCGCTCTTTCCAACTGAGTAGTCATTTAAATGTGCGCTCCTGCATATACGTGTATATATTTGTGGGCTACTGGTGTGGCTCAGTCGGTTAAGGCTTTTGCCTGCCGGGCTGAAGTTGCGCTCGGGCGCGAGTTCGATCCCCGCTTGGGCTGATTACCTGGTTGGAGTTTTTCCGAGGTTTTCCCCAACCTTAAGATGAATGCCAGGTAATCTATGGCGAATCCTCGGCCTCATCACCAAATACCATCTCGCTATCACCAATCTCATCGACGCTAAATAACCTCGTAGTTGATACAGCGTCGTTAAATAACCAAATAAAATATATATTTGTAGAACGTACATTGTAATTATCTTTATTATTGTAGTATAGACCTATATCTAGCCTTTCCTATAAGAATATTAGAAATATAGAAAAGTTAACAGTACTGCAGTATTTCCAACCTTCTTCTATGGAAGAAGGACGTAATTAAAAAAAAAACTGAATTTCTTCGCTCTCGTACAATATGTCAACATCAACCATGGAACTCATTGTAATCACAAGAGAACGTATTACCCTACAATATATATGAATAGTGTCATATTCCAGCAAGAGATGCAGGGTACAGATAGTTTTTGTTGATTATCTCAAAACTATGTTTTCTGAGTTACGCCCTTCTTACAGCTAACCCCTGAATTTCTGATTCAAGCGTTTACTTGATCTGTAGAATTTCCGCTATGTAGAGCTAAATTCCATGGTTATTGATCTACTGTGTAAGATGGTATGGTGTGCGCAATGATTTCCAATTTTTACTGTATTGGAGATGGGGATGATTGGAAATCCTGCAGAAGATGTAAACAAATGACAAAAGAAATAGGAATATTCCAAGAAAACTTGCTAAAATACTACTGCTACTGACAATAAGCTGTAATTGGAATCACCGAGATTTTAACATGAATCTCCAACATGGAAAGCTAGAACGCCCATAGATGTCCAATAATTGTAACTCGTACGAAGTAACCCCTGGCGTAAGCAACCCGCAGCGCATATTCTTTAAGGTCGTTTTTCCTATTTTATATGGAAAGTTATTGACCTTAGCAGAGCATGTTTGACGTGCAGTATCTCCTGGTTCTATAGGCGTTTGGACACCCATGTTCTAGCCGTTCAGGTGACTGAAAAATCTGTTTCATCCATTCATCATATAGAGTTACAGACTAGCTACGATGCTAGCCACTTTTCGGGTGGTTTTAAGTTTTAAGCACTATATAGACATGCTTGCTTCTAGCCTGAACTCGATTAATGCCTTCTAAGTGGCTTTGATTGATTAACCTACATTACCCCCTCTATCAAGACCATCATAATCTCTCCTTACACATTTCCCGCTTCAGATAATAATCAGCTACTAGCATGCGAGTTTCAACAGCATCCCTGTATCAGAAAAGCTATTTGTGTACGGTGCGTGTCAGACACTCTTAATCTTAACTACAATGTTCTGCAAACTGATGAATGGACAGTAGTCCTAAGACAAGAAAGAGGCCGCGTCTGTGGCTCAAAGCTAGCGTGCTGGTCTTCCATTCAGGCGGTCTATGTTCGGTATCCGGTCAGGTCGTGATGGAATCTATGCTGGACAAAACGGTTGTAGAGGATTTTTCTAGGAGTTACTCCCGTTTCCTTCTTTCATTCCACCAACACTCTCCACCTCTCCCTCATTACATCATCTGAAATAGTTAAACATATGAGGTGAAGTCTTGGGCGTAGTACGGGTCTCCCATGCTGATAGATTCAAGATTCGTTATTGTCATGAAACAACAACAATTACTGTTGCTATAGCCATTGTAATTACGTAATAATAACAAGTATAATTATTATATCCAGGAATGAACCGCATGTACACATTAAAAATTAAGTTATTCCATATGCAAGCGGGAAGTGGGTTAATGCGGTTAAAATACATTTTATTAAGAAATTAAGAATTTGTATATATATATATATGCGTGTATATATATATATATATATATATATATATATATATATATATATGTGTGTGTGTATATATATATATATATCATTATCAAAATATTCCCTGATGTCATAAAATGGATTACTCCAAGGTTTGCTAAAAACTTTATAATTTACATTTACGGGCTCGGGGCTCCTAGCCCTTGTGTTTCATCAGATAGTCGTTTGTAGATGAGACCTGGCTCTGTCAGGCCTAAAGTACTATCTTCGCGCTACGAGTTGGCGCGGGGAGTAGATAGGCGGGACGGGGGAACTTCACGCTACACTCTGACCTGAAAACTTCGTCCACTTACTTGGCTACACGGGAACGGAGTCAGACATAAAAGATTCCGCATCTTCGGTGCTGTCGCTATGACTATCATTATCACATTTTTTCAAAATTTCTGGAGTATGATCTGTCCATGATAATCGTCTGTTTATGTTCCAGCCGTGTATATTAATTCGAATCTCTCAACAAACCATTAGCCCCACCGCCCCCATCCTGATGGACAACAATGACTGTTCTGGACACATTTATGGTAGTCAAAACTCCCGTAACATTTTTATCCTGCCAGCACTTGGGAAACGTTAAATTGGTAGGCCTATCTATCCGCATTTCGTCCAGATACAAAATCGGTTTTTCCACTTTCCTAAGCTTTCTTATTTGCTGTAGATATCTTCACGTATTCTAATTTACAGTGTTTTCCTCAATTTTTTTGCTGCACACTTCTTCCACCTGAAATCCTTTTTCTTCAGTATTCGTCTTAATGTTGTCTTTCATTTCAAATCAATTTTCTCTTGTAAAAGGGTAGACGTTTGTTGCAGCTTGGTACTATTTTTTACTTGTTATTTAACGACACTGTAATAACTACTAGCTTCTTCAGTGTCGATTGAATTGATGATGGCGAAATGAAACCAAGGATTCGTCATAGATTACCTGACATTCGCCTACCGCTTGGGAAAACCTCGGAAAAAACCTAACCAGGTAGTCAGCGCAAATGGGAATCGAACTCACTCCCGAGCACAACTGCAGATCAGTAGGCAAACGCACTACCTCCTCAGCTACGCCGGTGGGCCTCTTTCTTTTTCAAATAAAAATTCTCAATTATATCTTTTTTGTCAATCTCCCGTCGAAGTCACTACATTTGCGTTTCGGTAGTCTGGACGTTTACATTTTTTTTTTCTCCCTCAGGTGTCGACAACGCACTTTCTTCTGTGCAGTCTTTCATTTCATTCCTTATACGCTGTATTGTTCTTGTGGATAGATTAGAGTACTTTTCTACCTTTGCTGTAGGTTTCGTAAGAGGAATGCAAAGGCACTGTTGTTCTTTTTCTTCATAACAGAATTATTTTGCACTTCTAATAATATTCCTTTCTTCGCTATAGATTGTCAATCCTTGTTTCCTCTTTGTCGACACATTTACAATAAACAAAAAACTGCTATAAACCTAAATAACAGTATACAATAACATAAATTCTATTAACTATATTATTATCAACACTATTAACACGAAAAGCAAAGGATAACTAAAGCAAAACAAGATTTGTGGTATATTGAAAACAATTGTCTTGTTGAAACTAATAAAACACTACAGTAAAAACCCCACTATTATTTTCACAAAGTCGCAAAGATTCATAGACACGTGCAGTAGATGTTTGTGAAACAGGAATATTGCAGTGAACAGCGCGCTGCGCATGCGCGACTGTTTCCCCTCCGCCCCGTCTAAGTACTTCAGCCGCCTTCTCCTGGCGTGACAACAGTAGGATGGCAAGACAAATGCTATCCGTGCCACATTTCGGATTGAAATCAATCATCGCATATAGGGCGCACAATGGACCAATAGAGGTGTTAAAAAGAGTATCCAATATTTTAGGAGATGATAGTATTCATCAAAACAAGAAAATAATGTCTAATAAACATGGGTCCTACAACACATACTTTCTGAGATCTGAAAACTTATTCATAGGAGGTCCTCAATGTGACGTACATTCATGGCAATGCATTCCTCTGCTCTAGAATACAGCAGATTACCAGATAATCATACAGTAGTTGACACCCCGGCATGGAATAATGATACTTCGCAAGGAGTACGAAAACAAAAGTCTGCGGATATGAGCGGTGTTCAGCAGAAATCATGTTGTAAATTTTCATAATCAGCATGTGTGGGCTGATGAAAATCCCCATGCAGTTGAAGAAACAAAACCGATTCTCAATCAACTTATGGGGAGGCGTTCTAGGTGCTAGATTAATAGGCCCATATGTGCTACCACAGAGATTAACTGGGTATCGTTATCAGGACTTTCTTATTAGCGTGTTAAAACAAATTTCAAAGACTACGTGATTCCATACGCCGAGGGTAGAGGAATACATTGCCATGAATGGACGTCACATTGAGCACCTATTATGAACATGTGTTCAGATCTCAGAAAGTATGTGTTGTAAGGACCCATGTTTATTAGACATAATTTTCTTGTTTTCATGCATACTATTACCTCCTAAAATATTGGATACTTTTTAAACACCCTGTATAATGATACGTGTAAAGATCAGTCCCGGCTCCGATCTTGAAGAGCTATCCAGACAAGACTTTTTTAATTGGTTATTTTACGACGCTTTATCAACTACTACCGTTATGTAGCGTCTGATTGAGATGAAGGTGATAATGCCTTTGAAATGACTCCGGGTTCCAGCGCCGAAAGTTATCCAGCACTTGCTCGTAATGGGTTGAGGGAAAACCCCGGAAAAAAGTCTCAACCAGGTAACTTGTCCCAACCAGAATTTGAACTCGGGCCCTCTCGTTTCATAGTCAGGCATGCTAACCGTTACTCAACATCGGTGGACCCCAGACAAGATTAAAACAAACGTTTCTTTATATTAGTTGTTGAAGTTCATATACGCATACAGATACGCCCGTACCTTCTTCTTTTCCTTGGAATTTTGAAGTTTACATATGTAATTTGTTTCTAACAAATGCGATATTAACTACGTCAGGGGTGTATAAGAAATAACGCGTGAACGACTTTCGACTGTTTCGCGTGCTACCTGGCTGCAGTATATTGCTGTACAGGTAGCAGTGATGAAAAAATAAGGATTATCAAAATGAAAATTAAATAAAGTCGAGGGAGCCAAGTCGAGTTACAATAATTCTTTACTCTTTACTTTACACCTTTCTAATAGATGAAATAAAATTATTCCATAATAAAAGATGTTACATATCGTTACCTTACTTCCAAAACCTCGTAACTCGCTCGGATGTCGATTTTCACTTTTTGCCCGTTTTTGATAGTATATCCAGAGATCCATCTACCGAAAAAGCTGTGAAGCTTAATTGAGCATACTAGCGCTAATATTGGTCTGTTAAGAAACCACTTAACTTCTCTCTCTCATAAGTTGGTTCAAAAATCTTGTAACTTAATGCAGTAGCGTATTGCTAAGATCTATGGAGCGAGGACACTGTTTGCATGTAAGTAGCTGTTTCAGTGTTTCTTATCACTAAATCTTTATTATTTGTAGATTTTCACAGCAAGAGTCGGTTTCCTGAATGTGTTACACATAAAATAAGATATAGTTCATGACTCCAAAGCCACTAAACCAGGTTTGCAGAACTGGGCGACAATTGTGGCGTTACATCACTCACCCCTTCCTTCCACCCCCGCGTCATTGACTTGGTAGGGGAGGGAATTTGTATTCAGTGTCTGTCTTATGTGATTGTATACGGGCCACAGATACGTCATTCAACGCCGGTGGACTGTGGAAGGGGAACCAACGCTTCCCCCATGCTTTTCACCCCTCTATTGCCAGTTTATATCCCCGCACTAAACCCTTTAAAATGACATCGATCATTATGAGGATTTGAATCTAAGACTTTGTATACAAGATGTATATTTAAGAAGTTTTATTTATAAAATGTCCTCAAACAAAAATGAATAAGGTAATAAAAGTAATATTTAGGCCTTCAAACGCTTACTTACTTCAAATAACTTATTCATTTTGATTTGTATTATATCAAGGCCCAAGATCTGCAGGATGTCCTCCTGTGTCGTACAATGACAGTGTCAGCTCTCAACTGTAAGATGAAATTAGTGTATACAATTTTACGTTCTACAACCTCAAAACTCAGGAAGTTCATTGTTTTATTTGGCTTGAAGGTGATGGGCAGATAACTACCAATATTAATTCAGCACTGTCCTATGTAATATCATTTCAGACCTGCCAGGAGATGAAGTTGTTTTATATAGTGATGGTTGTTCAGCTTAGAACTGGAATGTTACGCTGGACAATGCCTTGCTTCATGTCACCCAACGAAATAAGATCATGGTCGCTCATACATATTTGTAAAAGGGTTCATACCCAGACGGAATGTGACTCTATGCACTCACTTATATGAAGGAAGTTAAATAATCTAGCCATAGACATTCACATTTCACCAGGATATACGTCAATTTCTAAGTTAGCTCGTCATAAACCAGACCCTTTTCAGTTAATGAAACGGAAGTTGCTAGCGAGTGTTATGTAAAATTTGAACGTAATTAATAATATTAATAAATAATATAGCATTTTGAAGTGTATTATGTCTTCGAAGTTTGTACTAATCATTTCATGTGGTCAAAGAAAATAAATCTTTAGGTTAGATCTCGTGAATCATGAAATGTTCAGTCAAATCAATGAATTTCATGTTATCAGACAAAATACATTTTAATATTAGATCAGCCATAAATAATAATAATAATAATAATAATAATAATAATAATGTTATATTATTATTATTATTATTATTATTATTATTATTATTATTATTATTATTATTATTATTGCAGTATAGATAATTGTGATTTTACTTATTTTAGTGATATCTTGCAATAGTTGGCAACATTAAAAATACGGCCATATGAGCTTCCAAGGAACTAATCATACGTGAACCCCACTATAGATGAGTTACATACAATTTATTCACGAAATGTATATAGTGGAGGAAAAGACGCCAAATAAATGTATGATTGCAGCAAGGGATTGCATTACAAGACATTAAAATTAAAACTTCGTTTGCAAGCAGTGCTGGTGATCCACTAGGGGGCATTGAATATATTCTGATGGATATGTTAATGATATATTGACTTCGATCTTCAGAGAAGAATAAACTCACGGTTATTTGACGCAAAACAGCATAACTGTGCACTTTTAACATTTCTCGATGAAGGAGATTAAGAAGATATTACACTCGTGTAAATACTTAGGGATAGTATTCATCTCCACAGATCTAAGTATTTGAAATTACCATTTATGGCGAATTTGATAGACTGGGGGTATGTGAAAAGTTCTCATTTCCAAGAGTTACTGGTGACAGTATTCTTCTTCAACGCTCTATCAACTACTAGACTATTTAGTGTAAGTAAATAGAATTGGTGATGGTAGTGAAATTGTATGTGGCGAGAGGAGGCCTAGGTTTCGCCCTCAATTAGGCCTACCTATATTTCGCCGTATAGATGGAGAAAGCGAGAACATAACCCACGTAGGGCTTCACTTCTCTCTTAGAGGAAGTCGTGCTACCCTTCAAAATAATGACTCTCGGCCAGGTTTGAAATTCAGATTCAATGTGTAATATGGCAATCTCTGGACCATACTGGACAATAGTAACAGGTCTATTAATTTAAATGTTGCGAGAATGAGAAAATGCGTGCCATCTTCGTGACATTATTTTTTTATGAGACGCAAGGTATTCATCTGAGAAGGACGTGGTCGTCGCTATATTCTAGGAGGATATTACTTTTATGTCAAGAAAACCGATATCTGTTTATCGGGCAAGGTGTACTTCGCGCTATATCGAGTTCGTTGCGAAGTCGGGAGATGAACTGCATGCAGCGATTGTCTGTAAATATTTAATTCAATGCTCACTAAGAGTCTCTTCTATACACAACGATTGGAATATCAAATCCACTGAGGTATGTCTGGTCTAAAATAGCTTTTATCTTTCTATATTGTATTAGACATTTCAGATCATTTATTGAAAGCCCAGTAACCTGCTTGAAATGCTTTCTTCACGAACTATTTAGTACCTATGTGCATTTTTACCTACAGGTAAATTCTCTTGACAAAATGTGTAAATTTTAATGAAAATAGGCAAAAAAAAAAAAAAGATCAGCACCAAAGTCATGGTACTCGCCTCTGCGTAACGAGTAAACCGGCAGGAAATAATGTTAGTAGGCCTACTCTTTTTCTAGCAGAAGACGGGCAGAAGGAAGTGGGGTGGAATGGGGAGGTTTTGTTAAGTTATAACCAGGGCTAGGAAGTTGGTATCAAAATTGTTAAGTTGTGTGTGCTTGGACTTTATTACTACCGAATGAGAAGTAATAGCGCATCTCTCAAAGTCGGTGAACTTGAACGAAAAACATGTACAGCCGGTGGTAAATAAACATGTGCTCCAATCGTCCACAGCCTTAGAACAAGAAAATAATAAACGAAAAATATAAAAAACAATAATTTGTAATTATAAACTTCGTAACTCCAAAACTAAAATAATTTACTCACACATATAAGAATAACATACGAAGTATACAATTATGATTCAAGCCTCAATATATAAATAACAAGGAACGTTTCCATTTTATATTTTATCGAAAGAAATACTCCTTTTATGTTCAGAAAGAAAAACAATATTTGTACTCTGAAAATATTCGTTCTATATCACAAGACGTACTTGGAGCAAATCTGAAATATTATACAGTATATCATCACGTGAACAACAACTAGTTTGTGAATCTAATAGTGTATCTCGTATGTGGCACATAATATTAAACTCATAATTGTTTTCAAGAAAATTTTCCATTTCTATTGTAATGACAGCTATGAAGTCCGTATCGCAATTCTGATAGTGATTCAACTTGGACTGTAACGCAACAGAATGCATAGCAGCACGAGACATCAACATTTAACGAAGTATAATCCGGGAAAAAATAAACGCGTTACACGCTTCTGTTTGCATAATTATTTAATAACAGATGAGTTTACTTTTTTGGAATCATGCATAATATTAACATTAAGCAAATATAATACAATAATAACAGAATAGCTCACTCTGTTCAGAACCTAAAATATTAATATAAATTAACAATATTCTTCAAACTATTCACGACTCTACATAGCTGCAGAGAATTCCACTATGCATTGTTTATGAACATACTGTGAATTATCTGTAGCGAGCGGCAGCAGGGCGAGGCGCGTGTGACATCTATATCGTCGCTAAACTCAACTGCAATCTACTGCTCTGGTATGAACTTCCTACTTACGGTTATCATATCACAATAAACATAGTTCCTCAAACTAACGTATAGTTTAAAATTGTAAGATTTATTTTCTTTCGTGCTTCTAGTCTTAATAAAATGAAATAAATATTAAAAGAGAACAACTGAGAACTATAAAATTATATTAGTATAATTTATAATACTAGAAAGTTAAGTAACTGGTATAATGTGAACGAAAATAGATTTCTGAATGGATGCCACCATTTCAGAATTATACTAATACAAGTAGGGAAGACTGTAGTATAACTGAAAAATGGCAAAGTTTTGAGGATATCCCTATAGTCACGTGTAACATCAATACAGGAATTAGGGTAATAAAATAAATTACACAAATAAATAAACAAACAAAATGATAATAATAATAATAAAATAATAATAATACAGAATATCAAAATGTACTATTAAAAGTACAATAGTAAAGAACGCTTTTAGAGCCACAAACATTATTAATAAAACAATTAACTGATATACACTTTATAAACACATGAGAATATATCGTAAATGTTACCGTTATTTATCCATCTGTGTGTGAGTAATGCCAAACTTGTATTAACTTTTTATAGTTGTCTGTTTCACGGCCAAGTTAAATCACAACCGAATAACATTTTCAAAAATATTTTACAACCTCCCATATGAGTGATGAAAATTCTTCCAGTAGGTTATGAGTGTATCTAAGGTCAGTATAAAACTTCTAACTTCCCTCTTTCAAATGGTGGTAAGATCATGTATTGATGTTCAATATTGGTGAAAATATAGCCTTTTGAAATCGTCCAATAATTTGTAACCACTATATATATATATATATATATATATATATATATATATATATATATATATATATATATATATATGGGAACTCCTCTTGTGTAGGGAATGGAACGGTCACATTAATTTCACGTCATCACAATCTGCCATACTTCACATCGCACGCCCAGTAAAATAGTGTCGTAACTCGAAATTTGTGATTTGTAAACATATGCTGTTTCCTAGTAAAATATTGCTGTAAAACTATTTTAATAAACAGATACCAAAACCTTTGATAATAATTTACTATTTTGTTATTAGAATTTAATACCCCCAATTAGTAAAACAACGTTGGAAATAATTTACGAAATTAATACCGGTATGTGATTTTTTATATACGACAGTATTTTACTGGGTGTGCGACATGTAGACCTATATTGTATTCTTATAGTTATGAAACAAAAGGTATGAATTCTTTAAGACTGTTTGAACCAAAATGCAACACTGCTACAGTATTTAATCATAGTAGTAATTTAGGTCCAAGAATATATAAAAAATTTATATTTAAATATCCTAATCTTGTCAGTTCTAGTATTAAATTTAAAAAGTTACGTATGGATTTTATAAAAATTGAAAAATTGTAAATTTAAATGTATATATTCTAATTGCATAGTAGACATAAGACAAATTGTATTGTATACTTCTTAATTTCAATTCAGGAATCCATCTCTGAGCACGAGTTCTACTCTTTCAGGGTGAGCTAAAGTTTTTCTGAATATATTATATTTTATGTTACAATTATTAGCAAAATAAATAAATAAATAAATAAATAAACAAATAAACAAACAAACAAACAAACAAACAAATAAATAAAATTAGTAAATATAGCACATTGTGCATTTTATCGAATATGACATAAGCATTTCCATGACAACCGAAGATGAATTTCTGCAAAATAGTTTTATTTTTTCTATTAGTGTAGGTCGAATACAGACGTTACCCCTGATCACAACAGATTGATCACTCTCAAGAAAATAAGTTTTATGAATTTCATTATGCTGCCATCTAGCGACTGCAAAATAAGTCACGTTATAAAGTAATAGCTTGCAGCTATACTTCCATCTAGCAGTCGTTACCGAAAAATTCATTTTCGACATTGGAGATCATAATGGTTTTTATTTTTTTTTGTGTTGCCATTTTATAATAAACGGCCAATTTGATATTGTATAGGCCTATGTGGTCAGGGACGTTACACGTCAAGGAAACAAAGACGTAATCGGATTATGTAGGCCGCAGAGTAGAAGGACTTGGGTTTGATCACAGATCAAAGAAAATAACTTTTCTATTGTAAAGACGAAGTGACCAGCATGTGCTATCAAACTTTCTGTCCATTATAATGCTAGGGCAGTCATGTCAATTGATGCCCACAGGAGCAAGCGCGCGCTTTAGAGCTCAGGAGAGCCTGAGCGCTTTACAGCGGAAAGGAAAGAGACAGACGAAAGAGGTATTATATGCCGCTTGGTCGAGCTATATTCAGGGAAGGCCAGCACTGATTCAATGGATAATGGGAAGAGAACGTATTAAAACTTATCCATGTTAATTTTTAGATCTGTCTGAGAAGTATAAGTGCATTATAAGAATATAAGTTTTAATTTTAATGCGTATTTTTTTCACAAGTTTGATATTTTTTTTATTCAAAACAAATATTTTCTCAACTTTTGTTTATAGAAAAGTGAAATTTTCAGATATAGACCTATTTATTTAGTAGCCTTACAGAATGTTTTTGTAAATCTAATATACCGTAAATACGTATTACTGAAGATAGTGTATTGAAAATTTTGAAAATATTCGCATGGAAATTGTTTGTAAGGAAATGAATTAACAAAGCAACTGTTACATCATAAGCAAAGATACGTGACCATATGTTGTAAAAATTTCAGCTTTATAGCTTCAGCACATTTCGAGAAAATAATTTAATATTCTGATGATAGGAAGTTACTCTCCAATATCACCTTAAAAGCATAATGCGATAAGAGTTTTGTTATGGAATATTGGTTACAATTAAAACATATACAGCACCTAGGTAACTTTGCTTTGTACTGTAATATTATTTTGATTGATTTTATTTTTATAAGGCTAAAGGTACCATCAATATCAATTCCAACTTATCATGTCATACTCAATCTCTTTTTTGAGATTTCACTTTCTTATAAATGATGTGTTTCACCCATTTAGTACAGTATAGTTGTTCTACTATGGAATTTATGTGAATATTCCTTCTTGACTCTTTATTGTGTTATTAACATTTAAAACACAACTGCAATATTAAGAAATTAGTGTTAGTATTTTTGTTTCGCAGACAATATAGATAATATCAAACAGAAAGAAGCCATATAAAAATAACGACATAAAATTTCACGTTCCGCCTGAAGTTTGTGTACCACTGTTTTCTTAATCCAACAGGCTGCTTATTCATACACAACTCTTCCTCTTTCCATACTTAGCGCTTAATGCCCGCGCACGTCGTCAAGGTCAGAAAAATGCGCTTGCTTTGACATCACTGTGCTAGGGGTTGGATGTTGTACGTAGTGTTGCCAACTTTTTTTGAAGAAAATACTGGAGACTAAGGAGTCGACAAAATGTCACATAGAAAATAGACAAATTATTCGGTTCAGTTACTAAAAAGTTCAGTTACTAAAAATCAACTTCATTCTATACTTCGGCAGCTAGGCTTAAATTAAGAGTATTTTGAGACATTTTGTCTCGAGTAATAGTTGAAGTCCCCTGCAGTTTTCAGCTCTGATCTGATTAAATGTGTCGTGCTCCTGTTTCGAACATCTGTCCAATTATTGTTCATAAGATGAAACACCCTTTTGTATGAGCATTACTACTTAGTATGCTTAGAATAAAAAGAGTCAGCTTTTCCAAACTTATAACATTGATACTGTTTGATTTTAAACGGTGAGCACTAAAACCCATTCTTGGCAAGCTTACGTTCTATAAAGACTGCATAATATTACTATACAATGCATCTCTTGAACAACAAAACTCATCATATAACGATTCCCGGCGGGGTCAGAAATTTTCATGTAAAATTTCTACCTCGAGACTAGGAGAGATGGCGGTGCACAACTTCTAATCACTAAATTGTGCACCAATATGCCTGGGTTAAATCCCAAATCTGTCCGCAGTATGAAGGGAAGGCATATGTTACTGTTACTCCCTACACTAGACTTACACGAACACTTAAGATACACTCACTTTAATACTTTACTTACTGGATTTTAAGGAACCCGGAGGTTCATTGCCGCCCTCACATAAGCCTGCCATTGGTCCCTATCCTGTGTAAGATTAATCCAGTCTCTATCATCATATCCCACCTCCTTCAAATCCATTTTAATATTATCATCCCATCTACGTCTCGCCCTCCCCAAAGTTCTTTTTCCCTCCGGCTTCCCAACTAACACTCTATATGCATTTCTGGATTCGCCCATACATGCTATATGCCCTGCCCATCTCAAACGTCTGGATTTAATGTTCACACTCACCTCAATACACGACATAACTCTTCACATATACACATCTTGCATAACGTGGCCCGCCGAAATGGTGTGCAACTGGAAAATGGGTCACAGTTCTGCCATCTATCCGAAATATGCGGAACCTGAATCACGCAAAGCGAAGTGGGTAGGCATTAGACACACACACACACACACACACACACACACACACACACACACACACACATACGCGCGCGCAATCATAAAACAACGCAAAATCAAATGTTTAGAATAAATATTTTTACATTAAGCAAAAATAAGGGCGAAAAATGCTCGAAGATGAGAATAATATGGTAGCCGGGAGTCTGTTAAAAATTACGGGCAAATACGGGAGATCCCGGGAAATACGGCAACCCTAGTTATACGTAAAATAAATTTAACAATGCGCATCGACGGAGGATTGGTCAGAACGCTAGCCTTCCATCCTGCAGTTCCTAGTTGAAATCCCAACGAGCCCAATAAAATACATCGTGGAACATCACGATGTTTGGGTAGGTTCTCTGTGAGTACTTTTGTTTCACTTCCCGTCATTCCGCAATGAAATTAATGTATAATGATCCACAACATTCCTTACCACAGGAAAAGTAGTTAACAAAATAATATTGCAGCAGCCCAGCTCCATACATTCTACGAATTGAGTAATCTAGGGAAGTTGGCCTTCTAGTACCTCGGTGTACGTTTCGGGCTTATCAGTCCACGAAATCGACGTCAATCACTTGCGAACACTGGGGTGACAAGAGGTTGAGGAGTTCGATGTATAACTACGTTTTTCTCCTTGCTACCCTTGAGAACTGACCGTCACATAAAAAGGCAATTCCCCTTTTCTCATTGTATTCTCCTTGTTATCCTTATATTCCCTTATTTTTCTCGTCTTCCCCTTATTCTCCTGTGTAAAAATTCTACAAAAGCTAAAAAAATGAACAAGATACAATGATACCATAAAAATAATTTAGTGAAAAATTTAAATTAAACAAAAATGCTGTATAAATAAGAAAATAAAACTTTAACAAGCTTAAATTTATAGTCTTCCCCTTGCATACGTAAAGATATGCAGTACGGTAAAGCTGTGCAAATGTTGACAGGTGATCGCACCCACACATAGTTCTATGTAAAGATATACAGCATAATTAAGTTACGGACCTGTCGACAAATGATAGGACCCACATACAAGGTGCAGCAGAGAAATCGGACGATTTTCAAATGGAAATAACTCATTAGTTATGTCTATTAGATAGTAGTCGCAGACGGTATGGTCAGGCGAGCGAGGAGGCCAGGGAATATCGCCACGTCGAGAAATGATGTGTCCTGGAAACATGCGGCGAAGAACTGTCATTGAATTTTCTGCGGTATGAGTTGTGGCACCATTTTGCTGAAACCATACAATTTATCTATCAATCCCACGTAGACGCGTACGCAATTCTGGTTGAAGAAATGTCCTCAGCATTTGACGTAGCGTTCAGTATTGACTGTCACAATGTTCCCGTTCTCTTAAAAAACACGGGCCTATAATGCAGTATCTAGACACAGCACACCAAACTGTAACCTTTGCACAGTGAAGCGGACGTTCGTGTAGTTCGTTAGGATTTTCTGAGGCCCAGTATCTAAAGTTCTGCTTATAAAAATAACCATTAAAATGGAAATGTGCCTCGTCACTCATGAACATGACAACTTCGTCAGCCAAAATTTCCACCAGTCTCTCGGTGAATGTCCTGCGTTGGACATAGTCTCCCTCATTCAATTGCTGAACAATCATAAGTTTACATGGATGAAACGTAAGATCTGAATGCAATATTCGGCACACAGACGTTCTGAAAGTCTCAGTGCTATAGCCTGCCGTCTAGCTGATCGATGTGGACTCCTCGTAACAGCCACTCTTACTCACTCTGGCGTTCGTATACTTCGAACGTGTCCTGGTGGTTTCTTCTTGGAAGTTGCTGCTAATAATAGAAAGTTTTGTACCCATCTCAATATGGTATTGCGAGCAGGAACGGCTCCGTGGCGGCCAACATTAAATTGGAGACGAAAGACACGCTGGGTTTTCACAATTGACTCACCATTCTTGAAAAATGTCTCGATAACGAAAGCACGATGTCCCGAGCTCAGAAAAATCTAACAAACGACGGTTGATCGATATCCATAACCCTTCATGTTGCTCAGTAAACGGCCTTCTAAAACAGTCAGATTCCTTTACCTTGTATATTCTAGGTAAAGACATAGAGCACAGTAAAGCTTACACTTGTCGGATTTTTTCCCCCACAGATATCTAGTTTCGCTCAATATTGCAAACTGTATTTCACCACTTCATTATACGCTCCTCTACACTCTAAGCAAGTTCTACAAGCTTCGATGATGCTTAGTGAAAATTATCAACAGTTCTTTCCTTCTCACGAAACGTTTACCATTGTGCTTGTGTGCCGGATGGAGACTCTAACGTGTAGTACTTAAGTGCTTTTCGGGATAATGTTCACGATTTTGAACAAAGGATGCAAGCCGTTTAAGTACACACTCTTACGGCTAGACCATAAAAATCCGAAAACGGAAACGACAACGATAACGAGAACGGAAATATTGTTAAAATACATCTATTTAAATGTGAGCATTCACAATTAACTTTCACGTTCCCGTTCCCGGGCTCCGGCAAGCTTCTCGTTAATTATGAACGTTCACATTTAAATAAATTTATTTTAATAATATTTCCGTTCTCATTCTCGTTTCCGTTCCCGGTTTATTGTGAACCAGCCTTTATGGTCTGTTGTAGGCTATCTGGCGACTGCAAGGGACTTGCCTAAGTTGTTTTGGTGTATCTCTGAAACTATAAAGCCAGCCATAGAGTTAATATCAACCATATCTTCTGTAGATTTTATGTATAAACGATCTATAACTCTATATGCTTACGGTATTTGTCCACCCATTCGCAGACAAACATAGACATACTCGAGTGAAGTTGGAGTTGATGCATGAATAATTGGTTATGAAGCTAAGCGAGGCGAAGCATAACAAATCCTATAGCAAACATTCTGGAACACATAATAACGTGCATAATATTCACAATCACCTAGAAGTACTTTCAAGGATTGAGTCCCCTTTGGCATATTTCGTTCTTAGTCTTGTGAGAATAAATTGTGAATGGACATTAGATTTCTAAAAACAGCGAAATTCCTCGTCACATGAATAGAATGACGTAATACAGGATAAAAAACAAGACAATGGACATGACCTAGTCTCATCCTCGGTGATCTATTTAGTGGTTACCATGCCAGTCATTGAATCTGAGGTTTGCGGCTTCAAACCGGTCGATGCCGATTGATTTTAGAGAGACTACTACTTTTAATACGTCAAACTAGTTTTGACCAATTAAACGGTACGAAACGACGTGTTTCAAACAATCATGGCTGCTTATCCTACAATTATTATCACCTCCCTAGGAGTTGTTTGTTTTTATCATCTCCCTAGCATTTGTTTCTTTGTTTGCCAGCATCATATTCGTACTTTTAATTTATGGTACCTTTTAAAATGATTCATGTTTATTTCATCATCCTTATTTAAAACGTTTCTATCATTTATCTATTTTAAATTATTTAGGTTATGTTATAGCTTCTGCTGTATGAGATTATGGACAGTCACGTATCGGAGATTGTATAAAATATATTGATAATTGAAGTGGAATGCAAGTGTTTTAATAAAAATGAAACTGAATCAACAAGCCTTCTTGACTAGTAATCGTCCATAGAGTTCAATGAAGATTGTATAGTTGGCACAACTGGTAACAAGGAAACAGCTAATCATAACACACTACTGCTATGTAGCGGAATATTTGTAATTATGAGATGGTACAATAATACATTTTCAAGACAGTTTAGTATTTTTGTAAGTCAATATTTTATTGCATTAGAGTACTTTATTATTTCTTCTAATCTTTATACTGTATACTTTCTTTTAATCGTGTAATAGACAACTAAATCCCACTCGATTTTTTATTTCCTCTAGATAAATAAAAACCTCTAGTGAGATTACTGTATATAAAATCCTTAGTATCTCTTCCTCCGAGAAAGGATTAAAGTTGTGAGTTTCCTCTAATAGAGTTGCAATACGTAGAAGTACCCTGTTCCTAATAATGGCTAAGTTCTCTAGATTTGTTTTAAGAATTCTACCAGTTGAACTACTACAGAATAAAGTTCATATGAACAGGAGACTTTTGTCCTTCATGGAGGAGGGAGTTTGGCTGAGTCGTTGGATGTAATAGGATAGCGCAATCACCCAGTCGGCAGCCATTGTTACTCCATTTCAACACGCTGGGGATAGGAATATTTAAAATAAAACTAAAATATTTTTAATTTTATGGGCAAAAACTTCAAAAAGTTCCCACATACACGAAGACTTACCTGGAGGCAAGTCTGTTTATACTTATCTCCGGGAGGTGTGTCTGAATTGCATGATTGTCCATACATGCTCAGGCTTACCTCCTAGACTTATAGTTCACCAAGAAGACATAAGAGGTTGTTAAGTTATTTCCCAAGGAGAAATGCGATCACTCGAGTAATATTATTCCTCCATGGTTCTGCGTTCATTTCTTATTATCTATAATTTCGTTGTTATAGGTCATTCGTTATCTCGTTAAACCTACTTCGCATAAGGGGAAGAACAAAGTGGACTGAGAAGCTTTCCTCCCTCGCTACGCGTTCATTAGCAGCCGGCTAGCTCACTTACCCCCACCATAACGTTCTAACCATGAGCTACTACGCACGTCTGCATTTGTTTTGCGAGATAACGAATTACCTATGTTAAGTGTTATTTAAACTTATTTGATTTTCTACGGAAAATATTTACACATTCCTATAAATTCTAAGAGAAATGAATGAGAATAGTTCCTTAAATCTGAACTTTCATAGCTTGCCACCATTTTCCAACAGAGAACTGCAAAACGTAACAATGAAATCTCGATCAGATGTTCGCAGTATCGTTTGTTTCTATGCTTAATTTTTCTGCCGCTTAATTTGGAGAGTGCTACAATAGGAAAACTTCAAGCATGCCTAGAAGTCTTAAGACTTATCTCAAGGCCAAAAGCCTTGATACTTTTCGCCCATACACGAGAAGACTTTCCTGTGAATTTACATTTGCACAGGCTTACCTCCAGTTAAGTCTTAGAGCGTATGGGACCATTTAGCGTGTATGGAGCCCTAAAATGATCTTCATATATTTTAGACCATTATCAGTGAACATACTAATGTACAAACACTACATTTCATAATTATTACATCACAAATATACAATTAAATTGTCAATAAATTCCTACTCATTATCACAATAAATAGGTTTCACAACAATTTACTCTTAATTACAATTAACAAATGAAACAACAACGTTAAAAATAAAAATAAAAATAAAAAGTAAACATTTCCAACTGCATGCCTCAAAGCACGCGCTTCGGCTTCCGCATTTAATAGAATTTCTACGGACTTTGTATTTTTTAATGAGTAAAAAAATATAATCTTATTCTGAATAATAAATTCAGAATTTTAACAAGTATATTATGGTATTCGGAAAAGAGCAATTAATTGGACTGGAATTGAGAAATGCTGGTGTTAAGAGGAGAAGATTGTGAAATTTGAAAATATTTCCCTAAATGCTATACAATATTTATTTTCTGTATGTAGAAATATTGTTGCTGCAATAACTAAAATTCGAGATTAGTTTAAAAAAAAATATGTTGAGACCAGAATTTTGAAAAATTTCACTAAATTGGATATATCTCATCCATTCTTAAAGATAAAATGTTATAGATATTTTGAATTTATTCCTAAAAACACGTTCTTTATAAAATTTTGATATAGGATTTCGAGATTTTAAGATACACATTTACGTTTTAAGAATAAATTTTGGAGGTACTTTTATATAAATATGAAAGCATATTTTTCATATGCAACAAAATAACAAATTTCTATTCCAGAGACAAGTTTCCTATTAGCCTAAATAATGTGTGTATCAAATATAACGCACGTAGCATTAATTCCAAAGATATATAACTTTTTAAAGTGAGAAACTGAAGTTACAGGAAATTGCAATCAAAGTGTAGTGTCTCTTAAAAACCGTGCGCAGCAGAGCTTTAAAAATGGCGTCACAGCGGCTGACAAAGCTGTAAATTAATGCGCATTAAATGTTATGTAATGTATTTTTCACATATCAAAGAGTCCTTTAATAGCTGTTTATGTATCAAATACGCAAAATAAGGCTTTAGCCGACTCATCCCATATTTATGGATCCGAATCTCGTACAGGCAATATACGAATACCTAGCGTTGCCACCCTTCAAGAACTGTTACGCTAACCCTCAAGCTACGCGCATTCCCAAACGCATACCGGCTGACTATATTAAGTTCGCTGCTTACGCAGGTTTCGAACAGACAACCCCACTCGTCCCAAGGCCAGCCCCCTCCGTGCGTCGCCAACTGGCGTTCGAAGAATGCTATGGAATGATTACGAAATGGAGAAATGTTGATGGAATGATGTAGATCAGCGATGTCAAAGCAAGCGCATTTTTCTGACCTTGACGTCGTGCGCGGGCATTAACCGCTAGATATGGCAGGAGGAAGGATTATGTATATGAATAAGCAGCCTGCTGAACTAAGAAAGCAGTGGTGCACAAATTTCAAACAGAACGTGAAATTTTATATCGTTATTTTTATATGGCTTTTTCCTGTTTAATATTTTCTATATTGTCTGTATAACAAAAGTAGCCTACTAACACCAATTTTTTAATATTGTAGTTGTGTTTTAAACGTTAATAACATAATAAAGAGTTAAGAAGGAATATTCACATAAATTCCATAGTAGTACAACTATACTGTACTAAGTGAATGAAACACATCATTCATAAAGAAAGTGATATCCCAAAGAAAGAGATTGAGTATGACATGATGAGTTGGGATAGATATTGATGGTATCTTTAGCCTTATAAAAGTAATCAATAAACTAATCAAAACAATATTATAGTACAAAGCAAAGTTACCTAGGTACTGTATAATATGCTTTAACTGTAACTAATATTCCATAACAAAACTCTTACCGCATTATGCTTTTAAGGTGATATTGGTGTTCAACTTCCTGTCATCAGATCATTCAATTATTTTCTCGAAATCTGCTGAAGCTATAGAGCTGACGTTCTCACAGGACATGGGCACATATCTTTTGTTTATGTTGTAACAGTAGTTGCTTTGTTAAATCATTTCCTTACAAACATTTTCCAGGCAAATATTTTCAAAATCTTTAATACATTATCTTCAGTGTGATAATAAATAAAGTCAATCAATATAGTCATATTGAATCAATGATCACTGTAAGAATTTTGACCTTATCATTTCTCAATATACTATCTTCAGTAATATGTAATTACAATATATTAGATGTACGAAAACATTGTTTCAGTACCTGTAAGACTACAAAGTAAACATACCTGTATCTGAAAATTTCACTTTTCTGTAAATAAGTTGAGAAAATATTTCTTTTTAATAAAAAAGCGACTTGTGAAAAATGAGCATTAAAATTAAAACGTACATTCTTATAATGCACTTATACCTCTCAGAGAAATCTAAAAATTAACATGGATACAGGTTTAATAAGTTCTCTTCCCTTTATCCATTGAATAAGTGCTGGCCATCCCTGTATATAGCTCGACCAAGCGGCATATACTATCTTTTTCGTTTGTCTCTTTCCTCTCCTCTGTAAAGCGTTCCGGGTCTCCTGAGCTCTAAAGCGCGCGCTTGCACCTATTTATTTATTTATTTATTTATTCTGGCGTAGTTAAGGCCATCAGGCCTTCTCTTCCACAACACCAGGAATACAAATACAATAATATAAATAAACAGAAAAAATACACTATATACAAAGTAAAGCTACACAAGAAACAAAGAGAAAGAGAAAAAACACTATAAACAAACTAAAGCCACACAAAAATATACACAGGTTGCAGTCACACAAACTATGGGCATCAGTTGACATGACTGATGTAGATGCTTAATATGGGGAAACGTGAGAACCTCCATAAAAACCTCAACTGACACCTTGTCCGCCACAAGTGCCATTATGGATTTTTCAATGAAATGAGGCCTGACTGGTTCTCGAACACTGCGTGACAGGTTGAAGGTCTGACCACTAAGCCACTGCAGGTGTTTCCTGATGATGAAACTTGTATGCAGATCCGAAACATTGGAGATTTAAGTTCCATGGACATAGTGGAATATACAAAATTCTAGTTCTGAACACAAACATCGTGAAAGCCGAAAAAATATGACAATACTTTTCACGCGACTTAGTTCATTCGTTTAACAACATTTTGTCTGGGAGCATATAATATTTAACTTACCTTTACTAACAGCGAGTGAGTCTTAACATTATAACTAGAGCCCGGATGTTAGGCAAAATGACTTTTTTAAACTGAGTGTATGTATGAAAGAGCCTATTAGAGATAAACACGTTTCCACACATTTGAGAATGATGGGCCCAATTTTTATTTTGCCTTTTCTATCTATTTTAGCTCCCGTTGCCTATTTTAAGGTTAAATGCCTTTTTTTTAGCCTTTTACGTCATTATTGTGCAAGTTCTATATTTTTCATGCATTTAAAATAAACCGCACATAAATTATATATAAAAAAAAAACAAAAAAGAACGGTTGTACAAATTAAAAATACATATTCGCTTCACACAAATATCTGCCGAGAATCTTATTCTCCAGCAATACATATGTTTCCAAGAAATCGTAAAATTTCTCCGCTACCGATTCTATCCTTTATGTCACTTAACAAAGATATTTGAACAGTATAACCACAGTCTAATACTTACAGTCACGCAACTCATACGTATAAAATATGCCAACATTTGACAGCTGGCGCGACAGTAGCCCTCTAGCGGCAGGCAAGTTAACAGTGTGCACACGACATATGATAACACATCAGAAAACGGGTTTTGCGTAATTTATTTTATATTTTTATGCTATACAGTAAGTGTATATGTTCTTATTAATTTTACTTTAGAATCCTAGAAGAATTTCACACGCAGTTAATCTAAAAGTTTCAGAAGCTGGGAATAAAGTAATTCTTTCTGCTCCTTACAACTGTATCTTGGCCCTGATCACGTATCATGTTTTGAAATAATATAATTGTTCGTACGTGGACGGTTAATTCAATTCATTCCTAAATATAGTTATTCTTCATTGGAACTCTATATTTTCTGTGAGAAGAGTTAAAATTAGTAGCTTCAAAATTGTAGGCCATATCTCGTAGAGTACATCGCGTGGTGAACTCCTCTCCCTATTTCCTGAGAAATTAACTATTTTCCATACCACAAACTGGGGTAAACTCTGCCGCTGAGGTAAACTTGAAAATAAAAAAAGGGCGGATTTAAACCTTAATATGACATTGATTTATGAAGTTCATTATTTTTCCATTTCTTAAGAACCGGTATTTCCTTTATTATTTTGAGTCACAAATAGTGCTGATATAATGGTGTAAATTTTTATGGCAAGTTTACCGCATTTTACATTACATTTCCAGTTCACATATAAGCTTAATTTTAACTTATCCTGCCTATATAATACGTAATTTACATGCACTTACTGTTAATATGACGTAGGTGAGAACAAATAAATGAACACACAATTTTGTTGAAAAAATTGTAACTTCAATATTAACTCTGAAAATGTAGGCCTAATTTTATTTTCAGAGCAGAAGTGGTGTAAGTCAAAAATGGGTAATGAGGGTTAAAGTAAACATTCTGTAAAATACAGCGCAAAGTAGCAGTTAATATTGAATTTATTTAAACTATTAGTAGTCAGTGAATAGCACGAAGGATATATTAATTGCTACCTTGCGCTGTATTTTACAGAATTTTTACTTTAACCCTCACTTTGACTTACACCACTTCTGCTCTGAACGGCTCAAATAATCACTGGGCATGTAAAATCAACACCAATAACAGTCATGCAAATTATTACAGAAAAGATTGCTTTTTATATTAAATTTAAAAAGGCTCTTTTATTTCTTGAGAACTTAATACGTCTGCCACATGAATCTACACCAACACATCAGAAATTTTATCGACACAGTCCGGATTTATTCAAGAAGTGAATATTTCGCAAAAGGATTACAATACTCCATGAATTCTTGAAAAATTAACACCATGATCCTTACTTGAATGCAATATAACATTCAACTTCTGAAAAATATAAAGAAATAAACACGAATACAAAAATTATGGAATTACTTGCATTAAAAACTCTAGATACATTATCCAAAATCGGAATGGTTACACATTTACACATATAATCTCTGCAAAACAATAATATACTGTAACAGGTATCTACTTTGACATACAAATAGGTAACTGATAACTAATAAATGTTTTATAGAACACAATACGTAGGCTACCTACAACGTGGATTATTGGTTATGACTGATTTATGATTTTCTCTTGGTCTTTAGGGAATCTGAAGAACGACAAATTCGGAGATTTAAACTTGTTGTTACTGCAATTTTCGTCATTGTACACATTGCCTTTGTTCCGACGCATGATTAAAACGTTTATAACATCTCACATCCCTTTAAAGCACGTGCTGGCTGAACGAGATTGTATCAACCCTATTACCAGTGCCTTGCCTGCCGCTTGGGCGCTAGTGTCGCGAATGTTGGCAAAAAAAGTGTTGAAGTTGCGCGACTGTAAGTATTAGACTGTGGTATAACCCTCAGTGCTCAGGTCACTTCGGGATTTACCAGCGAAAGAAAGGGGATGACAGAAGTATTAAAAGCAAGTCTCCAGGTCCCGTTACTGTTGTCGCTTCCACGCACAAATCACGCGGACTTTGAAGTCTCTAATCCCTTCTCACATCCCTCTTTTTGAGGTAATACACAGTCGGTTTTTCCCGATCTCTGAAAGAAAGTAGAGACAGTCCTTCTGAAATAAGATGTTTTAAGTTTGCTCCAATCACTTCAGTAGAAGTAGAAAAGTCTTTTTCCACCATGAAAAACGTTCTCTCTGAAAGGCGGCTCATTATGACAGTTGACAACTTAAAAAAGCATCTTATTGTGACATGTAACCAAAGAAAGTGAGTACCTATGGGGTAGTTTATTAAGTATTTGTCTATTTTTTGTCTGTTTCCATGAACAATAAATGCCTATTTCACTGTCTATTTTTGCTATATTAGTGCCTATATGCCTGCTTATTTTAACCAAAATAAATGCCTTAAACACCCAGGCTCTATTATAACAAAGTATCGTTGCTTATGCGCGAATGGCTTGTGTTGTTGTGGGCAGCTAAAAGCCGTGATCTCCATGAACTAATCGCATGAAAAGGATATACCGGTAGTTATGATTTAAAGATGCGATAATAAATATCACTAGACCATTTAATAAGAACTTAAAAAATGCACTTTCTACAAAGATCTAGTAACTTTCTTGGTTTATCACTACTAAAAATTGTGTTAAAATAAGAATAAATTGTATGAAAATACAAAATTCAACGCTAGTAGTCCAAAAGATAGATTTCTTGAAAATAAAACTTTAAAGAAGAGACGAACTTCGTGCATTTCGGGAGTGAAGTCGATATTTCTGTACTAGAATAGCGGCGCTTCGTGCGGCATGACATCCGGTATGAGGACTTGAGATTGGTTTGCATATTTCTGTTTGCTTGCTTCAGCAGTGGGTGAACCTCATGGATGCCTTCAGTAGGAATGCCGGATTTTAAAATTCTAATACCTGGGAAAAAGTGACGCTAACTTTGTGGGCGAACTTTCTAGCTTCAAGCCACTTTTGACGAAATTGAATTCTGGCACTCAAAGAAATTATTATAATTTCAATTTCAGCAATGCTATTAAACGGCGTTCCGATATTGCCACTATCACATCTCGTTCATAAAATAATTGGATTGACTAGCAACTCTTGCTAGTATCTACCGCTAAGCAGTAGTTGTCAGCATGTCTGGCTACGGAACTAGCAGGCCTCGGTTCAAGTCCTAGTTGCAACAAGTTTGCCTGGTTGAGGTTATTCCGGAAACGGGATGATGCTACACAATTTTCGATGTTGGATCCCCGGACTCATTTCGCTATCATTAACTTCAACTTCACTTATCATCATTCGGTATGTTTCAGGTCAACGAAATGATGTAGCAAGCCGTAGTACCGTTGACTTGCATCGTTCTGAGGAGTTTGCAGAAATGTTAGGGGATGGGAAAAGGTGTTAAATGCGAACTTCGTCGGATATGAGTATTGTGTACGCTGAATCGATAGATGAACCAAATAGTGAATCATGATACTTACAAGAATGCGCTCATACTGATTTCTACAATTATTCCTAAGATAGAGTGGCAAGCGCAATAAGCCTCAGTATGCGGCGGTGCAAGCTTTCAACTACCGCGTTTGTGGCTCAAGCACCAGCGTGCTCGCCTTCCATTCAGGCGGCACGGGCTCAAACCCCGGCCAGGACGTGATTGAATTTGTAGTGGACATTGTAGAAATTACAGCGTTTTTCTCGGGGTACTTCCATTTCCCCCTTATTCTACCAACAGACTTCATCTTTGCCTTATTTCATATATCATTTTAGAGAAACCAAATCTTAAGAGAGTTTACCATAATACTCGTATATCATAACATTATGATATAAGAGAAGAAACTACTGACCATAAAAGCACTGAAATTTGTATGAAAAATGAAGAAGCAATTGATGATAATATCTTGAAACTCAATTTCATAAGGAAAACAGTTTCACTTCAAAATATCCTTCTAAGTAGGAAGTACACAATGGAGGCAATGCAATGGTTAAAATAAAAATCGCTCCTTGTCTCATACTATTAAAAATGTATTAAATGTCCCACTTCTCATGGAATGATCCATAATGACAGTGATGTCACTAATAAGGAAGTCTAAATATAAAGTTTTCTATTTACAGTGATTGTTCAGCAGTCATCTTCTCTTTTTTTTTAAGTATGATCTTGTAACTCACGCCACGCCACGCCATTTCACGCCAAACCATAAGCCACAGTATTTGCACTATACACATTTTTGTAATACATTTTATGTGCATTTTCTGCTGCCCAATATCTACGATTTATTTAAAAGTCTATTGAAAAACCGTCCAAATGAAAATGGTGTCATCACTATCAAAATATATTCAAGAAAATTAAGATTTTCGTCTAATTTTGTCCCATTGTAGCGCTGGTTCAATTCTTGAACAAACTGAATCTTCAAGAATTGAAGTTCAGGTGTAGGCGTGGGATTATGTATATTTTCATGGTGATATTTTCAATTATGATCAAGTTGTCGTGTCGAAAACTTTGGGCTTCGCAGTGTAGCAACTCGTATCCGGTTAATGTTTAGTCATTTTCTCACAATTTTAACGTGGGTGTTTTCACATTTCCAGTTGTACACCATTGTTTCAACTAGTTTATCTTCTTATTATATGGGTTTATGGAACGATTCCCCGGCCTAGCTGATAACAGAACTGTTGCCTAAAGATTCGTTGCACTGACACAAAAGAACTGGTTTTTGTAAACCGATCGACGCAAAATATGTGTTAAAATCACTGCCTGTTGGATCGCATCCTATGACTGAGTAACCTGCCTGCTTAATCAAAGTTATTTTGCCGCTAGGTGCAGATAGTGCGCACCACTTAACATTCCAAATACATAAATATACTGGTAACTAGAGCCCGGATGTTTAGGCATTTATTTTGGTTAAAATAGCCAGGCATATAGGCACTAAAATAGTAAAAATAGGCAGTGAAATAGGCATTTATTATTCATGGAAACAGACAAAAATAGACAAATAGGCCTACTTAATAAACTATCCCATACGGTACTCACTTTCCTTGGTTACATGTCACAAGATGCTTTTTTAAATTGTCAACTGTCATAGTGAGCCGCCTGTCAGAAAGAACGTTTTTCATGGTGGATAAAGATCTTTCTACTTCTACTGAAGTGATTGGAGCAAACTTAAAACAACTTATTTCAGAAGGACTGTCTCTAATTTCTTTCAGAGATTGGGAAAAACCGACTGTGTATTGTTTCGAAAAGAAGGTGTGAGAAGGGATTAGAGACTTCAAAGTACGCGTGACTTGTGCGTGTAAGCGACAACAGTAACGGGACCTGGAGACTTGCTTTTAATACTTCCCTCATCCCCTTTCTTTCGCGTGTAAACCTCGAAGTGACCTGAGCACTGAGGGTTATACTATTCAAATATCTTTGTTAAGTGACATAAAAGATGGAATCGGTAGCGGAGAAAAGTTTACGATTTCTTGGAAACATATGTATTGTTGGAGAATAAGATTCTCAGCAAATATATGTGTGAGGTGAATATATATTTTTAATTTGTACAATCGTTCTTTTTTGTTTTTTGATATAATTTATGTGCGGTTTATTTTAAATGCATGAAAAATATAGAAATTGTACAATAACGACGTAAAAGGCTAAAAAAGGCATTTAACCTTAAAATAGGCAACGGGAGCTAAAAGAGGCAAGAAAGGCAACATAAAAATTGGGCCTATCATCCCCAAATGTGTGGAAACGTGTTTATCTCTAATAGATCCTTCATACATATACTCAGTTTAAAAAAGGCATTTTTTCTAACATCCGGATTCTACTGATAACGTTAACAGCGCTGTGCACTATCTGCCACCTAGCGGCTATTTGCACATAAGCGTTGACTGTCAGGCAGTGTATGCAGCCTAAAGATGCAATCCAGCAATCAGTAGTTGTAACATATATAGAATTTCATCAGTAATAGTCATATCATAATGCACTCACTTCAAGGCAGTTTCATTCCATTCAGATATAACTTAGTGATGAAGGCTTAACACTGAGCATTCAAAATTGCTACAATATATACACACATTTAAATCTATATTCTGCAAGAGAAATTAGACCTTCTCCTTTCATACTGAAAGGTGTTATTGAGAAAGCTCCTTCAGTAGCCAAGATGAGAGTTTCGTGCCGGAATAAGGGGAGGATGTACTTCAGCAAAGTGTTACAATCTGCACCCCACATCAAATTAGGGTTAATGAAGCAATTTGTAAAGACGAAGACAAGGACGGTGACTAGAGTAAGTGTCTTTGCAATAAATTTCACAGATATCTGATGTGAAACTCAAGTAAGGCGTTTTATTAAACCACAGATAAGACTCTAAAGTTCATGGAAGTAATCAGAGTATGGCTATTCAAAGGTCAACAGAAAGAACTGTAAGATGATTTCAAGTGTGTGATTTAAAAACGATTTCTTGCATGCATCAGAGAACCAAATCAATCAAACGTTTTGAAACGAAAGAGGGATATTAGACTTCCATTTGCATGTCTAATTCTTCGGAATATATGCGAAGAGAGAATACAAGTCTTAAGTCAATTCTAAGAAGTTCCTGAATGCTATTAGTCGATACTTCAAAGCGTTTAGCCTATTTATTTATAATTCGTTTTTTCCCTCAATTTTCACCTGAATTTAATTCGAGAAGATGGTAACATACGAAATTCTTTTCAAATGCCAAAGATGCTTGAAAAATCACTGAGTACTTCAGCATATGAAAGTATATGCTACTTGTTTGAGATTTGGTGGAAGTATTTCTTCAGAATGTATACAAAAAAGGCGATGTGCATAGATGGATTTAGTCAGATTCGTTCAAACTGAGTATGTTTATAGAGATAAAAATGTTTCAAGAAACGAAAAATAACAAAATTGTAAGTTTTATTAAATTTGAGGAGTGTCGAAGTAAAATAAAACGAATTTTTGTAGATAAAACACAGTAAAACAAACACATGACAATAATACACATAACACAACAAAAATGTTTCTACAAGGACTCACGCCAGCTTTTGATCTTTCTTCAAAACGGGTAGGGTTAAGTTTTTAAAAGTAATTCCGATAGACATAAAATTTTCGTCTAAAGAAATATTAGATTATAGACATAAAACTCTGGTAGCTTTTTCTCTGGCAGGAATAATATTTCCACATAAGTAGTCCATACAGTTTATTTTGACACACTCTCATTTTAACAAACAAACAAATGATGGAGAAGAAATAGTTACAGCTGATATTTGATAAATTGCATTTTGTAACATTTTTCAAATATTGTATTTTATTTTTGTAAAAAATATTTAAAGTGTATGATTCTCGAATTAACTACGCCTAGAAATGAAATATTGAAGCCATCGACGTAGCTCAAAGTGGTAGGCGTGTTTACCTTCTGATACGGGGCTACGCTCGGGCGTGAGTTCGATTCCCGCTTGCGCTGACTGACTGGTTTAGTTTTCCAGAGATTTCCCAATTGTAAGACGAAGGTAATCTATGACGAATCCTCGGCCTTATGTGCCAAAATACTATCTCGCTATCACTAATTAATTCCATCGACGCTAATTAATAACCTAGTAGTTGATACAGCGTCGTTAAATAAGCAGCTGAAAATCAAATCCTTTAAATGTTTCAGAAGAAACAGATATACGGATAAGCATACATCTAGATGAACATGCCGAAAAAGATTATACTAATTATTAACAGGAATTCCGAGGAAAACGTTTACTTTCGTTTAAAATTTCTAAATCTATCATTCCTTCATAATTCGTATAATTTATTCACAAGGTATCTGATTTACAGAATATTATTTCATCCAGTGTATTTTAAGATTATGCATAAGTTACAATCAAATCAAGATATGAAAGTCAGAATCAAGCTATAAAATAAATCAAAATCAACATATAAACAAGAGATTAAATAAATTTAAATCAGTATGTAAAATACTAGAAAGAAGATTCAGGAATAAAACAAGATGAACATTCATACAACATTTTATACAGTTATGACAGTACAATTTTTACTTTTTGGATCAGAAACCTGGATACTGGTTCATAAAGATAATAATAAGATCCAAGAAGTTAAAATGAAAATTCTGAGACCAGTGGTATGATTCCGTAGTTTAAATAAAATGAACAGTGAAGAAATAAGGAAGGAATTGAGTATGTACTATATGGACAGCCTAATAAAAGCAATGATCATAAAGAATACTGGAAAGAACGTAATACTAAGAAGGAAGACATATTGAACGTATACCCTACACCATAGATTGTCTAATAAAAGCAATGATTATAAAAAGAATTGGAAAGAACATAATACTAAGAAAGAATACAGAAAATTTACCGAAAGAAATTCTAACACAGAGGACTTATAAATTATAACTTGAAAGGAGAACGTAACGTTGGAAGATAGCATAAAATAGAATGACTGCTAAGATCGGAACAAGAATACATTTCCCAAACCGGAAGAGAAGACGAGTATAAGTTACATTTTCATTCATTCATTGTTTTCTGCCCAAGGGCAAGTCATTCACTTCAAACCCAGCATTCTTCAATGTTTCCTATTTTCTGCCTACGTCTTAGTCTCCGATGATCCATATATCTTAATGTCGTCTATGATCTGATATCTTCTTCTGCTCTGAATTTTCCTTCCGTTCACTATTTCTTCCAGTGCATTCTTCATTAGGCAGTTTCTTCTTAGCCAGTGATACAGCCAATTCCTTTTCCTTTTCCTGATCCATTTCAGCATCATTCTTTCTTCACCCACTCTTTCCAACACAGCTTCGTTTCTATTCTGTCTGTCCATTTCGCAGACTCCATTCTTCTCTACATCCACATTTCAAATGCTTCTAGTCGCTTCTATTCACTTCGTCGTAATGTTCATGTTTCTCCCCATGCAATGACGCACTCCACATAAAGCACTTCACTGGTCTCTTTCTTAGTTATTTTTCCAGTGGTCCACAGAAGATACTCTTTTTTCTATTAAAAGCTCCCTTTGTCATTGATATCCTTCTTTTGATTTAACGACAGCAGTTCATGTTGCTACTACGGATACGAAATTTACTGCATTATATATAGTATAGCCTATAATGTTTATAGTAACTATTAAAACATTACGGTTTACAGAAATTATTTCTATATAGATTAAAAAAACCAGAATAGGTTACATTTTGCACGTTATTTACCTTTTCATAGATATTGGAAGGATATAAACATTTAGAGTTTTATTAATATGTCAAACATTACCACGGTTAAGATGAAATTGCGTTATTATTGGTCACAGTTTGCAGAAAATCCATGAAGACTTACAAGCAAATATTCTGATGGGGCAGATAAAAAAGTTAAACTTTTTCTTCCACCATATTAATAATGTCAAAAGAAGCGCTTATACAAATTTTGGCCACTCGAACGCAATTACGAGGGTCGTAAAAATAAGTTCGCCAGGAGCCGTTAACAGAAAGAAAACACAATTTCATTGGAAAAATTTATTGAAACAGACAATACAATTGTTGAGTTATTTTTAAACATATTCCCCATTGCAAATGAAACATTTGTTATATCATGGGATCGACAGAGAGGTGCAGACGGCTGTCATACGCTGGTTCCGATCCCAGGCGGCTGCTTTCTACGACACAAGGATACCAAAATTGATCCCATGGTATGACAAATGTTTCAATTCCAGTGGAGGATGTATTGACAAATAGCGCAACAATTGCTGTATCGTCATTAGGGGTTACTTTGATATTGGGGGCTACTTTGATAACCACTTCGATCGATTACTAAAATCGAATTCGCGCGAAAGATATCAGAATGTGACCAACTTTGGAGCTCTTGTTGGCAGCTCTGTTAAACTAGTTATGAGATAGCGACGGTGCTATATAAATACTACATGTTGTAGAGGAGAAATTAAATATTTTGTGGTTTATAAAGTGAATGAGGATTTCTGATATCTGCAAAACTTTGAAGCTACACAGGTAAGAATAATTATAAATGAATATTCAATTCTATCTTCAAATAAAGTTGTTCTTTGGCATTTAAAGTGTTGCTTGTCGTTCACTTGACTGTTATAGTATGCACACCAGTTACGTTGAACAGTCACGGGGTAACTTTGATAGAGAGGATGGGGCTAAATTGATAATCTAGTCAAACACTTAAAATTACATTTATATTATTTTAGACGTTATCGCTGTCCGTCCAGAGCTACTATGGTGCGAGATTATAAAAAGGAGCCAGGTTCTCGTCAGTACAACAATTTTTCAGATTCTTCAGACGAGCCTGGAGACATATTTTGATGGAGTGGAAAGAGAAAATCCTCGATTTTCAACTGTACCTAAGGCTAATTTTCCAAACTTTTTGAAGAAAGCATTGATCCACATGGATAAGACAAAGTTACAGACAAATACTAATAAACAGTCATTTTCCGGAAATACAGCACAGTCTGAAATAAAACACATTTTGATAAAACAGTTCATTTTCTACGGGCATTTGTCCTTGCAATAAGAAAGAAGTCCTAAAAAAATTCCGGAGCCTGTAGAAGTTGTTGAACAACAGGTTGAGAGTTGCCTCATGGCATTTCCTCAAGAACATTGATTTGGGAATTCTAGTACAGCTGGCTCTATGATGAGAAAAAAGAGACGACTCAATGTCGAAGAGTATAGTTACTGCGTCTACTTCAAACAACAAAAGCAGCAATGATGACGAAGAGCCTCAGGTGATTTGTGTAAATAGGCAGATCAAAGTTTCAGGCCCCAAAATTCCAGAAGACGCTAACATATGAAATAGAATCAGAAAACCCAAAAACAGGAAATTTCATCCTTGCTAAATTTCTTTATAGTAAAGATAAGAAAATCTTCACACATGTCTTTGAAATTGTGGACATAGCATCAAATGGGATAGTGATTCATGTTCTCAAAAGAGGTGATGAGTGTGAAACAAAATTTAAGCCAATTGACAGGACATTTCTACTATTTCAATGCAACACATCATCAAGATTTTACCTTCTTCAGTCGCAGAACTAACTGACAATTCCATGATTTATGTCTTCCCTATTGTTCTTGAATTTAAGTAAATTCTAGTTTTATTTCCATTATTTTTATGAAAGGTTGATTTAGTTTGTGGTCTAGATTAATTATTATTTATGAGATTGGTAATGTTTTTATAGAACAAATTTGATTTCAACAATTTATATAATTTTCTATGTCTATTATAATGTACAATGAGCCTTTGTACTTTTCTTGCAAATGAAATACTAATGTGGTATTTGAAATGTCCTTTAAATATAATTTCATTTGCTTATTTTGCCCTGATTTACCTGTATAACAGCAAATCTCACAACTTTAGTTTGACTCTATTATGTCATCTTCGGGTTATTACGGAAATCTGGCTTTAAATAATGGTATATCAAAGTAGCCCCCATCACAATTTAGCTTTGATAGTATGGTCTTTATTTTTTTTCACGGGTACAAATCAACACACTTATTTTCTTAGAAATAAGATAGCAAGGTAAAGACAATCTGATATCTACATATTTTTTATATGTTAAAATACTAAAAAATTAAACTGTAACCATAAAAAATGTAAGTTGAATCTATCAAAGTAGCCCCACTTGACGGTATCTGTTTCAATAAATCTTTCCATGCAATTGTGCTTTTTCTGTAAACGGCCACAGGAAAAATCACTTTCAGGACTGCCTCATAATTCAGGTCGAGTGGGCAAAATTCGTACAAGCAATGGTTTTGACATTATTAACATTATGGAAGAAAAAAATTAACTTTTTTATCTGTCCCCTCAGAATGTTTGCTTGTTAGATTATGAAACATAGTATTTAAGGGGACAACTATATTCACATGTGAGATGGTTTAAATATATTGTCAGCTTGTATATGTCGAGGAAGAGTAATGAGCATTGAAACAAAGCGTGCTTTTGCATTTCATTTTGAAATTGAAATAGAGAAAGAAATATCATATGATTACAATGAATATAGCTGCATGGAATTAAACAGTATTCCCTGTTTGGTCATTATTATTATTATTATTATTATTAGTCCACACCTGTGAAGTAACGGTTAGAGAGTCTGGTCGCGAAACCAGGTGGCCCGGGTTCGAATCCCGGTCGGGGCAAGTCACTTGGTTGAGGTTTTTTTGGGGTTTTCCCCTCAACCCAATAAGAGAAATATCGGTGTTGGATCCCGGACTCATTTCACCGGCATTATCACCTTCATCTCATTCAGACGCTAAATAATAACCTAAGATGTTGATACAGTGTCGTAAAATAATCTACTAAAATAGTATTATTATTATTATTATTATTATTATTATTATTATTATTATTATTATTATTATTATTATTATTATTATTATTATTGAAAAATTCAAATACCTGGGAGCAACAGTAACAAATATAAATGATACTCGGGAGGAAATTAAACACAGAATAAATATGGGAAATGTCTGTTATTATTCGGTTGAGAAGCTTTTATCATCTAGTCTGCTGTCAAAAAATCTGAAAGTTAGAATTTATAAAACACTTATATTACCGGTTGTTCTTTATGGTTGTGAAACTTGGACTCTCACTTTGAGAGAGGAATATAGGTTAAGGGTTTTTGAGAATACGGTGCTTAGGTAAATATTTAGGGCTAGGAAGGATGAAGTTACAGAAGAATGGAGGAAGTTACACAACACAGAACTGCACGCATTGTATTCTTCACCTGACATAATTAGGAACATTAAATCCAGGCGTTTGAGATGGGCAGGGCATGTAGCACGTATGGGCGAATCCAGATATGTATACAAAGTGTTAGTTGGGAGGCCGGAGGGAAAAAGATCTTTGGGGAGGCCGAGACGTAGATGGGAGGATAATATTAAAATAGATTTGAGGGAGGTGGGATATGATGATAGAGACTGGATTAATCTTGCTCAGGTTAGGGACCAACGGCCGGCTTATGTGAGGGTGGCAATGAACTTCCGGGTTCCTTAAAAGCCAGTAAGTAAGTAAGTATTATTATTATTATTATTATTATTATTATTATTATTATTATTATTATTATTATTATTATTATTATTATCACCATCTGGATTTAAAATTCGGCAACTCTAGAACTCTAGAATTACAGCAGCGGAAATGAGATTTATGAAAAGTACTGCTGGCTTTACGAGATGAGATTTCAAGAAAAGGACATCTTAAAAGAATTAAATATTGAACCGGTTGTAGAGTACGTTGGGAAATGAAAGAAAACCTGGAGGGACCACATAGACGGAATGTATAAAGGATATTTCTAAGAAAATCCTGCTGTATCATCTTCGAGGGACATCTGGGTAAGAAATGGCACGAGGCCATAATAGACCAATTAGTCTGATACTTGGCTGGAAGATGATGATTATCATCACAATTATAGAGGAATAAAACTTACAGCCGACAGTAATGTATTTACTGCCATCTCTGACACAATTTGTAATCAGAGTATTTGCGTCTGTTTCCCGACACAGTAGTCTTTTAGACGCGCTGGTGTAAGCTTAGACTAATTTATTGTAACAAGTCTCTGACCTTACATGAGATCGTGATGTTATAAGAGAAGACTGTGGAAACTGGCGTAACACCACAATGACACAACAGAGGAGACCTTCATCGTGATAATATGGAGTGTGGGATCATAAAGCCGGCCCCAGACGCTGAAATATGCAAGACATGAAACCCTCGCAGCAATGATGTCCGTGCTTGTCTTTGTAACATAACGTCGTCAAATAGCACGCTAGTCATCTGCTGTGAAAATATTCTGATCTCAAAATATTGCTCAGACCTAACTTACAACTATAGTGTTAACGGTAGTTATGACTTCATACAGCATTTGAATAGGTAAGCGGATAAAATTAACTCTTAATTTGGTCAAAACTGTGACATTGATGTCTACGATAACATCACGATATAACGAGATACTAAGCGTTAGTCTAATGAATAGTTAGTTTTAGCTTTATACAGGGTGTATGCAAATTGTTGTCAAATATATTAAGGGCATTTTCCTAGCAACAAAACATTTAAAAACTTTTATATAAACATGGTCCTGAAGATTCGTATTTTCAGAGTTGTCAGAAGTTGCCTTTACAATGACTCCTGAAGAATAGTCAACTCAAAATTGGTTTCATGTTGTAATTTTTCTTTAGTACAGGTCATGAGATTTGTTTTTCTTCCTTTGATTATTTTTCTTTGTTCGGTTGTTTGCATAATAATACAAAGTGTATGCAGTGAGTGAAGTGACAGATATCAGCAGTTTATCAGAAATGAAATGCACCATTTAATGTATTACGTACTTCCTAACGTTATTTGCCGAATGTGATACCTGCATGATGGCGCTCCAATTCACTTTAGTCTGCGAGTTCGTCGATATCCGAATTGCCGTTTTCCACAAAGATGAACTAGTCGAAGAGGATCCATTGAACGGCCTGCCCGATAGCCAGATTTAAATCCAATAGATTTTTATCTCTTTTAAGAAATCCATAGTTTAGGTGATTCTGTACCTAATGTTGACGTTCTGAGAGAGTATATTCTCAATGGATTTGAACAAATACAAAACACTCCAGCCGTTTTCAACAGAGCACGCCAGAGCATGAAATGCAGGATCCGGGGACACATCGACGCAGGATGGGGCCACTTTAAGCAATTTTTAAATATATATTTTTAATAAGTTTCTTAACAGTATCACTTGTACTACGAACTTGTTTGTTAGAAATAAAATAGAGTAATTTGATACTAAGCCCTTGTAGAACCATGTTTATATGAAAGGTTTTTAAATTTTCTTTATTAGAAATACGTTCCTAAAATATTATTTGACACAAATTTGTATAGACCCTGTACACAAGGTTATCCGTATATGACACCACGGGACGTAGAGAAACGTTGCCTCCTACAGTATTCCTGTCGTACTCACCAAAATTCAAGGGCGTTTGTCTGGAGTTACAAGCGTGCGGTTCACCTCAGTCTATTGCGAGCTAATGAAAGGATTACGCATTCCTGCGTAATTTAGTGTGGGCTATTTGTTTATTTCTAATAATTGTTTGAGGATATTGAAGTAATACTCGCTTGAAGAGTAAATAAGTAAAAGATGAATGTCCCATTTCAGTTAACGATGAGATAATGATCTAATTCAGTATATTACAGCAAAATTTATTGCTGTTCCTATTGAATATTAAGGAATAGATGACTGTAGCCGTGGTGATAACTATTCTTTTCATCTGTTCCGATAAAAACATGAGAGTTTGCAGTATTTTCATCTGTTCCGATAACAACACTAGAGTTTGCAGTAATCTATTACATTAGAATCATTAGATAATGGCATCACCCTTAAAGAATTGTGACATTAATCTTTTTCACGTGCAATCTTCGTTTGTGATAAGTGCAAACTATTGTGTTTTTTAATTAGTTGTTTCACGACGCTTTGCAAACTGGTTACCTAGCGTCTGAGTGAAATGAAGGTGATATTGCTAGCGAAATGAGTTCACGGTTCAGCACCGAAAGTTACCCAATATTTGCTTGTATTGGGTTGAGAAAAACCCCCTGAAAAACCTCAACCAGGCAACTGTTCCAACTAGGATTTGAACCCGGGCCCGCTCGTTTCAAGCTCAGACATACTAACCGTTACTCCACAGCTGTGGACTTTAGCGTTTTTATAGTAATTAGAGCTCGGAATTTTAGGTGCTAAACGTTAAGAATGACACTGAATGTAGATGAATAGATGTGGTGCCCGTGAGGAGAGTTTTAAGCCTAGTTCACAAGAGTCCGACATGTAATAATAGACAACAGAGTCACAAGGACTGGGCGATAGATCTTGTGAACCGTGCGCTAATTTGTAAGTGGTTGTTAAGAGGATTAAAGACCTTTAACGGTACCAAAGGAAAAATTCTCAATGACAAGAATGATATTTCAAAGAAGTAGGGGCATGGCTTCTATTTGTAAACTACAGCGAGGAACAATATTAACTTTTAGCACCTAAAATTCCAGGCTCTAAATTAATATTTGTTTGAGAATGGTGTATAGCACATTGCGACGAGTTTTTGTAATTTTAAGTTATGAAAAAAAAAAAAAAAATTGGAGAATATATCCGACAAGTAATTTTGAACAATCCGCAGAGAGAGATTAGTTCAATATTTTCAGAACAATATTCGGAGATGTCAAAACTGTATTGAAGTAGAAGAAGGACACTTAGAATATTTGGTATTTATTTAGTATTTGTGTATTGAACCTGGTAGATAAAAGTCATCAAGCCTTCTCTTCTCCTCTATCAGAGGATTAAAACTACAATATTAAGAATAAGAATAAAATAAAAATTATAATTGAACATCTCTTGTGACAGAGATCAGATGCACTTGTATCCATTTTTAAGTTGTTTATAAACATTTTCCCCAGTTACGTGGTAATGTGCGAGGCGTATAACAGAAAATGCCGCTCAACTTGCGGTGTGAGAATTGCGTTATGTACTGTTCCATATGCCTACGGAGCACCTCATATGATGGAGATTTGAGCTCAAAGCCAAATTAGCCAAGTGGAAGTTTTGGTGGACAAAGATTGTATTCGGGATGATTTTCCCTATTTACTCTAATTTCTCCTGTGATAATTCCGCCATTTACCCATAATTCATAATGACCCTTATAATTGGCGCTACTCTGTTTCTACTTCATTGCAGACACTCGACAACATCCTCAGAATCAAGCAGCCAATTATTTCCTTGAAATTACTTCCGGCATCCCTGTATTCGTTTGTGGCAAAACACATTCGCTGGAAAGATCTAATGTAGAAATAAGACACAGTTCAATAAGTTCGCAGTTATTCAAGTTAGTGTAATAGGTCTCACTGTCCCAATAGTAAACTTCTTACAATCTTATGGCGAAGTGCATCAACATTGATTAAAAACGCAGTAATCATAGATTACGAAAACGTGGTTAAAATGTAATTTATGTGCACCATTCATAATCACCGATTACTAAAACATGGCTAGCTGACACCTCATTTAACCAGAGTGAAGTCTATGATGGTACATTGTTTCTACAAAATGACTAAAGGAAAGCATCCATACCGCTGCAAAGATAATAGTCAACGTCTAAAAACGACTGCGCTCACTATGTTCTACATCGAAATGAACGTATCCTACATTTTCGCGTTGCATTTGTTTCCCTTTGGGCGCTGTTATATTTGTGAGTTCCATTTCTTTGTTTTTCAGTACTTTTAGGTTAAAATCGTACAAAATGGAAAATTGAATCCAAAAATGATTATATCCCACTGTTAGGTTGAAGTATCGATAGACTTAATTACTAGATTTAAATGTAGGCCTATTATATAAAAAAGATGGAATATCCATAAAGGAAAAGGATGCAGAAAATTGGTAGGAATGTGTGTACGATCTTGGACTACACCAGGGAATTGTGCATTATCCTAAGATCCATCCATAACCTCTCTTTGTTCAGCCAGTGACATAGAGAAAGAGATACTGGTATTCGAGTATTCCCTCTTAAAATACAGAAAATAATAGTTACATAGAATCGTAATATAAGCAGCCGATCCGTAGGAGAAATATGATTGTTCTTGTGTTATTTCAATTGATCCATTTGTAGATTTTGATAAACGAAATCCCTCCTGAAATTTTCTGTCACCTAATTGCTCGCAAGAATTCTCTCTTTCCACTAAATAACCTTCACGCTCATGCTCTATCCAAGTAATTCAAGTACTGCACAATAATAATCGTCTTCGAAATAATCACCTGTGGTTATAGCCGCCATTTTGCTTTACTTGCTCTACTAATCGCTGGTTATCTCCTTTAACCGCTCATATTTGGCCGGTTAGAAATTACTGTGGTTAACTTCCTATTTAAGTCGTAACCGAGGTCGATCCACCGTAAAAATGCTTAATCGGGGATTAGGTCACAATTTTAACCGATGGTTACACTAACCGACGTTGATGCACGTGGGCATTAGAAAATATTTCACGGACATTTTTGTCGGGTTGTAACTTTAATTTCCACTTGTTCAATAAGTGACGCCTGAATGTTTCAGAAGTTCAAGAAAAATCCGGAAAGGATCCATATATGTAGTTCCCAGTGCTCGAGGAGGTCAGATGGGACTTCAATCATTGGAGTTTGTGAGCAGACAATCCGAGTTCCGTAAGGAAAACAATCTCACTCAGCCGCGGGGAGCCAAATCCGGTCGAGCCCGACAGAAAGCTACATTAACGGTTAAAATGACATCTGCTTCCAACTTCTCCACCAAGTCTCTGGGCTTTCCAGAGCCTCCTTATCTGTTATTTGTCTATGTTATCTAGTACTCTGTTGGATGTGTATAGGCCTACACTGCCCACCAGTTATTCAAGATCTGAACAAGCAAGTAAGTTATTGTGATAAACTCGGAGAAGAAATGAATTTCCATAAAAGCTAAGGGATAAATCTTGAGATACCTGGTGTAACAACACTGAAGGAGTATAATGATAATGATAAAATAGTTTCAACATATTGCTCCCGGACAACACGTCATTATCCTCTTTTAGGCCGTATTTTCTTCTTTGGCTATCAACGTTTAGACTCCAAGGCGTGTTCTCACATTCAGGACTGGTCTAATCATCGCATTTGGGGTCGTAACACATTTCTCCTAACTTCTGGTCTGTAATGAAATGCTTGTAAGGGAAGTCTGAGTTCTCATTTTTAATAGCCTATCATTTTTATATTTTAACTCGTAGGCATAACATTTAATATCAAATACTATTTTATTTATTCTCAAGTCTTCTCTGATCTTTTTGTTGGAAATTTTATGTATCCGCGTTACTCGAATCAGTGGTTTCAGAAATCTTATTTTTAAGCCTCCAGTTAACTCCTATTATTCTTTCTTAGAATTCATGTTTCTTAGTCAAACATGAGCACTGGTTGTGCTACATTCAATAAAATCCAATTTGGACATCTCTTGACATTTTTTTAAACGTCTTCCGACCACCCCATTGGTATTATTATATTATTTTATTGAGTTATTATTAAAATTACCCGTCCCAAAGCTGCAATTGTGTTAAGATAAGAGGGTCACTCTAAAAGTAATGCACAACATTTTTATTTATTTTTTATTCAACACCTTTGCAATTTATGAAGTTCATAGATACATCCTTCCCGCTTGTATTCAAATTTAATTTATGTCGTTTCCATGAGTGGCAATCCTTCAAGATGGCTGCTGTATTTGACACTCGTCAGAAGGAACATGCTGTTATCGAGTTCATGTGCTGTGAGAACGAAACAGTGGGAAACATTTACAAGAGGTTGAAAAAGATATAGGCCTATAGAGATGCGCTGTCGACTGCAGTACGGTTAGTCGGTGGCCAAGCAGATTATCTGGTGAAAGAGTTCACGCCAATATTCGGGATACTTCTCGCAGCGGCAGTCCCTGCACTGCACGAAGTCCTGACACTGTGTAGCGCGTTAACAACATGGTTGTGGCTGACAAACGCGTAACAGTGAAAGAATTGTCACTCCAAGTTGGAATAGGAGAAGCAAGTGTCTGCAGAATATTGAAACAGTTGGGTTTAAAAAAAAAGTTTGTACCAGGTGGGTTGCGAGGATGTTGACAGAAGCCCAGAAGAAACTCGAAAAACAGTGTGCAGCGAACTTTCGGATCAGAATGAGAATGGTGGAGATGCAGTGGCGGTTCCTCGGGGGAGGGAAGGGAGGAACGTCCTCCTCACATTTTCTTCTTTTGAAAGTAAATACCAAATAAAATATGTGCCTTGAAATTCGAGGAAGATTCGATAATTTTTAAGTTCACAGCTATAAGAAAAACTTGGTTGATCGAGCTTTAAACGACGCGCGCTCATGTGCTGTAGAAAACTGTGAGAAAGATGCGAGATTGTCTGTGTGGAGGAAAGGCACTCCATTCCTCCCCTACTGCAGTTAACACACATAGACAACAGCGCACCAGCGGCCAGAGAAAGAAGCAGCGTTTTAAAGCAAGTACATGAACGGAGAGGGAGGAGATCCTCCTCTGAATCAGTCATGGGCGGGAAATAGAAACCGACTGGTCGTGCAGCAAGCTCGCTACCGCTGCCACCTAACGATGTTACATTCAACCGGATTATAACACATCTAGGAGGAGATATAACAAAAAAAGTTTTAACGCAACGCTATGAAAGACACCATGTAAACTTTTTTTTTTAATTATAAATCAAAAATATTATTCATTGCACTTTATATAGGCTACTATTCATGGTTTGAAACTTCCGTGGATATTTGAAAGTTAAAGTCGGGTTTATGTAAAACAAAGAGGAAGTAGTTTTACGTAGTTGGCCCCTGAAATTCACTTCTATTCATTGTTTACTAGACAGGGCAACAGTCAAGTTGTCAGTTTTGTACAACTATATTTGAAATTGAAAGTAGGTACTCCAAACTACATCATTTTTAACATAAAAAAATTAATCGGCCACCGGCAGCTTTGAACAATAATAGCACAATCTACTATATACAGTCGCGAAGCTTGAGGTGATTTTTTGCAAATCTCGTGATAAAGCGCTCCAAGCGGTTAGCAACTAGAAACAATAGACTGTCCACGCTCGACTTTGGACTGTGTCGTATTTCCATCGAGTGCTAGCTCGTTGCGTATTTCACATTGATGCTTGTGAAATGTTCGTTATTGGTTGTAATGAAAATGTTAATGAATAAAATACAATAATTGGAATAATAATATTTTACTAGAGACGTAGAAAAATTAAGTTTGTTTTAATGAAATTTATTGATCACGTTTTATTTTCAATTCTGGTGGGATTATTATTCCTTAGGCCTACTTTTTTTTTCAAAAGATATGTTTTTAATTATAGCTGTTAATTTTGTTGTTATTTTTATTTGTTACTTTACTAGAGACGTAGAAAAAGTCTGTTACAATAAAATTTATTGATCACGTTTTATTTCCAATTCTGGTGTGATTATTATTGCTTAACCTCATCCCACTTTGTTAACTACGTAAGCCTACACTACAAGTACCGGTACACGTAAGTTACTCCATTAATTCATATTTCCATTATTATTGTTGTAAAGGGAAATGAAAATTAATATTTATTGGTTTCATAGTTAATTATCGCTATAATCTTGAATGAGTGAAGCGTTTATAGTAAATATCAGTTCGTTTTGCACAAACAAAAATAATATTAACCTATTTCTTGCAGGTATCTTCGAGTTTATGGTGGAATTTAATATACTTCATTAAAATAATAAATTAACTTTATGCATTTAATATTTCAATAATGGAAGGCAGGTGTTAATTTTTCCAAAAGAACACAACGAAAGTGTAACATATTTTGTCATTTGCTAGGAGAGAGATCTGCGATGATGAGGCGATAGTAGCGATCCTAGTGGTGGGCAACTACCCATGTTTGCATTTTTACTACATATTGAGCTTCGCGACTGTATATAGTAGACTGTGATAACAGTATGACTTTACAAGAACTGACATTCTTCAAAAGCATGTGATACTGAACTTGTACAATGTAGATGTGGCAATACAGACCACGTGGGTGAGTGCAGTGTTCTCGCTTTCCTCAGATTATTTCTCATTCCCATTTCCGTAAAACAGTTCCGGTTACGAGTTAGTAGCTAGTCTCTTCCAACACGTGTGATGCTGTAGTGTGCTCGAAAAATGCTACAAGGTTGTGAATTTCCTTGTAATTGTTAATTTGCGCAATTATTCAACAATGAATGGAAGTGAAAATATAATATATTTTGGACAATTTAGGAAACTCAGTTTACAAAAACAGATTATTGCTATACAGAAGGGAAGACCAACCCCAACACTACCTGGTCTTACATGTATGCATGTAGGCTAATTTGTAGCATGTTTCATTCAAGAAGATGTTATTTAGTGCTGTTAACTTCTTTCCTCGTCTTAAGAAATATGCAGGAGCCGCCACTGTGGAGATGACTTTCTTGCAAGAATTCTGACAGGCTACACCATTTTGAACCGGAGACACTTAGACCTGATCTGGAACCGTGCGATTACTATCTCTTTGGTAAATTGAAGTAATCCCTTCGCGGAACTAGGTTTGAAGATGACGACTCCCTCGTGCACGTTGCTAAAGAGTGGCTTAGACGTGTTGGTCCAGACTTTTACAGTGCAGGTATACTGGCCCTCGTTCTAAGCAAAGACGCGTGGCAGTTGAAAGGGACGGGATTGTGTAGAAAAGTGACGTTTTTTTTCTAAAGGTTGTCTCTACATTCTGTGAAAATAGCAAAGCTATAGGCTAAAAATGTAATTTTTAAATAAATGTTGTGCATTACTTTTGCAGTGACTCTCGTAATCAAAAGTTTCGTCTTGATCTATTATTTCACTATTGAACACAATTTTAGCTCTTACTGGTTCTTACCCTCAATGATGTGGACCAGTTCAATAGGTATGGTCACATAATATATTTCATAGGCCATATTTAAATTCAAAACAATCAACCGCCCTCACTCTCTATCGCATGGCTGTCCCGATCTTGCATATCCAGCAAGCGCATGAATACTTTATTTCAGTTTTATGATTAACGTGGTTGGTAGATTTTCGCAATCGAGATAAATGTGAAATGTGCCAAAATGCTGTCAAAATAAATAACTTCATGTTTTAAAAGAATGTTAAATATATTAGCATAGTTTTCTAATCCGCGATAAAATGCGAAATTTAGGTTTCTGCGAAATAAGAACGTAATTAAATTTTATGAGCAATGTTTGTATTTTTTGTAAAAGAAAATCTGCTTCTACTTAAAGGCCCTGTAACATAAACATTCCTACATTTTTTTTACTAATAATTCATTGTACACCTAAAAGCTAGATTTGCTTGGATTAATCTTATTCAGTATACAGATGTCAGGCTTATGTGAGGGCGACAATGAACCTCCGGGTTCTCTAAAAGCCATTTGTAAATAAGTAACATTTATGATATTTAAACATTGTGAACACTATACAGGTTGGAAGTAATATAAATGTGCAGATTTTAACAGCTTATTCCTTGGGTAGAGTAAGGCAAGAAAATATCACTACACTATTTGTTCCAAATTGATAGTCTACTTTTCTCAGGAAAAAAATTTTTCCCCTAAATACTATACTGTTTTATTAGATAAGTACTATCCTTGTGACTAATTCACTCTTACCATTACAGAACTCATAACAAATGATTTATCCCTTTGCAGTTTTTCAATACAATAGACGTTTTCTTGCAAATGAAATAAAAAGATTAACACTTATCGTTATTTCCTGCCATTAGGAAGTCTGACAACCCTACTGGAATGACCAAGGGAAGGAACTCATCTGTGCAGGCCGAGTTCTTGTGTGGTTTGGAACATGAGCTGGCGATGCGTCGTTTTCAAATCACGCTGACTTTCAATCTAATTTTCTAATTAACTCTGCACTTAGTTACAAAACGCATAGCAGGTTTTTGCTTGCAAATATACCTTTCAGGTAAAGCTCCCTGTGAAGCATACTTGAATAATTTCAAAGGAAAAATTGTTCCAAGGCCGAATATCGATCTCGGGATCTTCGGCTGAACGCGCCAACGCTATTATCGACTGAGCTACCCAGGAACTTCACCCGACACCGTCTCAATATTTCCCTTTTTTCTACATAACTCGAGTGGGCTGACAAGACGCCAGAAACCCATATCAAGTGCACATAAACTCTGTGTGACTTGAAATTGGGGCTTTCTGTTAACGTACCTACAGTAACGTATATATTATGCAAATCTAGCTTTCAGATAAAGCTCCTTGTGAAGCATACTTAAAATAATTTCAATGGAAAAATTGTTCCAGGGCCGCAATTTCAAGTCACTTAGAGTTTGTGTGCACTCGATGATGGTTTCTGGCGTTCTGTCAGCCACTCGTGTTATGTAGAAAAAAGAGAAAAATTGAGACGGTGTCGGGTTAAGTTCCTGAGTAGCTCAGTTGGTAAGAGCGTTGGTGTGTTCAGCCAAAGATCCCGGGATCGAGACCCGGCCCTGGAACATTTTTTTTCCCTTGAAATTATTCAGCTTTTTACTTTTCTTTTTAAATATATATTACTGCTCCTTCAATATGCACAATTATATCTTGTACTTTGTATAAGTGGTTTCTAACAAAACATAAAATGTTATGACTAACGTCAAGATGTCATTCTTATTTGTTCAGGAAGTTTATACTTTTCACGCCATCTAACAAACGTTCTTAATATAGTTCCACATGCGGCTAAGAATAAACCTGTGATGGTAATGTTATGGATGCTATATGTACTATGAAAGAGAGGAGTTCTCGAATGTATACTAGCTTCTATTTTTTCTTTATCCACATCAAACGGCTGAGCAGTAGTTCCCTCAAAACGAATCGTACGGTGGTGACATTCCCTGCGGTTTCAAAGAATCAAAGAATTCAGTTGGATAAAACACAGCCTGCTCACTATCTACAAGTGTATCGGAACTCATAATATGGTCCTAAATTGTGTTATAGCTACTCACAGCATGAATTTTATTGATTTTTCCTTTCCTAATGTATCAATAATTTCATTTAATTTTGTGTTTTTTTTATACACTCTCATGAATGTTGATGCTGAATATAACAGAAATAAATAATTGTAGAAGAAGCTATTTTAATTGTACATTGCATATTTCATAGTATTTATTTTTATACATTTTAAAATCAATTTAACTTCCGTTTATCCAATTTTGAATGTAGCCTATGTTTTCATCCGGCTCTGAAGGCTAAGTGTGGAAATTTTGGCAAATATCGGTCAAAGCTTGTAGATTTGTATAAAAAGCAGATACACATTGGCAGGTACTTGAGTTTTCGTCATTCACCCATATATAGTCAGTTGTATACACCAATTTACCGACAGAACCGTTGCCCAGGTTGCATCATAGGAGGCTGGTCTACGCTACACCCGCAATGAGATGAGATGATCATGGTGATATGTTGGGATGCGACAGGGGAACCGGAGCTCTCGGGCTGGACCACGGGCTTGCGCAACACAAGTTATAAATCGGGGGTACGCTGAAGATCCAACCCAGGTCCACAGGGTTATAAGTCCAGCGCTCTAGCCACATGTAAACACTAATCGTACATTCATCAATGATAATGAACATAAGATTACAGGAAATTATAGTGCAGTAAATATATTACATATGGCCAAACAGTTCCTCATTTGATGGAAACCATACTTCCATCGTAATTTGTGTGGACACTAAGGTCGTGTCTCAAAGCTACATTTTCAGCTGAAGTGAACTAGATTATTGACTAAATAAGCTGGAAGTGGCGTCAGAAGTTATGATCCAAAGCTACATAGTGCATAGCAATCAAGTCCGTAGTAGCTAGTAAACGAAAATGTTTGCTTCATTGCTGACTTGTTCACTAAACAAACATGGATACCTCATGAGCAATTGGGGTTATGAAATCTGAAAATGCTTTGGAAGTGAATTAATATAAATATAATGTAGAATAACACGTTAACTTTGAACAATGACATCGTTAGTACTTTCTGTACAATGTTTTAAACATTATTGTAATATATTAGGCCCTTATCTTTTCCACACAACTCGCAATCAAACTGCATTAGGACACTGCTTTCTTAATTCAGTTCTGCACCATGATGTCATGGTTTTTAGAAAAATAGTCTATAAAGAAGGCCATGTTTCAAGTATACATTTCCGTAGCTTTCTACTGTGTAGTGTACAAGTCACCTAGTTGCTAGTCACTACAGTCGAGCCGTTCTTATTTCCGGCAGCAAATCACACGACAGCTTCTGGTCAGCTGACACGCTGCTTCACTGGCAGTGGTTGTCGTCAAGGCTATGCAGACGACATACCGCTTCCCGCTCACGGTGGATGTTACTGCGTTGTCAAGTATACACTTGTACTCTTAACGAAGTTTTAGCACATGTCTAATCTTAAACATCGAACGAAAAATTATTTCCTACGATAAATAATTAGTAATATATGAATACATAATATTATATATTATTGTTATTGTTGATCCTAGCATCCCAGGACACAGAAGACTTACCATGTTGTGCTATAATTGGTTTTTCCGACCATTTGAAGTAACGATTTTCGTAAATACAGAAACAATATTAGAAATTACTAAAATGGGAGAAAGCTGTAAAATATAATAAATAAACATTTTTCATGTGAATGAATAACTAAAACCACACAACCTGTAAATTAAGTAAAATATGTTAGTATTAAAAATTTTGTCATGATAAGTCATTGCTACATAAAAAAATTACACGAAGAACCTTGCCTAACGGTATTGTTCAATTTAGAGGTGCTACGCCTAGATCGCTACAATCATTGTTAGTACCTGCCGCCGCCATAGTTCTCAGTTTATTTTCTTCTTTGCCGGATTGTCCGTACTTCTCTGTCGTTATTTGAGAAACCGTGAACTTGTTCACATCACACGCATCAGCTGTTCTTTGCACCACTTGCATTAAAGGCAATAAACTACTCTTATTTTACGTTCATTTTCGAAATAATCTCTAACGCTAAGAATCATTTCTCTGCTTTGCGAATTGATGGTCTTCCGACTCCTCCGCGGCATTGTGATGCTGAAAACTCAGCGATAACACAGCACTAACAACAATACCGACTGATTGTTCGACAACCAGCTATTAGAACTGCGTCCGTTCACTATTGGCTTGACAGAGATTTAGCAACACCGCTATTGCCTACCTTCTTCGCGCCAAAAGACGAGAAGGCGTGGCCACGCCGGAAATAAGAACGGCTCGACTGTAGTGTGTAGTATGGACTTGAGCAGGGATGGGCAACTCGTGCTCCCAAAGTGCTAAAAAACCTTGAAAGAGAGAAAGGCAGACGGAACCAGCCGCAGCAGTTAGAAGTTGTTTGTAGTTTCGCTGCAGAAGCCAAGGTGCGCTCTGGCGGCTCATACAGGTGATCATAATATCTATTCCATGATTTGAATTTCAGAATGACGCATGGTACAATAATTATAGTCATTTAAGACATACTGTACCTAAACACATAACAAAATATATTATATCCTAGCTTTGTAAATTAGTTTAGTACTGGAAACACAAACTGAATACAACCTTTTCAAGATACAACAAATATAGCTGCAACACTTATTTATTATTACACTATTTGTTAATATTTTTATTATATGTCTCATTTGAAACATAGAACCCGAGAATTTACAAGTCTTTATACATTAAAGAGTATTCCTCTGTTCTCAGAAAGGTACTAGTCTGTATTCGTTAACAATAACAAATTCAAAGAAGTATTTTTTACATTCACGGCAGATGAAATAAGCTTATTTCTGAGATCTTTCTTTACTTTGAGAGCTTTTACACTTCTTTCTTGTATTAAACTCTGCCTCAAGCACATATAGTATATATGGAAGCAAAGAATATATTTGGAAATTCTGACTTAGGCAACATTACGAACAGTTCGATTTCTGATTTTGCTGGAATCTGAGTGGCGTGCTGTTCTGTAGATTTATTAATTCAAACTATAAATTTTCAGGATTTTCTATCGACGTAAGCTAAAAAGATTTCAGAAAAATTTCGATTCCTTGTCAATTATCACTGTTTCTCCAATTCTGCTGTAGGTCTTGAAGTAGGGTTTTATATTTGATAAGAAGATTTTCTTATCACTCTTCAAGATAGTTTATAGTCAAAGAAAGTAAAGTTATCTATGTTCTACATGATACTACCACATTTCAAATATAAATATTCTTAGCTAGTAGATTATAAGTCTTGCAATCCTGTAACTCGCACTTACAACGTGCTAATGATATTTGATATCAGTTTCACCTTGTTGATATTTCATTTGTACCTTTAGCTGTTCTAAAGCAGATGCAGACAGCATTTCTTTACTAAAACCTTCACTGTTTATTTGTAACATAAAATGTCATGCGTAAGAAAGTGTAATAGAATACAAGCTTTACCTCTCTTCTTAATAAAAAAAATTCTCTTTTTACTCGTAACTAAAGGGAAATTGTCTGGGAATTATATTGTTTTTCACTTAAAACGAACCGCCACTTACGGCAACGCGATCGAACTTGTGTGCGGTTCGCACACAGACAGTACAGCTAGTAGAGAGTCCGTTCTACCGGCACTGATATTGTGTTGACACTTTGAGAGCACGAGTTGCCCATCCATGGACTTGAGCTTTGAGACACGCCTAAATGCCTATCTTATATCCCATGGCCCTCATTTGCTGTAAAAATTGTAACATTATTTTCAATCATATCCGATACCAATGAAACAGAATTACTTACATAAAATTTATAAATGTAGTAGCATGACTACTTTTCTCTAGCAGTATATAAAAAATAAATTTGTTATTGTTGTATTCTGATTCATTTTTTAATTGTTAAAAAAATATGCTTAAACATTTTCCTCTAAAAATAACAGGAGAGATATCTCTATGCCCAGTACTTTGATTTCCACAGTGTGTATATCAGATGCAAAAACAACTGTAAATAGTTACTAAGGAAATAATTAATTGAAGTCTAATCAAGAATAACCAATGAATTGTTTTTCAGGTACTCGCGTCAGTATCGGAGACATATTCCCAGAAAGCCATTTACAACACATTTAATGGAAAAAGTGTAATAACAAAAAATAACATTATATATAGCTTGAGAAATTGTTGCATAAGTCCTTGCTGCGTGAGAGAGTATTGTGTAATTAAATTGCTCCTTCCCTTCCCCTGCAGAAAGTAGGCACGCCTGGAAATTTGTTGGGTTCGTATGTCGAGGGCCTTATACAAACAAATAAACAAAGGAGCAAATAAATGAAGGATAGACAATGCAGCACCATGTTTTCATATTATCGATTGGGAGTCGCGGCCTTCAATTGATGGAAGGTCAGTTCACAAAGAACCGTCGATTTACGCGAACGAAACATAGGGGTGTTATTGACTGCACGACCATTATCGCAGGTGGCATAGGTCAGCATAACGCGACCCCAAGGTGTACAAGGCGACTACCGCTGGAGTAGTCCTATCAGGACGCTTGTCTGGCTAGCTCACAAATGGTGTAAAGAAGGAAGAGGGGCAAAGAAAGTACTGAAATAAATAACAAATTAAAAAATTATGAAATAAGGAAGAATAAAAATAAAAAAAATGACGAAGAAAGAAAACAGAAGTTAAAAAGAAAAGGTGAAAAACAAATTAATAAATAGAGAAGAAAAGAAAGAAGGAAAGAAAAAGTAAACGTTGAGAGAATAGCAGAGAGGATAGGAAATTAAATAAATACGTAAAGAAGTAAAATGAACGGTAAAAGTAAATGAAAACAAAAAAAGATAGCAGAGAATTAAGAGAAAAGATAAAGAACTCGTTCAGTGAACGATTCTACCAACTAGGTTTTTTTTATGTTTCGTTTAAGAAGCGAACGTTTGTAGGCTGTATGACCCTATGTGATGAAATAATTACGAATATTACTCTTCCCGTGAAAAGTACAATACGGTACCTTAAGATTATAAGACATGTTATTTAAAACATATTGTTATTATTTACATTAATAATAATAATAATAATAATAATAATAATGATAATAAAATTATATTCTCTTTCTTAGTCCACGAGCTATTTTTAAAAACTATGTCAACCAAGTAGAACTCTTAATAACCCATTTTGGATCTTGCGCACACTACTTTTAACACTTGAATATAAGTAACTGATTAACTAGTGGACTTATTCGTGTTAATTAACACGAGTAAGTCCACAAGTTAATCAATTACTCTTAATAACCATTTTAGATTATTCGTTAACATGTAAAATATTGGTCCCACAACAAAATGCAGTATCAATTTCATCATCACAATTATTTGTTAAATAAATCAGCGTAAAAAACAACTCTAAGGACACTAACACAGTGCTTCCCAAAATGTTTCGACTTGCGAGCCATTTATTGATACGAGTATAAACAATATTTCACTGATTAACTTTCCAACTTCTTTTCTACTGTGTTAATATTTAGGAATTTATCTGGCGACTAGTTTCGAATTATTGTTCTCCATTGTCCAAATCCTACGCAATGGAAATGAAGAACACTTCGAAACTAGTCGCCAAGTAAATTCCTAAATATTAACACAATAAAGAAATTGGGAAGTTAATCAGTGATATAATATAAGTGTTAAAAGTGTATATAAAAAACAATATTGTTGTTGTGTTCACTTAGGCTTCCGCGACAGGTGTTAATAGGTTGTAGGTTTTCGGGCTACTGCCGCTTGTTGTTTAGTCAAGTGTCCAAAGACAGGTTCGAATCTCACAAGTGATACCAAGAAGGCACCACTTATGAGGCAACTAGGCCAAGAGATAATGGGGTAGTAATAATAATAATAATAATAATAATAATAATAATAATAATAATGGTTTATTTTAACTGGCAGAGTTAAGGCCATTCGGCCTTCTCTTCCACTCAACCAGTATGATAGAAAATCACTACAATGCTATGAACATAACATAATTAATACAATACAATACAATTCAAAGCAATACAATACTACAATACAAGACAATATAATACATATTTAATTTAATACAATGACAATTCTTTTCATCTTCACAACAATAAAATAATAATAATAATAATACAGTAGTAATAATAATAATAATAATAATAATAATAATAATAATAATAATAATAATAATAATAATAGTAATAGTAATGATAGTCATACCTAAATTAAATTAAATTATTAAACTCGATCACAAGTATAACTTCAATTTGACTGCGCCCGTAAGAAATCGTTTAGCCTTTTCTTGAAAGTGGTTACTGTCTGGCAGCCCCTTGTCTTCTGAGGTAGAGAATTCCATTCACGGGGGAATGAGACAGTAAAAGAGGATGAATAGTGGGATGTAGGGTGGCAGGTTCCTTTCGCCCTCCATTGCATATATCGCCGTACGTATTGCACTAGTCAGACTTCAGATGCATAGGCCTACAAACAATTGTTTAAACATGGCTTTCAGGTATGACTCCCTATGAAGCAGACTTGGATAATTACAAGGGAAAAAATTGTTCCGGGCCGGGTATCGATCCCGGGACCTTTCGCTTAGCTCACAAACGCTCTAGCGACTGAGCTAATCAGGAACTATACCCGACACCGTCTCAAATATTTCCCTTGAAATTATTCAAGTCTGCTTCACAGGGAGCCATACTTGAAAGCCAGATTTGCATAATATATACGTCACTGTAGGTACGTTAACAGAAAGCCACAATTCAAGTCACAGAGAGTTTGTGTGCACTCAAAAGTTGGGTTTCTGGCGCCTTGTCAGCCCACTTGAGTTGTGTGGATATAAAGGGATAAAATAGTATATGGAGATAGTAAGAACTAGGGAATGCTACTTCTGTTATTTGCCTTCTTCCTGACATTTTTATTTGCTTTGAAATGTAGTATTATCGACTACCAAAACGAGGAAGAAAGTTTCTTTGTTCTTTGTTGACATAAATTATTTTAGTGCCACCAGATCCAAAGCTGTTGGACTTAGTTTAAAAGGACGGTTGTTGGTATGCAGGATTTAGCAAAAGTACAATTTGTAGTAACGTTACTTCTTACTTAATCTTCTAAATATATAATATTACTTCTTTCTAATGAAGGTCTATACGGTTTAATTACTCACTTAATCTTGTGTAATAAAGCTTTAAAGCACAAAATCATAACAGTCGATTTCGAGTCATCGTCAGCTCGTTTTAAAATAAAGATACATTTTAGTTAAAATTTTATGCTTCCGGATAAATTAACTCATACACAGGCTTACTGAAAATGAACAAAATTCATCAAATAGTTTAGGAATAAGTCACTATATGTATTGTCCGTTCGAATGGTTATGTCGCATCCCGGTTTCCCCTACCCGTTTCAAGGTTTCCGGCTGGACTGTCTAAGCCAGAAATGCGCAACCGCAACTGGAGAGAGGAGGGTGGGTTTACCTGTTTCCACTGGCTGTGACGTTCTGTTACTATGTTTAGAAACATGGCTATGACTTTCTGTTGGCTTAAATGCACTATGATATTCTTCAACGAAATTTAATGCAATTATCTCAATATGGACGCTGAACATAGTACATTTTGTGACGTTTGTACTTCAAAATTTTCTCTTAGCGACTTTTCTGGCAAATCTTATTTTTAACAAGTTTATCTATATTTGGCACAAATGATGGCGTACAAAGTCTTAGAATATATACCAAGTCGTAGTCGCGTATTCTATTTCGATACTGGCTTTTAATGTAATTCATTTTAGAAAAGGTTTGCTCGCAAATGTATGTAGTAAATGCGAATATTATCATTACATTAGTTGCAAACACACGCAGCAGTGGAAATCTATTACAGGGCAGTGATTTAAATAGTTCCCATCCTTTACTTGAAGCAAGTAAAGCGATAGGTTTGGAAGTAAATTCCGAAAAGACAAAGTATATAATTATGTTTCGTGACCAGAATATTGTACGAATTGGAAATATAAAAAATGGAGATTTATAAAAAACTTGGAAAAAATTCAAATATCTTGGAGCAACAGTAACAAATATAAATGGCACTCGGGAGGAAATTAAAAGCAGAATAAATATGAGAAATGCCTGTTATTATTCGGTTGAGAAGCTTTTGTCATCTAGTTTTCTGTCAAAATATCTTAAAGTTAGAATTTATAAAACAGTTATATTACCGGTTGTTCCGTATGGTTATGAAACTTGGACTCTCACTTTGAGAGAGGAACAGAAATTTAAAGTGTTTGAAAATAAGGTTCTTAGGAAAATATTTGGGGCTAAGAGGGATAAAGTTACAGGAGAATGACGAAAGTTACAGAACGCAGAACTGCACGCATTGTATTCTTCACCTGAATAATTAGCAACATCAAATCCAGACGTTTGAGATGGGCAGGGCATGTAGCACGTATGGGCGAATCCAGAAATGCATATAGTGTGTTAACCTCTTCCCTTATTATATATTTTACCAGTTTTGTGAAAAAAAGTGTCATATTTTTCATTTTCTTAAAGAGGTAATTTAATATTGCAGAACCACTGTACATCACTAATTTTCTTACATACTTAAAAAATCACTATGAAATAGACAATGGGACTCAAACGAGTTAACTCGGGTTAATAAATGTTGACACATGTTAGCAACCCGAGTTAACTCGGGATAATAAGGGAAGTGGTTAATTGGGAGGTCGGAGGGAAAAATACCTTTGGGGAAGCCGAGACATAGATGGGAGGATAATATTAAAATGATTTTGAGGGAGGTGGGGATATGATGATAGAGACTGGATTAATCTTGCACAGGATAGGGACCGAAGGCGGGCTTATGTGAGGGCGGCAATGAACCTGCAGGTTCCTTAAAACCATTTGTAAGTAAGTAGTATTCTGTAATTCTAGTAGTTTCATTTGAATATTATGTGGAGTCTCAATGCAGGGTAAATTTAGAGGGTTGTTAAACAGGCGAATTTTCCAGTTTATCATTTTCAGGTTGGCAAATTGTGATTCGAAAATTGTATATAATTGCTTTATAATATCAAGATATTGTTCTAGCACACTAACAAATATTCAGAACAATTGAGGCACTTTAATTGGTCGTTCTCTTTGACACAAAAATATTGCATGATTCGTGAAATAAATATCTGGACGTCTTTGGATAAGCCATTGAAAATTACAATAACTCACAAGGCCGCCGCCACTGCGAATCAACTATTGTCGCACCATTGGATCTGTGCCCCTTCAGCGCCGTCGTCGTTCTTGGAAAAATTAACGCCTCTACTCACTCCATTCCACCCGTTTCTCTCCCACTACGTCAAACAGCAGGCCACGAACCTTGCCGAATAGGGATGTTGCCAAACTTCCGCCAAACAGTGTCATGTCTCTTGAATATTGCTTATAATAATGTAAGGTTAATTATTACTTACTCATAATTTAATTTAAGTAGGTCTAATGACGCTGATTGACTTACGATTGTTTGCAGATAATTATATTATTACAGTGGATATTTATTGGTTAAATTGAAATTACATCAGAAACATCATCACTTTGCCAGCATTTTTTAACAGTATAATGTGGATGTATCCATGTTTCGTCTAAATTCACAATATACTTTCCTTCTCTGCGAAATTTCGCAATTTTTCTTAAATAACTGGCCCTCCATGCTACAATATCATTTCTTTCTATCAAAATACATCTTGTATTTCTACATTTTTAAAATCTAAATCCCATGTCTCGAATCACTTTCCGTAGCGTTTCTCTCCCTCCTTGGAAATTTATTGCTTCTCTCGCAACCTTCAATAATTTCTCCAATGTCGGAACTTCTTTCTGCATCGTATAAAATTCTTGTATCTTTCTTCTTAAAATACATCTGTCCATATCATCTACAAGAATTAAAGGTTCCCTTGGTCTGTTCTTCCCTGGTGACTCTAGCTTTTCATCTCCTGCAGAGACTCCCTCTCTCCTGATTTTCTTTATTAGGCGCTCTGACCTGCCTATATAAATTACATAAAAATGTTGTATTATATTAGTATTAGTTCAGTAAGTAATTTTAATACGTAATCAATTGAAATAAAATAAGCCTCACACGTGATCGCAGCTGCTCTTTTCGTTGCCTGATTTATAGGAAACAAATATTGACCTGTTTGTTTCTCTTCATCGCAAAATGCTATTACTTGCTTAATAATATTTCTTTCACCACTCCGTACTACAGTATTCATGTTGAGTTGACAACACTGAACTGCAAGTGCAAATAAACTGTCCCGCAAGAAGGCTCGAAATTGTGAGTAGTGGGAGAGAGAAAGAGAGAAGGATAGAAAAGAGAGAAATAGGAATACAGGGAGAGAAATGAATTGCCGAGGCTGAAAAGGAATTAAGGTTCAGTTCGCATATCTTACGGGAGCACAGATCCGATGGTCGGACTATAATATGAATACCATATTAAGGGACGTGCAGTTGGCAAGTCCTTTTCCCTCAAGTCAAGGAGGTGGGGATGCTCATAGCTGAAATCCCACTAACACATACGAGTTACGGTTGAACTTGGCTGGTCTAAGCTATTTTCTGAAAACATCACTGCTGTTCGGAATTGGACTTCTACGTAACATGGACTTCTACGTAACATTATACAACTGTTTAAATAACTTAAAGAAAAGGGCCCCGTTTAGTGTCACGTGAGTTATATAACCATTCGGACGGAGAATAGACAAACTACATCTACATGTCAGAAACCATTTTATAACAGAAATTCTGAATGTCCGCATATCCGCGAAAAAATCACAACCGAAATTTTATAGCATCACAGTATCCCTTTCCTTTTCTGCTTCATAGAATGGGGTAGTAAAAGGAAGACAACACTAATAGAGGGATTAACTATTCTGTCTAGTGTATACCGTTATATACTGCTGAAGACTGAAGTATGTGCATAAGATATTCTGTCTACGATTTCTAACTTGTCCGATAGGAACAACAAAAGTTTGATACAAAGAAACTGCATCTGGGTCTGAGAAGTAGCAACGTTATCCATTAGAGATGGGTGAGCGGGGAGGAGCTATATTGAGTATCGACTGCTTACCACTACTTGAGATTTTACACGTAGCACAAGTTGCAACTTACATCTTTTCTGGTTCGCGATAGTGGCGTCGCTGTTATCTCCAAAATCCCACGAGCTTAAGTCACGAGTACAGAAGCTGTCCTACATTCACGAGAAAGCAGTTTGGCTCATGAGTATCAGAATTTAAGACTGTTGAATATGATTATCATAACACCCATCGTCTTATGCAGTGCACAAGGGTGCGGGCTTCATATCTGAAAAGTTTTAAGAGCATGGCTACAAAAGTAGCCTATTCGTTATTCTGGAATGTTGGCAGATCACAGTCTAGTATATACAGTCACGAAGTTTGAGTTGTTGAAGGTATTAGGAACAATAGACTGTGCAGGTACTATTTTTCAAGTTGTCTAAAATTGTCGACAAGTTCATGCAAGAAATCTTAACTGAACTGTAACAAATGTGTTGGAATGTGCACAGATGGTGCTCGTGCCATGTCAGGATGTTACAATGGGCTGCAAGCTCTTATCTGTAAGAAAGCTCCTGATGCATTGTGGATTATTCACAGGGAGTCTCTTGCCGCAAAGAACGTCAGCAATGAGTTATATGACGTATTTTCAGTCGCAATAACAGTTGTAAATCAGATACATCAAAAGTCGGCCCAAAAGCCATATTTTTTCACAAATATGTGTTGATATGGGAGCTGAGCACACTTCTCTTCTATATTATTGCAACTCGCATTGGTTGTCTCGCGGCAATGCAATCTCCCGTGCTTTTGAACTGAGACAAGAACTGCACTTATACCTTGCAGGAAAAAATCACGCCTATGCCGAAAAATTAATTGACAATGACTTCTTCAGCAAGTTGGCATACTTTTCTGATATTTTACAGAAACTAAATATTCTGAATGTATTTATACAAGGGAATGATACCCACATTCTACAACTATCAGACAAGGTGAGCTTTCAAAGGAAAGTTATTGCTTTCGACACATTGCTGATTGTTTTCCTACATTGAGAAGAAACAGAACTACAATTAAATAAATAAATCAAATCTGTGTTTGTGCAGCACTCGTCTCAACTTCATGTCCACTTTGAAAAGTACGAGTATTTTCCACAGGACACACAGCAAAACTGTATTACGGATCCATTCAACACAGACCCTCCATCAGATTTCACCACAGCAGACGAGGAGCAGCTTTTTGAGCTTTCATCAGGCAACACAGTGAAGACGATATTTTTTTCTTAAAAATTCCTTGAATCCAGGATTAAGTAAGAAGGTCCTGCGCATTCTGCTGCCTTTCATCTTTATGAAACTGGATTTTTACCCTTGGCAGTGATCAAGTCCAAGTATAGATCAAGAATAAATCTCCAGAATGAGATGCGTCTTGCCATTTCGAAAATTTGAACCCAGATTCGATCAACTGTATGAAACCAAGCAAGCTCATACACCCACTGATATGGTTGGACATTATGCCAGTAGCCAGTTAATAACATCTGTTTTTTCTGTTTTTACTAGGGTTTGTGATTTTTCCATCGTTAATTGAATTGACAGCGCAAGTGATAAACATTAAAAATGTATATTTTTCTAACTTTAATAACTCACATTTAATAATTTTAAGTGTATCAACATTAAATAAACACATGGTAGAGATTTTATCTTTCATTATCTCATATTAAAAGTTAATTGTCGCGAGGGGAGACGTGTGCTACTTTTCGAAGCTCAGGGGATCTACGACAGCAAAAAGTTTGAAAACAGCAATTCGTTACATACAGGATGTATCTCTTAATGAGAAATTACGTATATTACTGACAGTTGAAGCTGGCACAACCCTGAATCCTCCATATTTTCGTGTCTGCACTGTTTCTTGAATGACACTTCAGCAATACATAGGCCTACATAAAACAAGTCCGAGTAGCTGAAGAGTTCAGATGTAAGAGAAAAGTACTTTCAATTGTATCACGCAGAGTAATTTGAAAAGAGAAGCAGAACACTTGATTACACCTGCACGAGAACTACGCAACCAAAAGAGCTTGAAAGGGAAGAAACGTTTATTTCAAATTGGAAAATAAAAAGAAGAAACATACTACTGAACGTTTAGTAACTGAATGGTACTTTTTAGCACAGGAATGAAGACACAGTCTGTTTTCAGATTAAATATAATATTGTATTAGGCCAGATATCAAAAGAAGAATTTACAACGTAATAATAGAAAGTATTGCTACATAAATATAAGTAGAGTTCTGGGAGACATCAGAGCAGATGAGGAAAAGATTAAAAGCTATGGGGATGGGTTATTGCAGACGCTGCTGTAGACTACACTACACTGCATGATGGTGTAAGATGTGATACGCGACAGGATGAGTACTGTTACAGCAATACTGGTTATTATCGAGGGGAAGGCACTCAATTGCTGCGGAATGTGTCACGTATGAATGAGAAAAGGTGGACAAAGAGGGTAATGGAATGGATACCATCATAGAAAACAAAAGAACGTGACAGAAAGGGATTCAAAGTGCGACGGAGGTTTACATAAATTAAATTATGTTTTATTTAACGACGCTCGCATGCCAGTAAATCTACTGACATGAGCCTGTCGCATTTTAGCACACTTAAATGCCATAGACCTGGGCCGTGATCGAATCCGTAACCTCGGGCACAAAAGGCCAGCGCTATACCGACTGCGCCAATCAGGGCGACAGGTTTACATAATGGAAACTGGAAAAATAGACTGTTGTGTAAACTACGGGTGAACAGTATAGAGCAGAACAGGTTTCACGGCCTTGAGTCCCCACCTCCGCGAGCATAGCCGGCTATGCTCGCGGAAGTGGGGACTCAAGGCCGTGAAACCTGTTCTGCTCTATACTGTTCACCCAGTAGTATGCGAGAAACGACGGGCGGGGCATGGTTGCGCACCGCGGTGAAGTAAGATGCAGGAGTTAAAAAAGGGTCGCTGCTTTGTGAGCATAGTTGCGCCCCGTTCCCATCAGGTAGAGAAAAGGAGCATGGCATAGTTGCACCCCGACGAAATAGGTAAAGAAAAATACATCAGGGGAACTCGAGCCTCGTAATCAACTAACCTTATTGATTTCTTATTCGATTTAATATTCATTATCGATACCGTTAAAATGAACACCATGAAGTTGGCAGTACTTTATTAACTGTTTTTCTTCTGTTTATGCAGTGATTATCGATAACCTACCGTAAAAATGAACACCATGAAATTTACAGTGCTTTATTAACTGCCATATTCAAATGAGTTTCATGGGCTTCTCAGAAATGTCTTCCATAGCTTTTCTTTTAACACTGTTCGATACACTTTGTCCAACAAGTCCGCAGCGTGGTTATGATCAATTTTGCTATATAAAATAACACTTCTTTGTCTATCACACACAGTAAATGAACTGAATCTTTTATTTGTACACCGATACCACTGTAATATTTTTAAATAACTTATTTATTTTATGAAAATCACTTTTGGTGTACTATATTCATTGGGGCGCAACTATGCCATATCCATTCTGCTACCTGATTTCTTCGGGGCGCAACTATGCCATGTCCATTCTGCTACCTGATTTCCTCGGGGCGCAACCATGCCATGCCTAGGCCTCCCAATTGACCGCGGGGCGCAACTATGCCATACCGGAAACGACTGAAAACTTGTGTAGGTAATCGCGAATATAGCATACGTTTATCCTCTTTATTTTTCTTTCTACAACCATAGTATTCGTCTTATTTGCATTTAGCCTATCTTCATCCCATACCTCTCACAGCTTGCAAATATGACATGTTTTTTATTTATATACATACACACAATATTTATAAATGAATTTCATTAAAAGTGGATATAGATAAATGATATTCACATCAGCCTACGCTGTCATCAACAAATGAAAATTAGCAGTAAAAGCATAATCAATCCAACCTCTAGTTTTCCCTCTCCAATCTTCCATCTTTTTCCTACAGTGAATATGAATTATTCGTGTATGGAACAAAGCGATTCATTCAACTATTCTAATATTCTGACTGCATTATAAATTCATTTTGGTTTTCAACCGAACTATTCAGACGGACAAAGTTTTCGTATCTTATTCCGCACAAAATTAAGAGAATTAAAAAAAGAGAGAGAGAAGTATATGTAAACAGAAATGAGTATGTTCCCTTTCTATTCTCTCATCGCGAATAATTAACAGCAAAACAGCCATTGTAACATCAAGTCGTTCCACTTTCTTCCGCCAGGCCACATCACCACTTTTATCTTCTAGTACACGCCTGCTTCCCCGAAAAAGCTTTGCATCGATTGCAAATTCCGATATCTCACATTTCTATGTCGTCACGTGACCAAGAGCCGCGTCGGGCAGGTGTTCACAACAGGTGAAGCAATATGACGACGTTTGCTAAGTCTCACACATCAATGAAAATTGAATTGGTCTACCTCAGGGCGCTTGTTTCCACACTACAGATTATCAACAAGCACTTGAAATACAAAAACGAATTTTCTGTGGAAAACAGTTTTCAATTCAATTTCAAACGCAGAGAATTCAAAACTATGTAATTGCTATTTCTCTGTGTATAACGCTATTTACATGCAAGTTAATTTTTCTGAAAACAGCACTCAAAAAATTACACTGCCATACACGAGGATCTTATAGCAGCGCGTTGTTATACTTTCTCACTGCACGAAATATAAAGAGAAAAGCATTATGATGCTGCAAAACATCCATTTTGAGAGTTCCACAATAACACACGTTTTCAACTGAGCCATCTGCCCATGCACAGCTATTTCCCCTAAACTATTAGTCGAATTCCGTTCATATTCAGTATCTCACGAGTCCATTTAAATAAATGAAAATTAAAGGACCTTTATTTGAAATAAAAAAATGCCATGGCCACCAATCCAAAGGTATTCTTCGGGATATCTTTGCATTACATAGAATAAACTGACAAATAAATCGGTCTGTTTCGTGCCAAGCAAACAGCGATCTCCTAAGGTAAATTATATATTGCAGGTCCACAAATAGTACATATACTTCTTTATTCTCCTCTAGGTATCTTTCGAGTAGTCCAATTGCATCTCTCGTACCTTGTCACTTTCTGAAGCCAAACTGGTTTTCTTCCAACTGTATCTCTATCTTAGAATATAAACATCGATTCAGTATTCATAGGAGAATCTTCGCCGAGGGCGATATCAGGCTGATAGTCTTGAACTCCTTACATTTCTTGGCATTATTTTTCTTCGGTATTGAAAGCAACACTGTCTCCGTGAAATCTTCAGGCCATTCGTCTTTCTCATGTATTTCGTTGCATAACGATAGAATTTCCTTTTTGTCTTCACCCAAGCATTTCACTAATTCAATGGGTATTCCATCAACTCCTGTTGTTTTCTCATTCTTCATTTCCCTAAGCGCTAGTTCATCTTCTTCCCTTAGAGCAGAAAATTCTTTTTCGTCTTCTGATAGGCTGCTTCGGCTTCTATAGCTAAGTTATCTGCACGATTCTATGTCTCTCCCTACGTATTTGATTCATATTTTCAGTATTCCTCAAGTGTCTTATTTCATTGCCGATATCCTGTTCTTATTTGTGAAGTCCAAACATTGAACAGTACAATCTGATATTAATATAGATCTCTACTGAACTAACTTCGAATAAATAACACGATAATAAATAATATTCTGAAACAAATTAAGGAAAATCCAGGATATTAACTTCGACTAATGAGATGAATATGAGATATGAGAAAATTAAGAATGGACAAGATTGGAAACGGTAAAAGAATAAATTGATAAGTTATATGCTATGTTTCTTTCATTGTATAGAAAGAATAAGCAAAACTAAACTAACAAACACGACTTAATGAGAATTAGGGTGTGAGGAAGACCTCAGAAGTTTGGGAATAAAAAAATGGATGACAGATTGAAGGAAAGAGGCATGTTGAAAGAGCTATGAGCAATGAGAAACTGAGATTGGGAATGGAAAGACGTGAACGGTTATGAAAACCGTTATATACAGGATGTTAGCTAAGATTTATGAGAAAGTACCTACCGCATTGTTATGAGTGCTACGAACAGAAAATCTACATTGTCTATAATATGTTTCAACGCGGGGCAAATGATAGGAACGATCAGTGTGAGCCGAGCAGTGGAACAAGTTTTTGAAAGGGACACAATAGAGAATACAAACAGAAAAACTTCTACTCTTTGAAAAAAGAAACAGAAAATGTTGGAGTGGATTCAGCTCATGTTAGAAAACAAGTAAATATTCTTCGTGGACGTCTGGACGTGTTGAAACTACCTGTTGCGAATTAACAGGGTGTTCAGAAGTAGAAGCCAAATAGGATGTGCAATACTACGCAGTTTTCCACTTTCTTATTATAAATAAAAATTATTATGATTCTGTAAAAACAGCTTTCGAGAAATCAATAAGGTTAGTTGATTACGAGGCTCGAGTTCCCCTGATGTATTTTTCTTTACCTATTTCGTCGGGGTGCAACTATGCCATGCTCCTTTTCTCTACCTGATGGGAACGGGGCGCAACTATGCTCACAAAGCAGCGACCCTTTTTTAACTCCTGCATCTTACTTCACCGCGGTGCGCAACCATGCCCCGCCCGTCGTTTCTCGCATACTACTGGGTGAACAGTATAGAGCAGAACAGGTTTCACGGCCTTGAGTCCCCACTTCCGCGAGCATAGCCGGCTATGCTCGCGGAGGTGGGGACTCAAGGCCGTGAAACCTGTTCTGCTCTATACTGTTCACCCAGTAGTATGCGAGAAACGACGGGCGGGGCATGGTTGCGCACCGCGGTGAAGTAAGATGCAGGAGTTAAAAAAGGGTCGCTGCTTTGTGAGCATAGTTGCGCCCCGTTCCCATCAGGTAGAGAAAAGGAGCATGGCATAGTTGCACCCCGACGAAATAGGTAAAGAAAAATACATCAGGGGAACTCGAGCCTCGTAATCAACTAACCTTATTGATTTCTTATTCGATTTAATATTCATTATCGATACCGTTAAAATGAACACCATGAAGTTGGCAGTACTTTATTAACTGTTTTTCTTCTGTTTATGCAGTGATTATCGATAACCTACCGTAAAAATGAACACCATGAAATTTACAGTGCTTTATTAACTGCCATATTCAAATGAGTTTCATGGGCTTCTCAGAAATGTCTTCCATAGCTTTTCTTTTAACACTGTTCGATACACTTTGTCCAACAAGTCCGCAGCGTGGTTATGATCAATTTTGCTATATAAAATAACACTTCTTTGTCTATCACACACAGTAAATGAACTGAATCTTTTATTTGTACACCGATACCACTGTAATATTTTTAAATAACTTATTTATTTTATGAAAATCACTTTTGGTGTACTATATTCATTGGGGCGCAACTATGCCATATCCATTCTGCTACCTGATTTCTTCGGGGCGCAACTATGCCATGTCCATTCTGCTACCTGATTTCCTCGGGGCGCAACCATGCCATGCCTAGGCCTCCCAATTGACCGCGGGGCGCAACTATGCCATACCGGAAACGACTGAAAACTTGTGTAGGTAATCGCGAATATAGCATACGTTTATCCTCTTTATTTTTCTTTCTACAACCATAGTATTCGTCTTATTTGCATTTAGCCTATCTTCATCCCATACCTCTCACAGCTTGCAAATATGACATGTTTTTTATTTATATACATACACACAATATTTATAAATGAATTTCATTAAAAGTGGATATAGATAAATGATATTCACATCAGCCTACGCTGTCATCAACAAATGAAAATTAGCAGTAAAAGCATAATCAATCCAACCTCTAGTTTTCCCTCTCCAATCTTCCATCTTTTTCCTACAGTGAATATGAATTATTCGTGTATGGAACAAAGCGATTCATTCAACTATTCTAATATTCTGACTGCATTATAAATTCATTTTGGTTTTCAACCGAACTATTCAGACGGACAAAGTTTTCGTATCTTATTCCGCACAAAATTAAGAGAATTAAAAAAAGAGAGAGAGAAGTATATGTAAACAGAAATGAGTATGTTCCCTTTCTATTCTCTCATCGCGAATAATTAACAGCAAAACAGCCATTGTAACATCAAGTCGTTCCACTTTCTTCCGCCAGGCCACATCACCACTTTTATCTTCTAGTACACGCCTGCTTCCCCGAAAAAGCTTTGCATCGATTGCAAATTCCGATATCTCACATTTCTATGTCGTCACGTGACCAAGAGCCGCGTCGGGCAGGTGTTCACAACAGGTGAAGCAATATGACGACGTTTGCTAAGTCTCACACATCAATGAAAATTGAATTGGTCTACCTCAGGGCGCTTGTTTCCACACTACAGATTATCAACAAGCACTTGAAATACAAAAACGAATTTTCTGTGGAAAACAGTTTTCAATTCAATTTCAAACGCAGAGAATTCAAAACTATGTAATTGCTATTTCTCTGTGTATAACGCTATTTACATGCAAGTTAATTTTTCTGAAAACAGCACTCAAAAAATTACACTGCCATACACGAGGATCTTATAGCAGCGCGTTGTTATACTTTCTCACTGCACGAAATATAAAGAGAAAAGCATTATGATGCTGCAAAACATCCATTTTGAGAGTTCCACAATAACACACGTTTTCAACTGAGCCATCTGCCCATGCACAGCTATTTCCCCTAAACTATTAGTCGAATTCCGTTCATATTCAGTATCTCACGAGTCCATTTAAATAAATGAAAATTAAAGGACCTTTATTTGAAATAAAAAAATGCCATGGCCACCAATCCAAAGGTATTCTTCGGGATATCTTTGCATTACATAGAATAAACTGACAAATAAATCGGTCTGTTTCGTGCCAAGCAAACAGCGATCTCCTAAGGTAAATTATATATTGCAGGTCCACAAATAGTACATATACTTCTTTATTCTCCTCTAGGTATCTTTCGAGTAGTCCAATTGCATCTCTCGTACCTTGTCACTTTCTGAAGCCAAACTGGTTTTCTTCCAACTGTATCTCTATCTTAGAATATAAACATCGATTCAGTATTCATAGGAGAATCTTCGCCGAGGGCGATATCAGGCTGATAGTCTTGAACTCCTTACATTTCTTGGCATTATTTTTCTTCGGTATTGAAAGCAACACTGTCTCCGTGAAATCTTCAGGCCATTCGTCTTTCTCATGTATTTCGTTGCATAACGATAGAATTTCCTTTTTGTCTTCACCCAAGCATTTCACTAATTCAATGGGTATTCCATCAACTCCTGTTGTTTTCTCATTCTTCATTTCCCTAAGCGCTAGTTCATCTTCTTCCCTTAGAGCAGAAAATTCTTTTTCGTCTTCTGATAGGCTGCTTCGGCTTCTATAGCTAAGTTATCTGCACGATTCTATGTCTCTCCCTACGTATTTGATTCATATTTTCAGTATTCCTCAAGTGTCTTATTTCATTGCCGATATCCTGTTCTTATTTGTGAAGTCCAAACATTGAACAGTACAATCTGATATTAATATAGATCTCTACTGAACTAACTTCGAATAAATAACACGATAATAAATAATATTCTGAAACAAATTAAGGAAAATCCAGGATATTAACTTCGACTAATGAGATGAATATGAGATATGAGAAAATTAAGAATGGACAAGATTGGAAACGGTAAAAGAATAAATTGATAAGTTATATGCTATGTTTCTTTCATTGTATAGAAAGAATAAGCAAAACTAAACTAACAAACACGACTTAATGAGAATTAGGGTGTGAGGAAGACCTCAGAAGTTTGGGAATAAAAAAATGGATGACAGATTGAAGGAAAGAGGCATGTTGAAAGAGCTATGAGCAATGAGAAACTGAGATTGGGAATGGAAAGACGTGAACGGTTATGAAAACCGTTATATACAGGATGTTAGCTAAGATTTATGAGAAAGTACCTACCGCATTGTTATGAGTGCTACGAACAGAAAATCTACATTGTCTATAATATGTTTCAACGCGGGGCAAATGATAGGAACGATCAGTGTGAGCCGAGCAGTGGAACAAGTTTTTGAAAGGGACACAATAGAGAATACAAACAGAAAAACTTCTACTCTTTGAAAAAAGAAACAGAAAATGTTGGAGTGGATTCAGCTCATGTTAGAAAACAAGTAAATATTCTTCGTGGACGTCTGGACGTGTTGAAACTACCTGTTGCGAATTAACAGGGTGTTCAGAAGTAGAAGCCAAATAGGATGTGCAATACTACGCAGTTTTCCACTTTCTTATTATAAATAAAAATTATTATGATTCTGTAAAAACAGCTTTCGAGATATTAATGTGAAATACTGCAGAATTACGACACCCAACAAAATAGTTTTGGCACACTCTTTGTCTGTCTGTCAGTGTACGACGATTTCTAAATAAATGGAAACAATTTGTTCATAATCAGTATCTACGAGCCAATTCAAACGGCAAGGATTCCCATGAAATATGAATTTTACTAAAATAATGAAGGAATATTTATTTTAAAAAATAACATAAAACGGGGATTTATTAGAAAATGACATAATACCACGTGATATCAAATGGTGCTATCAGTGATCTTCCATCTGAGGGCCACCAAATATTATCAATTGGGTTTAAAAATACTACACAAGTCTACAGAGTGTCTCATTTATCATGTTCAACCATAATAAATGTTTTATTATGTGCCAAATTAAAAACTGTATCAAACAAAAGTTGTTTAAGTACAGTGGGGAATTAATACCATGGGCATATCTTTCTTATAATCCTGTTCATAAACGAAATACGAGTAATGACTTCATTTCTTTAAATTATAACATGTAATTTTAAGTCAGGGAATCATTTAACCTCTTGAAGGCTTGTTCAAAAATACATTACAATGTACCGTTATAATAACTAAAACATTGAGGGGTACAAAATAATATAAAACTCATAGTGTATGTACTTACTGCAAGTCCGAACTAAAATGACACTTTGTAGCATTGGAATATCTTTATTGGGTTTAATTATTTTATTAATGGTACCTAAATGGCAGACTAGGCCTATATACCATATTCGGAAGAATCATATTTTGTGAACTTTTGGAGACCATGCATTTGAGGAACAGAATGGGTATGTGGTACTGGCATGATTGATACCAAGCACATGACACCTTAAGAATCCGTCGTTTTCTGTATTGAAAATATCCTGGTAGGTGGATTGGATGTGATAGACCAGTTAATTGGCCTGCTCGTTCTTCTGACCTTACACACTAGAGTTTTTTATTGGGGAGCTGTCAAGGACGGTGTCTATCGAAATGTTTCAGCAATACCAGAGTACACGCAGCAATGTTTACTCATGCTTGTACATCCATTCAGTAGGCAATACTAGAACGATCCAAGGAGTCTATCATTCCAAGAATGTAATTATGCATTAATTCAAATGGTCACCACTTGGAACAGAACATGTAAATGTTCTGTTTTATTAATAGGTGTACCAAAGTGTTACAAAGTGTCATTTTACTTAAAACTTGCAGTAATTATGTACACTATGAATTCCACATTTTTTTCCGCCCCTCAATGTTTTGTGTATTAGAATGGTACACTGTGATACATTTTTGAACAGGCCTTCAAGAGATTAAATTATTCCTTGAGTAAAAAGTACATTTTGCCATTTAAAGAAATGAAGTCATTATTCGTATCTCCGTTATGAACAAGATTATAAGAAAGGTATGACCATTGTATTAATTCCTCATTTCACGTAAAGAACTTTTGTTTTAAACATTTTTTTTCATTCGGCACCTAAGAAAAAAAATATTTTGGGTAAGCAAGATAAATGGGACACTCTGTAGGCCAGGGTTGAGCACCGGGAGCGAATCCAAACTCTGAACAGGGACGCTTAATATTCATCCGTTCGGCATCAACGCTGCGCGGTGATCGGCGGGGAAGAAAGGGATTGAAAAGAAGTCATCATATGGCAGCCCGTGAGAGAGGAGATTCCGCTCTTCGTGCCCAGCCCTGCTGTAGACTATACAGCAGGCAAGGCAGCCAATAATCTAAGGCATTCAGAAAAGTAATAGCAACATTTTTATTGCTACGAACTAAATTTATTTAGGATTCTTTTAACATTACATGCTTGAAATATAGTCACTTGCCATGTCAACAAGACGTTGCCAAATCTTCAGAAGACGACGCACTTAATCTGCCTCATCCTTTTTGACAACTCTCTCACAGAGCGTTCTAAAGCCCTTAGGATGTCAACTCTGACTTCAAAGTGAAAATATCAACTTTCTCAAAGGGTTCCTCACGTGTCCAGCGTCCGTTGCCTTCCAAGAAAGCCCTTACAATTAATGTGAAGTCTGCGCTTGTTGAGTTGCACAGAGTTTCTCTATATGTGGCCTTATGATTAACAGACCAATATGTAAATCATCTTTAAGATGCATAATTCTGTTCCATTTTCCTTTATTTAACTATTTTCATGGTAGAAAAATGCTGACTTTTGTATGTATGTATTTATTTATACTGAAAGCGGGCAAGCACCGGTGGCAGTGATATACACAATATAAATTACAATACCGTACACAATACAATTAGACACAAAACAATTAGATACACGATACAATTATATACACAATACAATTAGAATACACAATAATTACAATTAAACAATAATTACAATTAAACAATAATTACAGGCATAAACAATAATTACTGGTATACATTTTAAAACGGCAGTCCTAAATACATTTTGTTTATTCGGCACCATCGATTGATTTGGAAAAACATTTCCGCACATAAGACAATCGGGATTTTCTTTATACTGATCTCCACGCCACGTAAAACCATATTATAAGTATTTATCACTATATTTACGAAACGCAGTATGTTTTTGTGAACCCTGAAGAGAATTTTCGCTCAGAATGTTTGAATTAGCACTGCTGTCATCTAACCCAGAACTCGATTCAGATTGTCTTTTTCGAATTAAAAATTTGTCCGTGATAAAAATCTAAATAAAGAAATTTTGATAAAAATAGTCGCACTATCACTCGCTCACTGACCAATATGTTCTGACGAATCTAAACTCTGTTTATTACTAAGTGGGAAGAGTAAACGAATTATTCAGCATTGTTGGAGACAATGTTCTAATTATCGCCAGGCAGAAAAATTAAACTAAGCATTGTTGCAGGTGTTCACATTTCATTGGTAAAATCTGTCTCAAAATAAAATGTACCATATCAAAGACTTCGTTGTAAATAAATTTTCTGGATGGCATAAAATTTATTTTTGAGTTCAAAAGTTCTGCAACACACTCCATGCGGCTTCGCGACACAACGGTTGGGAATCCCTGGTCTAAAGTACAGACGAGTTTTAGCAGTAAGTGATGACTTAAGAAAGGGTGCTTTGGCAACAATCAATAAAGTTATATATACGGTTTGACAAGAACATCGACATCGCTAATGATGCGATACTACTTGCATAAGTGAGATATTTTTCATTCTTGATGTACAACAGCCCCACTGCTATCAACACACGCCCCACAACGAAAAAAAGCAACAAGACACCGGAACCACGCGCTGAACCACACTAGACTGAAAATGACGAACATCACGCCGAAAGTAGTCACAAAGGTATAAATAACACTGTACGTGTTTAAATGTTGTTAAACTAAATGACAAGTTTTAACGTTTCATCATATCAGATATTTTTGTAGTATTATTCAGGAATTTTTATTTACTGCAAAGTCGGGAAGTTGCACAACGGGAACAGACTTTATAATGTCTTTACGAATTGTATCACTACAAAAAATGTACATCCTTAAAATTATGTAACATTAAAAACAGATGATACGGATTCAATTCCTGGGAAACATGTTGAACTTATTACAGTTAAGAGCTTTTCCAGATATAACATGGACGCACTACATCTTGTACTCGGAAGGAATGACTTTGAAACATAGTTAATGTCAAGTGGCAAAATTGTGAGTTTTATTAACGTTAACGTATTGAATTCTCGATTGTTCGATATAGGTCAATCGAATATTGATGCCAATATGCTAGTATTCAGCTCCTCTAGTGGTGACTAATGCAAGCTGGTAGTATGAGAAGAAGTAGTGCCTGGTGTGTTATCTGTAAGCTGTAAGAAATAATCTTATATTTTATACTCTACATACAGTGGTTGAAAGACTGTTACCTTGTGCAACATCCTAATGTCAAAAAAAGAGTATCTTGTTTATTGTTCATGATTATGTTCAATCTGTTCAAAATGGAAAGCGTATATACAGGGGCGGCGGAGCTGCAGCACCCTCAGACATTTTGGTTCTTGTCTCGTTTTTTTGTTGTGAAATACATTTATTATACAGTCTCTATCTAGCGGCTGGAATTTTAAAAAAATTTTCGCTCTCATTCACATGCACGCAATCGTTAGTGAAGTCACTTTCTCTCCTGGTGCTGTCAGAGCGAAACCAGAGAGGATTATAGGGTGAAGCCACTTCCTCTCCTGGAGCTGCCAGTCTCGTCTCGGAAGCTTTGCGCGTTAGTTTTACCCCTCCCCCTACTAGCCCCTTGCCATGAATCCAGAGTTTCCAGGCGCTGCAAAATTTGCAGCAGTTTGTCAGTAGCGCGCAGTTTTAAATACATTTTCTTTAACGTTCTGAGTATAACAAGTGCACGATATTTATAGTCTATTCAGTTCACTACCTTAACAATTCAGGAGAAATGTGAAATTAAATGCCCATCAGTTGAATCTCATAATGGAAAGAGCCGCTAAACAAAATAGCCTACACAGCTCGCATATTTTTTGCTAATGTATCCAGTATCCCTGCTTTCTTCTCTCGATCTCCACACAGTCTGTATTAAATTAATGTGTTTGAAAGACAATTCCATCAGCTGGGGCAACAAGATGGAGTTTTAAATAAGAACAGTAAATGTTGTTCATGAGAAGAAGGAGCCATTGCTAGAATGTTTTCAAACCATAATGGAATCTGAAACATCTAACATCACAATAAATGGGGCAAGCGCCCTGGTGCGTACTCTTGAAGATCCCAAATTCAATTTCTGGCTCAGATTTTTTTCCATTTATTGATGTATCATTTAGATATATTATACAACCAACTACAACATCGCCAGTTAGATATTTCTAAGGTTCAAATCTGCACATAAAAAATTAAATTATGGTTTATTTAGCGACACTCTCAATTACAGAGGTCATATCAGCGTTGTTGGTGTGGCGGAATTTTGTGTCGAGGAATCTTTTAAATGCCAGTAAATCTACTGACATGAGCCTATCTCATTTAAACACAGTTAAATGCCATCGACCTGGGCCGGGATCGAACCGCAACTGACTATGCTACCGAGGCCGACTCTGCATATCAAGCTTTGTTAATGCCATACAGACAATACGGAACAGTGCACAGTAATCTTGAGCAGCGAGATCTGTGAAAATGACAACCCTAAAAACCGTCGTAAGGTCGAAGGGATTCAGAAAAGGGGTGCGGCAGCCAAGGATGTGTGTGACCTCATTTTCACACAAGCTAACACCCGATTCCAGTTCATAGATCATCTGATAGCCTATTATCTTCTCTTCTGTGTCAAGAAAAATTTGAATCCTACAAAAGCTCATTTCCTGAAAATGACTTAAATGTATGTGTAAAGCTTTTCCCAATGCTCGATAAAGACAAACTAAAAACGGAACTCACTGTGTTGTATCAGAGACAAGAATTCCTAAATATCAGTGACGCAGTCAAGCTCTTGCAGTTTCTTATATCTGAGAACTTGCAGGCCTCATTTTCAGAAGTTGTGAAACTACTACGCATAGCTATCACCATAACAATGACAACTTCCTTACCAGAACGTTGCTTTTCGTGTTTGAAGAGAGTAAAGTCTTATCTTAGAAATACGATGAGAGAAGAGAGACTGACCGCATTAGCTATGTTTTCCATTGTAAAGACTATGTTAAACGACGTACTGGATTTTAATAAGAAGATGATTCAAAAGTTTGCAACCTACAAGACAAGGCGCATGGAAAATCTTTAAATAAGGTAAGTTGCTTGGTTTATTTTTGTATGCAGCCCCCCTTAATTCAATACCCACGAGCCGCCACTGCGTATACAGTAGAACCTCTATTATCCATGGTAATGAAATGGGTGGACTGAACGGTTAATCGAAAAAATAGGATAATCCATACCATAAAATAATTTTATAAATTAAGTGTATAATAATTGAGGGGCTCACAACCAGAATGGACCAAGTCCACCAGTGGTCAGTTTGTGGATTAATACAATTTCGGATGAAGAAATCTTAGATTTATTCATTGCCATAACAAATCAAGTCCATAACTCATTTGTTACTCCACAGAGGGCAGCATTTCCTGTGGAAGGTGAAGGTTGCTAAGCATGAGTCAGGAACTTTAAGACTCAATTTCTCAATTTTTTTCCAGAAGGACTTGGTCCACTCTGGTTGTGAACCCCTCATATTTTGGCCTACAATTTCATAATTTCCTCCGTGGTCTTGTGTTTAACGTGCTATATAGTGGATCAGGAGTTCACTAAAAATTCTGTTCTCAAAGACGGGTTCTTAAGGACCAAGAGTTGATGGTTGATGAAAGTTAAGAAACCACCAATAAAATCTTGCCAAATAGGTGCCACTTAACTATAGAAAAAATTATGAGCTAATAAATTTATATAAAAATTAAGAGTCAATCTAAAAAAAAAAATCCTATACACAAATAAATTGTTGTAAACCTAATTTCTGTGGTGGTTTGTGTTGACGAAGTTTCATATACATTGTGTAAAAAATTTCAACCTTGTGAGTGAAATGGATTTAGAGATATATGTTCCTGCAGTTTATGAAGTTAACATTGCCCGTATAGGGACGTCCTCCTCCCCTTAAATCGCGTTCAGATTATCCTTTCTCAAACCTCTCAATTATTTGCAATTTTTTCTGTAATTAACACAATACGTTTTCTTTTAGCTACTGTGGAAGACTTTTGCATAGAAGTTATACAATACGGTCACTCGAATAGTAAGGACAAGAAGAGAATGGTACACGGGTTTGTAAAAGTTCTTGAGATAATATATTTGAAAGCAGATGGTGATTATTTCACAAGTAGACTAACTATTTCTGTTGCCGATAGCAAAGCATTCCTACTACATACTGTGATACTTGTAAGAGAAAAGGCTTGTAATAACACGCTGTAGAAAAACTACACAGAAACATAACATACAATAGGCTACTCCATAATTTTTTCTGCAGTAAAAGAAAAGAAGCTAGAGGAAAAAGTCTTGATAATCCGACAATCGGTTAATAAGGTGACGGATAATCGGAGTGCTACTGTATTACAATACAGTTAATTTTTGAAACAACATTTACAACCAGCATTGTGCCGGAAGCGCCAGGTGGAACTGGGAAATTCTAGAGCATCCTTCTTATTCTCCGGATAAATTCCTGCAATTACGATCTTTTACGTAAGATGAAAGAACCACTAAGAGGGATATACTTTAGAAAATACATGCCATTATAACAGCTGTAGAGCAGTTAATTAGAATTTTAGACCCAATTGACACTGTGGACGGCATCCGTCGTCTTTCAGAGGTGTGGCGACAGGTATGTGATATTGAATAATATTACTTCTAAGAAATAGAATTATGTGAATTGTGAATAAATTCGTTTCTGACCCTAATTAAAAGTGTTGCACTAATTTTCGAATGACCCATGTATTATGATCCCTCAATGAAGTTTTGATTCTGCACACCGAAGTTCGCTGATTTTCAAGAGGAAGACGTCTTCAGCGAGTTTTTGAACTACAACACGAAGTACTTCAATTATTGAACAGTAAAGTGTGTTCGTATGCAAACATCTTTAATGACTCAAAATGGATTTTAAAGTTAACCTACTTGGCTGACATAGTTAAAGTACTTAAGGTATAAGTTTGTCAGTGCAAGATCACTTCTCTTTTTTTTTATCACGCCAAGAAAACTGAGTTCTTTAAAATGCTGCCACTACTAAAAATAAGGATTAAAACAGAAATGTTGATACAATGATTAATAAATGTGATTTATCAGAAAAAGATGATTTCAGTTACATTGGATGACAATATTAGTACAGTATAAAAGAAAACCCTTAGAAATGTTTAAAAAATTCATCACGTCATATTTTTGCAAAGACGTAAGGAAAGGTCATGAATGAACTGAAAAATCCATTTTCAATGGACGTGGTAAGTGCAAATTTTTACTCCAGACTGGTGTCCAGTTGATTAAAGTTTCCAGTGATAACAGATTAAATGCTTCGATCAAATTTTAATTCATAAGCTTTTACATAAGCTTTAAATTTGGACCATTTAATTTTTTTAATATGCCCAAAGACATAATTGAGTAAAAAATATTTTTCAACAAGAGCAGACTCTAAAATAAGATTAAGAAATAGATTAGGTGAACAATGACATGAGTTGTTTTCTTGAATTATAATACGTAGTGATATCCGATTTTCGCGAATGATTTTTTTTACGAATTTTTGCTAATTGAGTCAAGAGAGTTAAAATTATTTTAACTATGAAAGAAACTCGTTTTGCACTCAATTAACAGAAATTCGCGAAAAAAATAATTCGCGAAAATCGGGTGTCCCTAATCACAGGTAATATCACAATAGGTCAACTTGTCGATAATTCGCGAGCGTTTAGCGCGAATGAATGAAGAGAACACATTATATATTTATATAAGATTATTTCGCGAATATATTAACAGACAAATAATTAATAAAAAGAAGATAACGTATAACATTACTAAATAAGGTGTTCAGTTTACTAAATTAACACTTTACATTTCATTGACCTCCTGCAATGTGGAATTCATAGCAAATCATTTAACATTCGAAATTATCATTAATGAAATATCAAAGATATGCAAATATTTCTGAGATTATAACATATGATTATGAACTACTTACTTTTATTTACTGAGGGTATAAAAGCAGTTCTTTCATAGCTTGGTATTTCTTGAATCTCCAAATTCATTTGTGTCGGAGAAATGTATTATTATTATTATTATTATTATTATTATTATTATTATTATTACTACTACTACCAGCATCACCACCACCACCACCACCACCACCACCACTACTGTCATTATTGTTGTTATTTAGTCAACAATCCGAAGACAGGTTGGAATCTCATAAGTGGTACCAATAAGGCGTTATTCATGAGGCAACTAAGCCAAGAGATAACAGGGTAAGGTGGCGAGTCCTTTCCTCCATTGCATACATCGCTGACTAGTAACATACTTCACTAATGAGACTTAAGGTTTATGCAACAGTTGTTCTTCCTCTGACACACATCGTCAATGAGATGTAGTAGGCCTAAAGCCTGGTAATTAGATGTACAGACAGGACAAAAAAACCTGCCGATCGAACAGATTCTATCTCCTAGTTGGAATACTTCGGCTAGACAAGCCTGATTTACAATATTAACCTGCTTCTTACCTTCCCGATACTCTATACGTAATGCATCTATAATGAGAAGCGGTTTTACATACTCGTGACTGCAATTTTACATCTATTCTCATACCGCAAGTGGTTAGAAGACCGATGCGAAAGTCAGAACAAAGCAAACTCTTGAAGTGCTCCAGTCTCCTATCTCCTATTTTTCGTTTCTTCATTAAAACGCGAAATATAACCCTGTTTTAATTAGTTTTTAATATATCACAAAAATGCTTTGTGGTTTCCATGGGGATATTATGTTTTTATTAAAAAACGGGAAATATGATCCTGTTTTAATTCATTTTAACATATCTCCTTATTAAATGTATGGTGTCTGCTCTTATTACGAAATCAACACATCCAAATATTAAATCTCCTGCTTTATGGAACAAAATACGACGAAATTAGAACAAAATGTCGTATTTTTGCAAGTTATAGTAAGATAATAATATAATATTGTGTAATTATTATTACGATTATTATATTTCAGAAATAAATTACCAAATAGATAATTAAAGTATTAGCGTAAAGATTAGTAAATCTTAAAATATGAAATAAATTAATAAATGAGTGAATAAATGGGTGAATAAATAAATAAATAAATAAATAAATAGGTACAAAACCATTACCAGTACCACCTCGAAAGCTTTTAAATTCCAAGTCTAGCATCTTCGTTATGAGCTATCGCAACGTCTGTCTGTGGCAATGGCCTCACTGAATGATATAATACCTAAAAAATAAAAAAGATAAGAGCAACACATTACTCTAAAGAGGTTAGACCTATTTTCCCACAGAAACGCTCACATGCAAACCTCGCTGGAAACGAAGTGAGCCGAAGTTGGAGGGAGATAGAAAAATTTTCAAGGACAAGGAAGCTGCAAGTTTTTCTGTCCCAAGCTGTACACATCAGCCGAAATCTCGGAGATTATTATTATTATTATTATTATTATTATTATTATTTTGATTGTTAACCGTATGCATTTAATCGATTAATCGGCGACCTAATCGATTTTTAATCGATTTCAAAGAAAGTTTGAAAATTCAAACAAAAACACCTTATAGTGTTCTATAATTCCATATGCTATAAAGAAGAAAATACATTTTTACAAACACTTTCAGTTTTGATTTGTACTATGTCACAAATCAGAATATTGTACGAAATGGAAAATATAAAAATTGGAAATTTATTCTTTGAAGAGGAGGAAAAATTCCAATATCTTGGAGCAACAGTAACAAATATAAATGACATTCAAGAGGAAATTAAACGCAGAATAAATTTGCGAAATGCTTGTTATTATTCCGTTGAGAAGCTTTTATAGTCTGCATCCAGTCTGCTCTCAAAAAGCTGAAAGGTAGAATTTATATAACAGTTATATTACCGGTTGTCCTGTATGATTGTGAAACTCGGACTCTCACTTTGACATGGGAAAATAGATTAAGGGTATTTGAGAATAAGGTTGTTAGAAAAATATCTGGGGCTAAGAGGGATGAAGTTCCACAACGCAAAACTGCACGTATTGTATTCTTCACCTAACATAATTAGGAACATTAAATCCAGATGGGCAGGGCATGTAGCACGTATGGGCGAATCTAGAAATGCATATACAGTAGAGTATTAGTTGGGAGGCCGGAAGGAAATGGACCTTTCGAGACGCCGAGACGTAGATGGGAGGATAATATAAAAATGGATTTTAGGGAGGTGGGATATGATGACAAGGACTGGATTAATCTTGATCAGGATAGGGACCGATGGCGGGCTTATGTGATTACGGCAATGAACCTCCGGGCTCCTTAAAAGCCGTATGTATGTATGTATGTATGTATGTATGTATGTATGTATGTATGTATGTATGTATGTATGAATGAATGAATGAATGAATGAATGAATGTATGTATGTATGTATGTATGTATGTATGTATGTATGTATGTATGTATGTATGTATGTCACAAATAGTTATTAAAAAGCATTTAACAATGATGATATATAGAAAAAGTATAAAAAATGTTTCCACTGTATACTTATTTACTTGCTTCAGCAAAAAACTTCAATATGTTTACAACACTTCAGAATTTCTTTAACACAGGACACAGACTTTATTATTAAATGTTTCAACATACTCGTAGATTGAGAATATGAACAGGAAGTAGTAACGTTAGTAGACGCAGAATTTTATACACTGATCTCTGTCTAATCAGCAATCACGTATAATCTTTGAACGTGAACTGATGATGATCTAGAACCACACTAAGCAGTGTTTTCAGAGTTTCATAAACAACTAATGGATAAAATTAGATGCATGTGGACGAAACGTAAGTATTCAATTCCAAGATATGTCATTACTCGGATCATTAACCCTTCCAATAACAAACTTCCAGCTACCTTCGGATGGTTATTTTGACAAGTGTTCGCAAATAAAATACAATATACGATACGTCCTTTTCATAGTTTGAGAAAATACATGGTCGCCTATGCCGCGTTTTTAAAGAAAGAAAGTTATTAAGGAGGGATTTGTATATAGCTGTAGTACAGTATTATTGCTTTTAGCTTTCTAAAGCAAGAAAATAGTTACGCTATTGAACTGTCAATCATAGATTAAATGTTTACTGCACCAAATGTTATATAGATTTTGTGCTACACACACTTCACAAGGTAGTTATGGTTCCTTCACCACACGATAATGTTTACTCGGATCAATTAATCGATTAAAAATTTTTTTGTTAGTAAATCGCATTTTAAATTCATCGGTAAATCGGTTCCATTAATCGACTAAATTCACATCTCTATTACTACTACTACTACTACTACTACTACTACTACTACTACTACTACTACTACTACTACTACTACTACTACTACTACTACTACTACTACTACTACTACTATTATTATTATTATTATTATTATTATTATTATTATATTACATTGTTATATAACGAGCCCAAAATACAGTATCTTCGGACAAAGACTTAAGTTAAAACACTTCTGCAGGAGTTGCGTGAAAAATTAATGTACCTCTAACAATACAATATATATATATATTCTGCAAAAAAACTGTCTACAGTAGTGGTCGGCAAAGATGACGTCACGTAAAATACAGCCTGCAAAACAAAATACAGCAAAGGTGAAGGTAGGAGGAGGGAGGTTCAAGAGAAAAAGACTAGGAACATGTATTGCAAGTTTTCAGTGTGCAAAGACAGAGAGTAAACATACCCAAACTAAGAAGTGCAATTGAGTTTATGTGAGTGCATATTTGTTCACTTATTTTTCACGTTCGTTAGATTTTATTTCTATTTTCTGTTATTTTATTGAGATTGAATCCAACGAAAGTAGCAGTGATTTTGGGTAGAACGAAGAATTATTCACTTAAAATAAAATAAATATTAATTCAAATATGCCTACTGCATTAATTATAAAGAAATATACCTAATTTTGGAAGCATATTTTCTAATAACTCTCCTTCCACTTCAAAACACTTGGCCGCACAGATGTGAATGACACGCGACGTGCTTAACAATCCGTACCTTGGCACTGTTATTTCTGATGAGAGTAGCTGATAATCATGAGACATATCTTCCCCTTTTCCCCCAAACTTCACATCACAGTGCAACCCTCCGTTTAGTTTACGTTCCAATGTCTGTATTACGATGCAAGCAACTCCGAAGCCTGATTCACAGTATGACGTTTGGACTTTTACGAATAACTTTCACACTAATTGTCAATCGGACCCATATTTATTACATTTTATGCTCAAAATGGCTTATAGAACTGATTCCTAAAGCGCGGATCATTAGTCGTTAATCATCCTGTATACACGCAACCCCTAAGATAGGAAGAAAAATTTGTGTTATGCCAGAAATCAAACCCAGATGAATTAGATTTTTAGCTGCAGAAGTTTGAATTTGTCTCTCTTGAACGACATTTGAACTTCGTGGACTTAGGCCTAGGTCTATGGAATAGAAAGCCTATGCATAGTCATTCGTCGAAGAGTGTCTCTCTTGTTTACATGTCTGTGTAATAAAATGACTTTCGGAAACATGCAATAGTGACAGCTGGACTACTTCGTTCGATATCATAGTTTCAAACTTAATGAATTAAATCGATGTCGTCTTTCCATTAGTACAGAATGCAAGATTCTGGTAATTTTAAGACCTCGGACTGCAGAAACAAAGTCTAGCTCCACGAAAGTTACTTGACCTTTGACCTCGCTTCCAACTGACTGAATTTTTCGATCGGTTTTCCAATATTTCAGCAACTAACCCGCGTAGGATTTAACTTGTTCGTCTTCCAGTTCGTGAGATATATGCAGAAAGGTAAAGAGGAGACCTGCAGGATCGCAGTGCGAGGTCTCCTCCATGCTTGGAGCAATTCAGCTCATTCGGAATTAACTACGTGACCTGCTTACTAGGCCTATAGCTTAAAGTCGGTGTGTTGACATTGATTATACAGAATACTTCCAAAGTGTAAGACTTTGTAGATGTAATGCAGAGGTCAAGATAATATTAAAACATTCTATAGCAGTTCTTCTGAGAATTCGTTCACGGTGGTCTAACAGTTATCGTAGGCCTCTAGACGGAAGGTGCAGGGGTTCAATTGCAGTCGTAAATGCAGCTTCTGGTGAGTGAGCAGAGGGTGCCTAGGGCTACAATCGATCGTTTTGAAATAGATAGTGGCCATGTTGAGTTACGATGAATTACATATGTACATACCATTACAATACTTCTATACAGAGTGATTCACAAGGATTTACCGTCCTTAATAGAGCTTATTTCTGAAGACACTGTGAGCAAAAAATGTACATAAACATAGTTCCTATTCTCAATATTTTCAGAGTTACACTAATTTAAAGTTGTTTGTAAAATAAGTTTTTTCTTTAGTTTGAAGATAAAAGAATAATACAAATAGAGGATGAACCATTCAGAAGTATCATTTCTTTAATTGGCAAGTATTATGAAGCTAAAAATGTGCTGCGAACTCCTTAGTTGCTTCGTACAGACATCTTTTTCTATTTTTAACTAGAAAATTACATTATTCTCACGCACTTATCACAACAATTATTACAAGTCCCACCACTTCCACCGACTTAATTATTTGCAGTTCAATTTTGCACCATAATTTACAGTCTTGGAGAGTTTACAATACATTTTAAAAAATGTCGCCGTCCGCTTGAGTACACTTGGCCGCACGCTTGTGAACGGCACTCGTCGCTCTACGTAATTGCATACGGCTATCTTTGATTTCCGTAGCGCTCTCACTGGCTGCTGACTGCACGCTGGCCAAGATCGCGTGTTCACAGCAATGCGTTCCAATAACGAAACGTAACTCTGTAAATATTGATAATAGGATCATGTTTCTCAGAATGTCTTCGGAAATAAGCTCCGTAAAGGACGGGTATAGGGTAAACATTGGTAATTTCGTGATAATTTCATGAAAACTAATTTAAAATGCAAATGTGTAAATATATCCTTAGCCCGATTTTTTCATCTAAAAGACGATAACTTGCTGTACAAATCTGGAGACATAAAAGATTGGATACGTTCTTGAATATGTGCCAAAAACAACTTTTACAACTTAAGCTGAAAGGTTGGTTATTTCGTGATAACCTTGGTAATTTCGTGATATTGCATTGATAATTTCGTGAGAGGTAGAAGAATTGTGGAAAAATTCATTAAAGTCAAATGAAATTCTCATTTCTTGTTACAAGACTTCAAACATAGTAATTCCGTCTAATATCCATAGCAAGAAAACATAGAAATACATATCAACACATAATAAGAATGAAATCAAAGTAAAAATTGAAATTGAAAAGGGGTCTTCTTTGCCCTGAAAGGGTGAACACTTTTATTACGGACTTTACTATAGCCTATATTACTAGGGTAACTCCAAAAGTAATGCATAACGTTTGTTTAAAAATTATATTTTTATCCTACAGCTTTGCTATTTTCACAGAATGTAGATGCATCCTTAAGGAACAAAATGTCATTTTTCCACATAATCCCCGTCCCTTTCAACTGCCTTACGTAACCTAGGAACGAGGGCCTGTAGACCAGCACGGTAAAAGTGTGGACCAACACGTCTGAGCCACTCTTTAGCAGCATGCACAAGGGAGTCATCTTCTAACCTCGTTCCGCGAAGGGATCCTTCAGTTTACCAAAGAGATCGTAATCGCACGGTTCCAGTTCAGGACTGTAAGGCGGTTGTTTCAGTGTTGTCTATCCGAATTTTCTGATCTGGTCTATGGTCTTGTGACTGACATACGGCTGTGCGTTGTCGTGCAATAGCAGAACATCCTGCTTCTCCCGATGTCGTCGAACACGACTCAGTCGAACTTGAAGTTTCTTGAGAGTTGCAACATACCCGTCAGAATTAATGGTGGTTCCGTGTGGCATGATGTCCACAAGCAAGAGTCCTTCTGAATCGAAAAACACAATAGCCATAACGTTTCCTGCCGAAGGTGTACTTTTGATTTTCTATTTATTTGGTGAATTTGCATGATGCCACTCCATTGTCTGCCTCTGTCTCCGGTCCAAAATGGTGGAGCCATGTTCCATCTTCTGTCACAATTCTTGCACGTCATCTAGGACTTATCATTGACCCTTAGCATGATAACAAATCAAACAGAAGCTACACTGAACCCATTGCGTCTCCGTTTTCTTTTTTGTTATCACATCTTGTCTTCAGATTTCTAAAATTCCTATTGTAATACATTTTATACTGCTTTAAAAATTGTAACACTTAATGCTCAACAAAATTTCGCCTCAAACAGGTAAGATTTCTATCAGTAAAGCTAAGCCTATATGGCGACTACAGCTGTATCTAAAATTCCAAAAACATTTCCTAAAATTTCATGAAGATACAATAAATCTTTGTACCAAATATCATATGCTTACCTTTAGTAATAAGCCTGTAATGTAATTACAGACATCCACAAAATTTGTATGCCTGAGAAGTCGACGCAAACTTGCTCTCTCCAAACATAAAAGCTCACTGAAGCAACTAAAATAGTCACACAAAGCTTAGCTGTATGTTTCTGGAAACTGGACAACATATGCAATCCCTTGACGGAAATTTGGATCTCGTAACACCATTGGTTAGTTCACAAAAGCGCAAAGAAAAAGTATCACGAAATAACCACTGCCACGAAATTACCAATGTTTACCCTACAGTTCATGTCCGAATAACCAATATTTTATGAAAATGGATAGAGACTTTATGTCCACACCGTATATAACGATCTGGGCTTTCTGAGTTAAAAAAAAAAATTGATTTTCACTCATTTGACAATATACCACTTCACTATCATCAGAGCAATATTCCTCTTTCTCCTCTTCCATTTTCTATCTCGATAATAAATTCTTCCACCTTGATTCTCTCTCTCTCTTTTGCATTTTAAAACTTACTTGACCAATGACTTGTTAATAACTCACTTCAATAGGTTTCAATAACAAATTAAATAGAAATCACACTTTTATTCAAGATGCTAATCCTACTATTGTTGATAAGACAGGAGTAAAGTTAAAATGAATAAAGAATGACCGAAGCGATAATTAACTTGTTAGAGATATCGACTTCTGCACGTGTTATTTATTGTTAGAAACGAACAGAAACGTCATTGCGTCAAATTAAATTGATATTGACAAGAAGCTTACATAAGTTTAATCTGGAAATCACTAAGTTTAAAACATATTCAACTTACATAATAATCTAGTCTTAAAGTGTTGACAATAATTAACTAATTGTTCCTAGTAAATATTTTGAGAAAAAATTGTTCAATGTATTCTTCCAAATATACGAAATAAAATAAAATAATTATACATTTTGGAAAAAAAAAATAAATATCCTAATTAGGATAAAGGTTAGTAATACTGTGATAGTTCTTTTTGAGAATTTATTACAATTTACCTGAGCGAGAATAGGACCGGGTTTGTGCAGCAACTTGTCCACGAACATTCTCTTAATACGTTGACGCCAAAAACCGATCTTCCTCTCGCTCAGTAAAATTGTAATAAATTCTCAAAAAGAACTATTGCAATATTACTCGTATCACAATATTACCAAACTTTACCCTAAGCCTGGCTTTATTTGAAACTGTAAGATATGATCAGCATAGATATACAAAGACAATTACAGGAATTCACGTGGTTAACTATTGTGCCACAGTACATTTGTCTGTGGATTTGTTACTGTAGACAAATTTTATAATACAGTAGCGTTCCATTGTAATTGCATCCTGCTAAGGAGAATTATAAAATGTGGATAAATAGTTAAATGACGTAAAGTAAAACGTTAGTATCACTCAGAAAATCTTCTACAGTAGGTCTAGAGTGTTTCTTACATTCGCTAAAATTTTAAGCAGAACTTTGACGTGGAAAATCGATACTCTAGCAGCTAGACCAGGGCTGGGCAGCAAGAGCGGATTCTACTCTCTCACGGGGAGCCATATGATTCCACTTCGTCCCCTTTCTTCCCCGCCGAACACCGCGCAGCGTTGATTCAGTCATGGATGAATATTAAGCATCCCCGTTTAGAGTCTAGTTCCGGTCCCTATGCCCAGCCCTGAGCTAGACTCTAGCTGTTCGATGCGGCAAGACCTAGGCAATAAATGAAAGAGAAGATCAAATTGCAAGCAAGTGGTGGCAAGATAAGAAAATAAACATATCCGAGAAGAAACAGATAGGCTATATGAAGGGTTCAGAACCATAGTGGGCCAAGCGACATTTACTAAAACCGTAGAAAACAAGGGTTAAAATGAAGTTATTACCATAATTCAATGGAAACATATAGCAAGTAATATAAAGTATACGCATTAAAACTAAATGATATGTCACTCTTCATTAAATTATGGTATTCACTTAACTTTAACCTTTGCTTTCTCCGTTTTCAATAAATGGCCATAGTGGGTCAAAATATTGAGGCCATTTTAGGTTGGAAAAATTAAAAACAAATTGGTAAATGAAATACCGAACGTCCAAAGAAAATGATACGAGTTTAAAATACGCTCTCTGTTATTCACTCTGTGTTCATTTCAACGCAGTTTTAAAGTACTTGAAGGAAGAGATATAGATCGGACTTTTTACATTTCTGTTAATGAACAATGAATTCACAACTTTTGGAAGATTGCTTCGATCTTCGTCTTCGGGTGAAAAAATGGTATTTTCGTTGTGGTTGTTACAAAAAGTCAATGTATCACCTTAAAGCGAAGCTAGAGCCAAACTTCGAAATATTCTAAATTTCTTATTTTATTTTCATTAACAGAAATTAAAAAATTAAAACTATATCTATTCTAAATAATGTGGCCATTGCTTTCTAACTGCTTTAGGCCAACATAAAAGCATGAAAGAACATGGTGGGACACAATTGACTTGTGGTTGTAACGGTATATCTAACACATGAAAAATTACTCAAACGATGAACAACTATACCATAAATATTATAACATGGGTGGTCACGCAGAGACATGTAAAAAATATATGATGAGCATGTCTTGACAGTAAAGTTAGTAACGTGTAAGACCTAATGTAGTGGTATTGTGTTACTCCGGTTGCCTGAACTGCAGTAAAAACTACTATTTATGAATGTTTAGTAACAAGAGAGAAAAAAGCCAGACAACGGAGAAAAGAAAAACGAACACAATGATGAATGTGGCGGAAATGAAGACTTCAGGAAAGTGAAGACGGAAAGAGAGAGTACAGAACAGAATGAATGAATAAAAGATAAGTAATTTGGGACGAGATTGTCTAGATTGAAAGAGAAAAGATGAGTGTCCAAATTAATAGGCAGGAAAACAACAGACAAAACACTTTGATCTCTAAGAAAGACAAATTACATTCCCCGCTAATGAGGTAAACATAATTAAATAAATTACAACTAGTTCCGGACGAAAAAACGTATACAATTTAAGAGTTATTATAACCATATTCGGGTAAATAATAGAGATAGTTCGTGTGTGACAACCCTTGGCAACGCCGTTCAGTCGATTACTGCCTTCACGAACACATGCCTCAAAAGAGGTGAACGATCATAGAACCAGTACGGAGATGAGCACGATGGTCCTGACAGTCGTAATAGCTGATTTTCGAAATAGGATTTCGGTAGGTTCTCAGCGGTATCTCCAATTCTGTAGTTATAAATGCGTCTATATTCGATAGAAAAGCGAAAAATTATTTTATTCACACAAAAAAGGTTAAGTTATGTGTTGCTTGGCTTATGCTCATCCTCTTATTGTTTTAAGCGATGGTCACATGTTCATGTTATCATATGACTACAGTGCGGTCCAAACCTCCTCACGTTTGGAGCATGTTTACTGTACGGCAATAGCCAGTAGCAACATCGCTGCGTTGCCGCGTACGGATATTCGTTTACGCCGCTTGTAAAAATAATACGTGCGCTCGGACAAGTTCTTCGTGACAGGGTGTCTACATGTGATTAGGTTGAATGACATTTTCTGAATATATAGAAGCAAGAATCTCATTTCTACGCCAAGCGGTTCGCATTTTATGCGTCTTGATCGCGTACCAGCTGATTCATGGTTTTTATGATCTTCCAGGAGTGATGTTTACACAGCTGCGTGCCGATAACAAAGCCTTTCGAAGCACCAAGACATTAACTGTAAACAGTATCCATTTAGTGACATAAACATTAGATAAAAATAATTATGAAGCAAGAGCCGAGAAGGCCAGCTTGATTTCTGTTTCCTTGGTGTGTAGGTATTTCACGAGCTTTGTGTCTGTCAGTGAAATCAATAATTCGTTTATAATAAACATTTTCTGTGTGTTCTTATCAGTTTATTACGTTATTTTTTTATTAGTAGTATGAAATTAAATTATGCTATTCAGCAAGGCCAGTACAAAGTAATAGATCTAGTGGATATACAGGGTGTTTCCGGGCTGGTGTTACTAACTTTCAGGGATGATGGGGAAGGGCACATGTATCAATTTGAGATAGGAACCCTGGTCTGGAAATGACTGAGTCGAAAGTTATAAGCAAAAATATTTGTGTGGAAATGAAATTGTAATTTGGCACCACGTGCCCTCCTTCCCTTAACCTTTAGAACGGTCGTGGAAAGATGGTATGGGCCTGATGTCTCCTACGTAGGTACTTGTCCCGATACAATCTGTGAGCTAGTCTACTGCTCCAATTGTATCATCCGTGTTCGAAAATCATGTCTGCTTATTCCACTCTCGTGTACTCCTCCATTTCACTAGGATTGATCGACTGGACACTGCAACTTGTACACATGAACTGCTGTCTACAGAAGTGCATATCAGGACCGACCATGTCCGTTACACATTACGCCATCTGCATTGATTTAGTGTAGTTTCCTGGCCCCATTCCTCAGACAACGCACTGAACGGAATACTGTAGGTAGACAACGTAAACAACGTCAGATGAATACAATATGTGCAAGATGTACAGATAAATACACATAAATATGGTGTATAGAGAACAAAATTAATTCATTTTCACACAACTATTTTTGCTTATAACTTTCGACTCAGTCATTTCTGGACCAGAATTCCTTATCTCAAATTGATACATGTGCCTTTCCCCATCATCCCTGAAAGTTAGTAGCACCAGCCCGGTAACACCCTGTATAGTAGTAACAAAGTTCGGAAAATTATATTTAATGTCTGAAATTTCTTCACAATATATTCGTTCGAAGAAAACCGTAAAAATCCTAACTTTTCTAAGTGTCAAGAACTAACTGCCGAGATGTGTTCAATAAATGTAGCCTACCAATCGTGTCACGTGTATGCAGAGAAGTGCAAAAAGCGGAAATACTGGGTGCTAAGAAATTGTTCGTCTCGCCTAGAAAGCATATTAATATAATAAAACAGTGATGAACTTAAATGACTTCGAAAACATACCATCGGCTTTTCCCCTGGAATTGCAAACATCAATTTAAAGGTATTATTTCTTAATACATTATTCATTACTGTATGAATATATTATTTATTATTGTATTACACTGTTTTGTTATTGAGAACTGAACCTGTTTTCAATACCGGCCGCCCATCTCTCCCGCCAGACGAGTTTGGTGGAGCACGCATCACCCGCTCTGTAGGTTTGACAACGTCGCGCTTGCACGTTATTGGCTCTCGCGAAACGTCAGAGGATTTGGACTCCACTGTAGGTAGTTCCGCATGTTCAACGTTGGTTAGTGATCTTCATGAATGTCGAAACGGAACAGATCTAAAGTTTGACTTGAACCCATATGATGATGACGATAAGCACGATGATAATGAGTATGATGAAAATTATTATTTTTGGTTCCTCCCATTAATTATGCAATTCACGAATAGCGGTCTTCCTTGACACAATGTGAAGTACAAACAACTACTTCCAACAAAAGGAAATTATTGTCTATTTTTCCTAAAGATTCATAACTGGCTGAGCCAGTGCACTAAAAAGTAAGAGTCGATCTATTGTGGGTGTTCACATTTCTACTTTACATTAGTTACATGGTATTACTTCGTGATGTCGAAACGACTTCGAGCATCTATATCATACAGAATACCACAATAGAGAAATATCCTGTCTTTATAGAAATGCTGTATTGTTAACGTACAGCAATTTTGTCCCTTTCTATGATTATGAGGAGCCGCACGAGAGGTTTGCAATCCCCGCATCGACGAATGTTGTTAGCTATGTTGTGGTGCTATCTACGACGAGTGTAAACAATCCCGAACGAAGAGCGCCTTGATGGGTAGACAACTTATCGTACCGACAACTTGTGCTTGTTTGAGTACAAGCAAGGGGCGATAAGCACACAAGAGTAGAAGCATGGCGTAGAAGTATAACGGTAAGCTATCTGTGTACACGAGAGATTCGCGACCTGATCTACTTTTCTTTATTACACCATTAGCCTTGCAGCCTATCTCATCTGAAACTACTTGACGTTTTTCTTATAAACTGACATCTATTGTTATTAAATTTAAGTCATCTTAGTAAGAAAATGAATATACCGCATAAATTTGATGAAATTAAACTTCAAAATGTACAACTCGAACCATTCTCTCTTTATTTTACATACAGAAAAGGACGTCTACGCTGTAAATCACATATAAATATGACGCATGGAGTAAAGAAACCAACAGTTATTTTTTATCGTGAGCTCTCATGAAATAAATTGATATACGTATAAATTAAACATGAAGAGAGAGACAAAGAACTCTTAATATGTACATAAACTTGTGGTATATTGTTTCGGTGAATTTATGAATACATCACTTCCTAATTTAAAAAGGAAAGAAGGTACGTCAGCGATGTCAAGGTCAAGAGCACGTAGACGGTTCTCCATGCGATCAAGCGCTCACTGGTTGCGATGAATCAATTCTGAAAGCAGTGAATAAGAAGGGGTGAGCAAAGTGAACTCTATTGTCCTATTACTGCAAGATTAATTAAACGGTTTTTAAATAATAAATAACTTGTTACATTCACACAAGACAACAATAAATCAGAACATGTTTTGTAGAGTGTACCTCTCTAATAAATGCAATGAATTATAAAATAGTAGGCTACAATAATAAACATACCTTCTCCTTAACTTATATAGTTTCAGATAATAGCTAGAATATAATTAATTTTTATATAATTATGTAATAATCCAATTAGTATAAAAACACTTTTCCTGTTTTAAACTTACCAATACAGAAGTGAAAGTAATTACAGGACATTGTGCATACGGAAAAATTAATAATAGGCCTGCAAGAAATAATAAATATAGTAGGCCTATATTTTCTTCATCTTAGCGGTTTTAAATAATGAGGCGTACCTAATTAATTACTATGTAACTATTATACACTTAATAATGTACTTATTATATGAACAGCACATTTCTAGTAACAAATTAATTTCCTGACTTCTCGTCTAATACAGAAGTGTTTTTTCTTCTTTCTGCCGACACCAACCTTCTTATGTCCAGCGAAATTATGTTTTCTGCAGCATGACGTAGCATAGCACGCTTATTGTCGTCTAATAATCTAGATATTAGTCTTGGTTTTGTGAGGTTCATAAGTGAGGAAAATTGCTCACATACGTGCTTACTGCCAAATATAGAAATAATTTTCTCCGCAAATATTCGTACTCTGAATATATTACCCGGCAAAGCGAACTTCCAACTTGGCTCTGTTCACGCAATTCAAAGAACCTGGGGAGAACTTTTCCTCGGCTTAACCAAAGGACATCACAATGGTAAGAAACATTATCAAACTGAAAATCTATGGATGACATATCTTGACAATTTCTAGACAGAATTCGTAACGAATCTACGCTATTAGTATCATATTCTTCTTGTACTTTATTCTGTAAACTTAAATGCAATGCAGAGCGGGAGAACCTTTACAGTATATCTAAACATATATTTATTACTATTTAAATAAAACAACAAAATTTCAATACATCAATTAATAATTTCAGGCGTTTCACATTGCTTCTCTCTGTAACTAAATGTTTTCCGTATATCAGACAAAGAACATTATCTCTTCTTTCACTCATAAGAAGTCAAGAGTCCAGACAGCCTAAAACTTACTGAATGACTTCTTCCTCAATGTTTTATGTACAACCCTTACGTTCATCAGTGACTTTTACCTGCGCGCCGTACGTGCTCTGAACAGTGCATACGGGCCATGAGGCACGCTTGCGCTCTCTTTGACATCACTGAGGTACGTTAAACATCCAAGAAAGGAGTAAATACATAAAATACACACCGATTGTAGACATGAGTTTTATGACTAAGAATTAGTCAGAATCAATGATATTGAAAGAAGTTAGGCCTATTTAAAAGATGATAAACTTGTAAGACTCACTGCAAAGTAAGTGGAAAAACAGTCCAGGTTAGTCTAATGTAATTAGAAGAAAAACGTTTATAGAAAGAATAATAATTACATAAAGCAGCACGAAACTATAGTTAATATAAAACATATATTTATAAAAGAAAATCCTTTACACTGCTCTCTTCTAACACTTTCAATTCTATTCTTTGTGACCCTAAAGCTTTTTCTTTCAAAACCAAATTAGACTCAAACACTATTGAACAAAGGGAACGCAATGAAGTTATCTTTATACCTGAACATACTTTAAAATAAATTGCACTGCAAAAGATTCCATTTCATTGCAACATATCCAGAGCTGAAGCATCAGATTACTTTGCAAAACGGAATGTTGTATTCTATAAATCGAAAATCAATTATCCTTTAAAAACATTTGAGAATAAGAGACGAAAGTAGTTTCACGAAAATCCAGGAGTAATTTTCAATAAACAGTGAAAATAAGTACTGTACCGTACTTGCTCTATTCAGGCAGCTGTTGGAAATGACTCTCTAGTCCGATATTACCATAGACTGTTCTGTAATTTCTCCAGCTGCAGCTTGTATGGCAGTAAAGAGGAAATGGTTGAACACATTTGACAACACGTGCGTCCGTAACCGCAGAAATCTGTATTGTAAGTATAGTCATGATTACTTATAAGTTTGTCACATGCAGTGCATTACACGCGTATCGCAACGAATATTTTTGTTTTCCGATTAAATACATAAAATATTACTTTAAACGCTATCCTTATCAGTTCATTTACATCTACCTACATACCTATCTATCCATCCTTCCATCCACCCATCCACCCACCCATCCATCCATCCATCCATCCATCCATCTAGCTACCTACCTACCTACCTACCTATTTATTTATTTATTTATTTATTTTTATTGCTAGTAAGTTTGAAATTAATACAAGTTAATAAATACAATGAAAGATAAACTAGCCCACTCCTGAATGAGTAAGACTCGTGCTCAGGAGGGGATTCCAATACAGACAAAAATAAAATTAAAATTGAGAGTGAATACAGATTAAGTAGTGTTTAATATGTTTAAACCCAAACTATAAATCCAATACAATTTTTATTTTATTAATTTGGAGAGGATTCGTGGTTAAAATAATATTGGAATAACATTTGTTTAATAATCTGGGACCTTGACTCATGCTATGATAAAAAGCTGCATTGGTTTTACATTTTGGTTCAGACAAACGCAGAGAATTCATATTTTAGTTCTATATTTATGTATATACCTTTCAAAGTTATTAAAATTTCTATGAAAATATTATAATAAAGAATAATAATACATTTGTTTAATGTTGAAAACTTTGAAATGTTTAAACAACAATTCAGTTGGGTAATCTTTGTGCTTTTATTAAGCAAATTTTTAATACTTTTTTCTGTAGTACAATTAACGGATAAAGGTTCGATTTATAAATTCCACCCCAATCTATAATACCATACATAAATATAGATTGAAATAATGCTACATAAATTATATGTAAACAGTTAATTGACAAAATATTTCTTAGAACAACAAAGTAACATAATGTTTTACGTAATTTATTACAAATATAATGAATATGATTATTCCAATTTAAATGATTATCAATAATTATATCTAAGTATTTAACCTCATTAACTTCATTAATAACTTAATAATTGCAATTTATATCGGAATAATCAGAATTCTGCATTTTAATTTGTAGTATAGATAAAATTGGTTTATTATCTTTATTATTTAAAGAAAATGGGATAGCTATTATTTTATCTTTGTTAATTACAAGTGAATTTAAATCGAACCACTTTTTTTATTAATTTTAAGCCGCAATTTGCATCATAATAAGCATCAGTCCAAGTTTTTCCACTAAAAAGTAAAACAGTATCATCAGCATACGAATATAAATCACCTCCATATTCTTTAAGGTCTATCATTAAAGGGTCATAATAATTTCTAATTTTAATTTATTTTTAAAGATACACGTAAACTTAGCACTGTTGGCTCCTGTTCTTGATTCTTGAACAGCAGAGACGTCTTCCGCGATTATGTTTCCCTTATCACCTGTGGTTCCTGTTTCATTTAAGTAAGGTATCTGAAACTTGAAGAAATTATGGCTCTGAAATTTATGATTTACCACTTAATTCCCTAATGCTACGCGGTTAAATTTTGGAGGATGATAGTCACGCACACTTGTAGCTGCGTCGGGGTACGGATCGATGTTTTATTCTGAAAGTACTAAATGACCAGATTGTATCAGTGGGGTAAAGAGATCTACATATAACAGGAGCAAAACGTTTATTATTTTCAACGACAAATATATTAAGTAATTGAGGGAAATAAGTCATGTAACGCAATGTAAGCTATCGATTCAATGTAACAAAAATAAGAATAAACTTTAACACACGAATATTAGTGCACACAATGAAAGATAAATAGCATTTATAACCTAACAAACAGAAAAATATCCGTCGCAAAGAATAATAAGTCTACAGAGTGCTTCAAATCACTCGAAACATAATACCGTCATTTCCCATAACTATGGTCCTGGAACACTACTATGGTCCACGATACAACCATTCAAAGAACACTGTAGAAGTAACATAGACCTTACGTAGATAGCTGCAGTGACTTGACTTCAAACTACAGTACAGAAAAAATATAGATAAACGAGGTACTACGTTATGGAGTACAAAATTTAAATGATTGTATCGTGGACCATAGTTATGTTCCAGGACTATAGTTATGGGAAATGACGGTATTGGACGCATGCAACAACAAGGGAATTCATGAAAGAAAGAATCAAAGCAACCTGCGTCCCTCAGTAGTACTGCAATCAGCCGAGCAAACCAGAAGATGATCACAGAGTTGTTTGGCGCAGACCAGTGGACAATTTGAGCATTTATGAATGAACTCTGTGTCAGAATGAATGCTTCAAATATCACAATAATTCACTTTTTTATCACAGAATCTCTCATAATAAAAATAGAGATACCATATTTCCAATTTATTTTTCTCTTTTCCTTGAGTGTGAATAAAGAAAGAACGTTATAAAAAATGTTAGTAAAAGTAGTTTCTTTTTTAAAGTCCTATCCAAAGATAACTTACACGACCTAAGTTCTAATTGCAAATTTTAAAGTTGACCCCGGCTTTTTCCGGAAAAAGGAATAGGCACCAATCAATTCTTTATACAGGTTTTGGTTAAGAATTATTTTTTCGCAAACACCGAATATCATGTTTTTTAATAGAAAAAGGGATGATACGTGTGCTTTAACGCACCTAGTGGAGTATTTGTGTTAACGTGATATCGAAACTCGACCAGAAGTGAAGATGAAAGTGACGTGGCACGATTTTGCATTTGGGATTACAGTTCCAACATAATAACGGAATGTAACAGCAGTCACTTACCTTACCTTACTCCGGTCGGCTACAGTCAAGAGATCTCAGAGGAAGTCCCGATTGAGATGCATATCCAACTTGAACTGCCAGACGGATAGATACTAATATCAACTGGAAAATATTCTCGTTACGACGCGACGAGACGAAAGAAATGAAAAGAAGAAGGATACAAATGGGAATAAAAAGAATTAATAATCAGCTTGAAGTAACCTACTGAACTCAGAAACCAGTAAATTGTACCCGTTATACTGATTTCAAGATAAACTGTCTCCGTGAAGGATTATGTTGTAACCTTTGAGGCTCTCCAAATCAATAATGACATGAAACTTACAACAGGGACGTCTCCTCGCATCATGTTTGACAGCATAATACCTTGTCATCAGACTATATATTTTTATTTGGTTATTTAATGACGCTGTATCAACTACTGTGTTATTTAACATCGATGAAATTGGTGATAGCGACGTGATATTTGGCGAGGGAGACCGAGCGCAACTCCGGATCAGCAGGCAAATGCGCTACCGCCTGAGCTTCACCGGTGGCTGACTATACTGTTGCATAAGCACTTCAATCAATTTTTTAATTGAAGACCTGAATTTACAAACATTCCAAGTAAAAAATTTACCGGATTTTACTTCTTATCTGGCATATTATATTATGTTTTGCACAGTCTACCATAATATAAAAAAGAATATCCCAAGTCTGAATTTAGGCATGTGTTTTTGAAACAAACAAATATTTATTTCAATATTCTTATATTGCAAGCCTATGTAGTTCTTTGCTCCCCTGAAAAAACTACTTCAATGGACTTGGAATGTTTGTCAGTTCAGGTCTTCAATTATTAACTTATAAGTCAGTATAAAAACAAATATTATGGGGCATTTTATGATGCCTACTCGGAAAAACATAAATACGAATTTTGGATGTTTGCAGTAGGATCCCAGATATGCGGCATATGATCCTATTAATATTTCTTCTTCTTAATTGGTGCAACAGCCCAGAAGAGTCTTAACCTCCTCGATGAACCTCTTCCATCCATCTCTATCCTCCGCACATTGTCTCCAATTCTTTACTCCAAACCTTGACAAGTCTCGGTTTAGACTATTCCACCAACTGAATCGTGGTCTTCCTTTCAGCCTGGTGCCATCCAGGTCACTATTTAAAATCATGTCGATCCTCCTTGTCGCATCCATCCGTCCTATAGGCCCTAATCACCTTAATCTTGATAATTTTACGAAGGATTCTATATCCGATTCGTTGTAAATTTTATACAACTCCTTGTTGTATCTGTTCCTCCATCTATCATCCACCTTTACAGCCCCGAAAATCCTAAAAATTTTTCTTTCGAATATGGCGATTTGTATACATACATCTTTCCTATTAATATATATGGATTGCAAATGTGCCTCCAAAATAATATTCTATGAATTGCTGAATCGTGAGACTTTTCAAGCTTGAGAGGGTAAAATCTTATGTCCCTCACATTGGCCCATTTTGCTACGTTGGTATTTGCATTTTTACGCGGGTAGAAATGGAAGATGCATCTCATTCATGAAAACAGATCTACAGTACGGACCTCACAGTTTTATTTCCCTTGCGAAGAAAGCCATGCTAACATGTAAGATTATTTATTGCCAACGATTCAATCAAAGAAGAATTTGTGTTGAACAAATTAGCTTTTTGACCAGGCTTGCTAGGAGTTCTATAGTTTCCCTATTATCCCTGTGCCTTACCGCCATTATTCACTTCTATTCTCACCATAATTATATAGTGTCTATGAGATATTAATGTCCCATGCTTCCTTCGTCAAGAGACCAATTTTATGAAATACCTCTATGGAACAAGAAACTGCGGCCATCTCTATATCCGAAGCATTCGATAATATGTATTATCAAACAAACAGAGAAACTGATAATGTTAAATTTACAACTCTTAATGACTAAGTCATATGAACTTCATTACATAAATTATGAAGCTATACTTGTTCTCTGTACTATTGTATAAAAATTATTCCTAAGAATATATGAGTATAAACTATAAGGCGAACGAGGAAAAGGCAAACATGTATTTTGCTGGAACGTTTTAGGTTAACTTATATAAAACGCAAGAAAACGGAAGGGAGGCAAACAAATCTAGAAAAGAGCTGCATTCTAGGGAAGAGAAATGCTTTAAAAGAAATATCAGACATAGCAACCAACAGATTCTGGTGAAAAAATGATCATAACTAATATCACAAAAGGTTTTCACTTTGTCGATAAGTTCATGGACGAAAGGCACTCATGAATTTATTCAAGGGAAATGAACATCTCGCGTAATATTTCATAAGAAAATTTCGCGAATAAAACTATAAATACGCCCAAATACACTGGTTAAAAAAAGTTAAGCATATTTCCAGTTTACCCAATAATACCTGATATTTATGTTTCTTTTGGTTTTATGTGGCACGTGTTATGTTTACCAATTCAAACTCTTTCATTTGTTTTAGTCTGCATCACTAGGTAACGTCCAAATCACGGCTAGTAAAGAAAAGCCTGTAATTCGAGCAAAGTTCAGTCAGTGTCATTTTGCTTCATAGTGCTTCATAGTGCAGTACAATGGCTCGGAACACCCTTACAATGGCAGACCGCATCAAAATCATCACTTTGATGGAACAAAACATGAGACAAGTTGATGTTGCTAACATCCTTCATGTGAATCAGAGTATTGTCTCCAGACTGTGGAGAAAGTTCCAGGAAACCCAGTCAATAGCAGATCGACCTCGCGAAGGCCGTCCACGCAAAACAACACCAGGTCAGGACCGGTATGTAAGGTTATCTGCACGTAGGAACCCTATAGCCTCAGCTACAACTCTGCGCCATGACCTGCGCGAAGCCACTGTGTTGTTGTAAGTAGCCAAACTGTGCGCAATAGACTTCATGACATAGGGTTGTATGCTCGAAGACCACTCAAGACTCCAGCACTCCGTCCACATCACAGGGGTGCTCGTGCAAGATGGGCTAGAGCACATGAGAATTGGACACGAGGCCAATGGACCAGAACTTTATTCTCAGACGAAGTGAGAATGGGCCTACACCCTGACAACAACTCTATTCGCGTATGGAGACGAACAGGGGAACGAAATCATCCCACAATGACCGTGGAACGTCACCAACAGTTTGGTGGTTCAATCTTGTTTTGGGCAGGTGTCATGTTTGGCCGCCGCACACCACTGGTTTCAATAGAGGGAAACATGACTGCTGCCGTGTATGAGAACAACATCCTCCAACCCATAGTAAGTGGTTTTGCAGAGACTGTAGGAGAAGGGTTCACTCTACAGGACGATAATGCTCGGCCTCATCGTGCTCATAGTGTGCAGCGGTATCTTGTAGAACATGGGATCCGAAGAATGGATTGGCCAGCATGCTCACCGGATATGAACTGCATAGAGCATGCATGGAGCTTTCTCAGGAGAGCCATTTCCAATCGTCCACATCACCCATTAACGATTCAAGAACTCAGGAATGCTGCCTTGGAAGAATGGGACAATTTGCCTCAGGAGAGCTTAGATGCATTGGTACTGAGTATGCCCCGTCGCATACAAGAGTGCCTCAGGGTTCGTGGAGGACCAACACGTTATTAAACAGGGTACTGAAAGCACCATCTCCTTTTCTTTGATGATGTACGAATTTCAACTTCCCTTATCTTTTCCGTTGTTTCCAAACAATGCAACTTTTTCATTTCATATTGAGTCCATTGTTAACAAATAGTGTATTTCTACTTTTAAGTTTATTCTGTGGAACCAAGAAACCCAATTATAATTTATATATTTTATTTTAATTAATAAAAACAGGTATATGCCTAATTATGCTTAACTTTTTTTGACCAGTGTAATTGATAACATAAAGCTAATAACGCACACTAGTTAGCCGACTTACATCGTATCATATTTCACTCACTTTCGTAAAGAAATAACGAAAACAATTACAAATACAACTGAAGCTATTTAAAGTTAACTTCTCTCACTACACATAAATGACAGAAATAATGAATAATGAAAATAGTCATTTTTATTATAAACATAATGAAATTTAAAACAATGATATTTAATTAAATGTACAATAATTATTAAAGTGACATTCCGGAAGTAAATCTCTTAGGTATAGCCTACTTGATGCAGAGGCAAATGATGTTGATTGACTATTTCTGAGTGTATTGATGATTAGGATCTCCTCACTGATTTGTGAAAACAATAAATTAAACTGGTCAACAAAATTAAACTTATTTTTTGTTAAAAGTTAAAGAATAAGTGATTCTTATAGTATTTTTCGTGTTGATTTCAAATCTGTTTTCAAATTCTTTATCATCCAGGTTTTTGAGTAATTGTATGAAATGTAATTCAAACTTTTCTAGTATTGATACCTTGTAACATTTTACCTAAAATCATATTTATGTACCTAAAATGTGTGTGAAATAGATTTTAGGCTATTCTTCGCTTGAGAAACATCTCTTTTGAGTGTACAGCAGTAGTCTGACAAAATATTTGGTCTCCATTTTTCCTTGTAGCGCCTTTCTATTTCAGAAAAATCCTGATGAAAACGCTCCACATGTTCGTCGCTCACTATCCGAAGGTTTTGAGGAAAGAAAAAATAGATGAGAATCCAAGAAGTTATTTTGAGAGATATGACACCCCATCACGTTATAGTTCTGAATCAGCTCGCTGACAAGTTCTCTGTAATCTTCTGATCTGTGGTTCCTAGAAAGTAACAATTTGTTGAATGATCCTTAGGTTCTCGGCATATAATTGGAACTTGAAAAGGCATATGACGGCATCCTTTTAGTCAACCAGTTAATAGAATCACATGGAGCACAACAGATTTCAGGGGCCTAGTTCATGTCCTCATCTATTTTGCAATCAAGAGAACACTCGTAAGCTCTTTTAACTAGTGTAATAAAATTCAAAGTTCACTAATCACAAACGTAACAAAAATTGTTTATGTGATTTATACAGTATTCAAGGTATTCGTATGTTTCACTTTATAAGATATTTTACCACACTTAAAATTTGGACAAAGAAAACATGTGTTATGAAACTTGGTTCATGAATATAAATTCAAACTCAACTGAGAATTAATACTCTCCCTCACAGTCTAATGAGAAATAAAATTTATATTTATGAATTCTGACTTTACAGGCAACAATGACTTAAAGTTATAGGTCATTGTCAAAGCAATAAAATGAAATATTTGAAATATTTTCTTTCCATTAGCATGTTAAGGACTGTACGGTATATAGCAATATAAATAAATCAAAATTTCTAAAATTACAAAAAATGGTGGGTGGTATAAAAATTCTGACTTCATTTTTTGGAATCAGCAGATGAAATTACATAAAAAAACAGCAGAAATATTGTACATTTAACAAAATTATTGTTGACCAGTGTTATCAGAGACCAGATAAGAGTAACAATATAAAATCGACAATTGACTGATCGGTTGAAGTTCAATGGATTCTTACATTCACAGCTGAATTAATACGTGAGGGAACTAAGTCTTCTTTCATTCCTACTCTGTTTAACCTTCCTTTTTATCAGACTTACACACCATAGCGGATAGGGGAGGATATTCATCTGATGCGGGCCTGCCTGCTTATGGAATCGGCATGACGTAGCGCTACTACTGAGGTCTCAGAGGACAATCACAAGACAGCGGACAAACATCCAGTCCCCGGAAGGAAGATACATTTCTTCCATTGCCACTCGAACCGCTTAGGCCGGGTGCACACAGAATCAGACGCGACGCTACGTTTTGCTTTACAACGCCTCGCGACAGCTTAAAACTGTCTGCTCGCGACAACTGATTTGCTGGCTGTGGGATTGGAAAACTGGCCTAGGCTAGAAAATGGCGCCATAATAGAGAACTGTCTATATGAAAAATTCTATTGTATTTGCTTATTATTTCCTAAGAATGCAAGCTCCTAAAAATCTATACGATTGAAAGAGTCTTAAAATTAAAATGTACTGCACAAACGTCATTTTTTATGTTATGACTAATTCACGACTCACAATAAAGAAAAATAATATATTAAATCAATAATGAATGATAGTTTAGAGCAGAGAATTAGTCTTACTACAAATTACACTGGTCAACAGTCATTTTGCGCCAGACATAAAACTAACAAATTCTTACTAATTTCGACCTCCTGAATTAAAAAATAACAAGCAAAATGTTCCATTACTTCGGGTTTTCGAGATGGACAATACAATTAATTTTCTATGCATTTTATTTAAAAATCACCGTATTTCGTGTGTAACTATTTTGTTTTACAAATGTGAAGACCCATTATGTGAAAACAATATTAGTATAACTAGGGCACCATGTTGGAAGCACTTGTAGAAAGGGAAATTATTTTATTGCCCTTCTACGAGTCTATTTCGAGGGAGTGAAATAGGTTCGCGGCATAAATTCACTTGAGTTTACCTGATTTTACTTGAGATGTGCATTTCTTTCACGGTGAGCTTAATTACATTACTGTAGTTTATATTTTGCAATATATCACCATGTCAAAACCACTTCTAGAAGCGTAAATTGTTTTATTGGCCTTTTCGGTTCCATTTGGAGGGGAAGAAACAGGTTCGCTGTATGAAAACGCTTCAGTTTACCAGGATATTTCTGTGGTGTTATTATTCTGTGTAGGACGTGTAGGCTATTTCTTTAAAGTGTGCTTTAATGATAATATTCGAAGTACGAATGGTTTATATGTGCAAATTTGAAGGTTGTAGCATTGCTTTTTGGAATGCAATTAGGTTACACAAAATTTTGCTGCTTTCTGTACGAATTGGACAGTCGCGCTCCAGATATTTTATTTTTATTTTATTTTATTGGGTTATTTTACGACGCTTTTCACCATCTAGGTTATTTAGCGTCTGAATGAAATGAAGGTGATAATGCCGGTGAAATGAGTCCGGAATCCAGCACCGAAAGTTACCCAGCATTTTCTCGTATTGGGTTGAGGGAAAACCCAGGAAAAAACCTCAACCAGATAACTTGCCCCAACCGGGATTCGAACCCGGGCCACTTGGTTTCGCGGCCAGACGCGCTGACCGTTACTCCACAGGTGTGGACTCGCGCTCGAGATAAACATTATAAAATAAAACTACAATCACTAGAGCCAAAGAAGAAAAATATTATACATCAACCCCTCGTACCTCAAAGCGAAGTAATTTTACCCCTTTTACACAATAAGTTAGGGTTAATGAAGAATTTTGTTAAAGAAATAAATTATAAAACTGAAGCATTTTAAAATATCCAGGAAAATTTCCTGCTATTAATAATCCGTGGCGCTACACCCCGTGAAGAGCCCAGACCGACCAGCCGGCTGCTGGCCTCACGTCCACATGCCAAAACAGAGGTGGACAATCATCCAACTAGAATGGAGGTATTGTGTGGTTGGTACGATGATCTCCTCAGTCGTTATATCTGGCTTTCGCAACCGGCTTTCGCTACCTATCGTAGCTCCCCAAATGCATCACGATGCTAGGTGGGCACCGGTCCCATACACTGGCCGAAATTTCATGAGAAAATTTCTTCCCCCATGAGGACTCGGACCAGCGCGCATTCCTTAACGTTTCCTGCTATTAGTGATTCAAAAATAAAAGAGGGAGTTCTCAATGGACCACAAATCAGAGAAATAATGGACAATCACTTCGAATCTTTGCTGGAAGGAAAAGAGACAGCCGTCTTAATTGCATTCAAGGAGGTTGAATTAATTTTCTGGATAACTGTAGGAGTGAGAACTATGAAGAACTAGTGAAAAATTTACTGTTGGCGTATTAAACTAGGGGTTGTAAAATTTCCCTGAAAATTCATTCCTTCACTCACATCTTGACTTTCCCCCCCCCCCCCCGAGAATTGTGCGATTTCAGTGATGAGCATGATGAGCGCTTCTGTCAAGAAATTTCAACTATGGAAAAAAGATACCAAGGACAATGGAGTACCAATATGCTAGCAGACTATTGTTGGACTTTAGCTCGTGATGTACCTGATACCCAGTGTAAAAGTAAATGCAGAAAAAGAAAGCTGTAATCTTCTGAAAAGTGAATATTTAGCCTTATTGCCATTATATAAAACAATATTTTGAATAGATATAAATTCCAAAATTTCTCAAAAACCGTAACCAACAACTGTTTTTATTGTCATATTCATATTCAGGAGGCTCAAATTATATAGAAAACATTTATCACATGCCTAGCGCAAAAAAAAACTGTTAACATTTGTCACGCAGTGTTATTATTATAAATTATTATTACCTGGTACTTTCATCACATTTGCAATTTTTCACATATTTTCAGAAACCACATTATTCTCGTGATATTGTTTCAAAGATTGTACAGAATGTATCTTTCCTGTACTAAATCAACTAACTTATCCGCATCGAGCTCCATTATGAATAATGTGCCCTATATAACAATAGTATTTTTTGTAGATAATGAAAGCGTGCAATCATAGCCACTACTAACGCATGCGCAGTACACTGCAGCTATCAGACAGTCTCCTCGCGACGAACTTCTAGCAGTCATTCGATGTCGTCTCTTCCTGTCGCCTTGTGTCTGCTCGCGACCGTCGCGCCGCGTCTGATTCTGTGTGCACCACATCATAAGAAATCAATGGGAGACAATACCACGAGACAAAATGTCGCGTCGCGTCGCGCCGCGCCGCGTCTGATTCTGTGTGCACCCGGCCTTAGCTCGTAAGAGCATGGACCGAAATATTTACAATAGTTTATTTCTTAGGGAGACATTTGGTTTATTATTAGTTACTATCATAACTGCCATCATCATCTGATACGGTTATATAGGGTGCGGCAGTGGAATATGATGGTTTTTATAGCCCTGTTGTGGAACACTAAGGACGAATTAAAAGAAAATACATATATTGGAAGTAATCTAGTACAATGCAATTTATTAATGTCTGATTACTTTTTAAAAACTACACTTCGTAAGTAGCCTCCACGGCAACGAATACATTCCTGCAATCTGCTATGAAAGTTCTGCATAACTCACCCCAACAAAACAGGTTCGATGGCATTAATTTCGTTCCTTATGTTTTGTTTCAGCTGGATGATGGTGCGAGGCTTGTTGCGATACGCCCTACTTTTGAGATAACCCCATAGGAAGTAATCACGCACACTGCTCATGGTTCAATGAACTGTCTGCGAAACACGTTTCCAGGACGAATAATTTCACTATTTGGAGAGATTGCCTGGCCGCCAAGATCTCCTGACCTGACTGAAGCTGATTACTAGAAGTAGTAAAGCTATGCATTTTTCGAATTTTTAAAGTAAATTTGTGTTGGTAGGTAACGCTTTTTTTCTGTCACGTGGTTTACATGAGTTATTATTCAACAGCATAACTTTGCAGATACAGTAGATCTTGTATGCTTGTAATTTCAGTGTTTTAACGTTCGACCTGATAATCTTTCCCTACTTTCATTACTTCCTCATTTTTCAATTTGTAACTTTCTATTTATCTTAGAAGTTTCATTTAAGTTTTATAATAAAATAGTTATAATGAAATCTGAAAATTACAATTGGCATATTTGCGTACTATCTATTAATGTTTTGCATTTCAGAGGTTCGGAGGCAGAGGTTCATACCTCGAAATCCAATGGACGTATTTGCTCTACTTTCTCAGAATTCCTTTCCATCGTCTACTTCTTAATAAATACAGAAGTCCTTCACAACATTCCATGCAGCTCATCCGGAATCCATGCAGAAATCTCATTTCTTTCGCCCCCGTCCTTCGCTCTCAGTTCCACACTGGCTCTTTGAAATGCGTGCAAATACGGTTTACTAACTTCAGGGGAAATGGGAGTAAGGGCTGTGTAAAATGTCAGATACAGTATAGGCCTATTAGTTAATTTTCTTTCGTAGAATTGACAGAAATATCTATTTAACACTCTATTTAATTTAAATAACAACGAATTCAGATTTCAACATAAGAGATTGAAACAGAGTAAAATCTTCTTATTTTTACTTATGTGTGTATGTATGTATGTATGTATGTACGTACGTATTTATGTATGTTTGTATGTACGTTTTTTTTTTCTGAGAAAACTACAAAGTTTTGACCCTATGTTGTATTGATATTTTTTTTTTATCTTATAGACCCGTCTCCGACGACTGTGAAAAGAACGGCACTTATAGGCTACCTCTCACACTCTGTATATTGCAATATTGTGAGTTTCTAATAAAAAGCATAGAGTATATTAACAACATTGACAATGACGAATTAACAAGAATTTATGATCATGTTTGCGAACAAAGGAGACTTATCTTTCCACTGGACTAGTTTCTGAACAAAACTTGACGTTTAAAAAACTGTAACAATAGTCGCCTTCCAGACGAAGAGACGTAACTCCAAAAAATTGATTTTATACATATGCCGTTCTGAATAGTTTGAATACGGCAGTATTCAAGACCGGTTTATTTCTAAAATAGGTTTTTTGGAGTTACGTCTCTTCGTGTGGAAGGCGAATCACTTACTCTTATTCTCATGCAGTGATATTAAAAATTCACTAGTTTTATGCAGAAATTAATACTGTAGGGCACAAAGACGAGCACGAAGGCAGCAATGTGAATGTGTGCGACATAATTCTGAATTAAATAGACCATAGATAGTTAATTTTTGCTTCTGCCTTCAATCATCAGATCACTGGACACATCTTTATGATGTAACAGACAATCATAATAATTTAAACATGATTATAGTTACAAAACAAGTAATAATCTGTATTTCATTTAATGAATGTTGGTCACTGAAGACAATGTGGAGGAATCTTGTATAATTAAAGTAACTGAAAAAGTAATTCAAATTAATCATGAAGGAAAATATTTATATTCTGGGACAAGTGAGATAACGTTCAGCGTTTTCAATCTGTGATTATAATATTTATGTTGTCTAATTAATGTTAATGTATCTAAACTTTTCTCACTGTCTACGCATTTTCACATTGATGGATAGACAAGTTAGATGTAGCTAAAGCTTAACATCTTGTTGATTTAAGTGTGCCTAAGTTACACTCAAATAGAAATATAAGGATTTTTGCGAAAGGTTCGAGAACATATTTTGCAAATTTAAGGGATGCGTGCACCGGAAAAAGGCAACATAGATGGTGTAGTACAGCAACCTCATATATCAAATAATTAAATTTTACACGAGGGCGAAAAAAAAACCTGTTAATATGTTGAAAACGAACAAATGCCTGACAAAATGATATTTAAATTTCTTCTTATGAAGTTATTAACTATACCTTCTCCTAGGATGTGTTTACAGAAGATTCGAGAAAATTTCCTTTGATATGAATCAAGTGAAATCTTATCTCTTTCATATTTTTGACATAAGATGTTAAAAATGTTACGTTTTATTTAACGACGCTCGCAACTGCAGAGGTTATATCAGCGTCGCCGGATGTGCCGGAATTTTGACATACGAGATTGCTGTCCAACACCATCGATATACTGATTTAAGCCACAAATTTTGAGTTGTTACTTTTTTATTAGTGGTAGCACGCATTATGATGCTGCGTAAATCGATTTCAAGATCTTCGCGATAACATACGTTTCCAGTACCTCTGGTATCGAAAAAGTGATTTTGAGATGCCATCTGTATGTCTGCCCGTCCGTTTGGGTACATCTATTTCTCCTAAGCTGTTGGTAGAATTTATTCATTTTCGGTACACGTGAGTCAATTTATCTGGAAACATTGTAAACGGAATATTAATATGTAAAATTGAAAGATACTTTTTTAAAACACAAACCAAAATGACGAATACGAAATCGATCGAAGAGATTTTTTATTTTATTTACTTTGTAAGGCGAAAAGAAAAGAAAGGAACGGTGCATTGTGTAACCAACGCCCGCTGTTTCGAAGAAATTGATTATTATATGTACCGTTAGTATTATTTCTACTTTTACTTGCGTATTTTTTCACATATACAGAAGTTTCCAAGTCTCTCCAGGCCACCCAGGAACGATCACTATCCTTAGTGGAAAGCGCATGCAATCTAGAAAGTTGGTCTTTTCAGGGGGCATGTTAAATGATTCCATTTATGTATGTCTTTCGAATAACAGTTCAGTAATATCATTCGCAGGACGTTGTGGTCAAGTCGGGAGGACTAGAATACCATTCCTGATGGAGGTAATAGATTTCTTCATTGATTTAATCCTTTCAGCAGAACTACTGTCCTGGGCTTCACAAAACGTCTAACAGAAATGATTACCAGGGGTATTCCGTATTGCAGGCATGGCGAAAAGGAGAGGAACCCGCTTTTTGTTTTACTAACCCACACCACTTTCCAACAACAGCGATACGCTTACTTCCTTCTTTGAATTTCTGTTTGTACACAAGACGTCACCAGTGGCGGAAAGCGATCGGATTATAACTATTTCGATCTATTGTTATTCAAATCAATAAGATACTGCACAACTACACATAAATATAGTATATTTAATTAAATGTAACAAAATAATACTCTTTCATTACAGATAATAATACTATTTTATACATAACATAAAAGTAATACTCTTTTATTACAAAACATAAAACTAATACTCATTGTTACGGTTTTACGACTATCTGCATGATATTATCAAGACATCGTGCATTAGTACATAATGCCTCTCTATGTATTCTGCAGTGAATTGCAACTAATTCATCTGATGATTCATTAATGGATTTTAGAAATCGTTGTATTATAGCTACAAAGCCATTATGTTTCCCTATCATTGCTGGGGCGCCATCTGTGGCTATACAAATACATTTTTCCCAGGATAATTCTTATTTTGTCATAACTTCAAAGACAGCTTCGAAAATATCATTTTCACTTGTATTGCCTCTCAAAGAAACACAATCAAGAAAATATTCAATTATGTTGAGTTCAGAATCCACACCGCGTAGAAAAATGGCTAATTGCGTAGTATCTTTTGTATCTTTTTTGTCGATAGCTAAAGAGTACCATATCAACTCTCTCAATTTCACTTTTTGCTGATCTTCAACGTCCTTAGTTATTTCCGTAATTTTGTCTGTGATAGTTCACAGAGAGAGACATTGATTTAAATACTTCAATTTTTTCCGGACAAAGACGCTCGGAGACAATCATCAACATTCTCTAATAAATTCTCCTTCCGAGAAATATTTCAAATTTTCAGCTATATGCTTGGAGATAACTGACTCGAATTACGTTTGTTCCTAAACAAACTGAAGCGGGCTCGTGTCTAGTTTCCTTTAACTCTTATAACTTTCTGAGACGGTTTGGGCGTATGCAGAAGAAATATAAAAAGTATATTTTTAAATATGCGTAATTAGGAATATCTTAAAATCACAAACATTTTGTAAAAAATAGTACACATAGTAATATAAAAAATTTACTTTTAAATATGTGTAATTCGTAATATCTTAAAATCACAAACATTATGTAAAAAATTAGTACACATATATAATGAGACAGCCAGCTATCTATATGACAATCACAATATGAAAAATGAAATGAAATAACAATTGAAATACACCTGAAAAACATAGTTCACTGTAATCCTTTGCGTGAACAGTGTTAAAATGTCGTCGCACATTAAACAGGGCACAACGGAACAAACAAAAAGCCTTATCATTATGAGCGACACAAAAGTACTTTAGTTCCCATTCGAGTTTGAAAACATATTTCTTTGTTCTACCACGAGACATGACTCCACTACTGATGCCCACTAAATTGTTATGAAAGACAATATACTGGTTCTTCTCTAGTAAAGGTAACAAGTCGTGGTAATGGGTGGAAGGGATTAAAACACGGAGGGAACACAATGGGGCACTTTTCCCCATGCCTGCCATAAGGGTAAAGGCGGTAATCATGTTAAGATTGACATTACTACTACTAATGCCGATTGTCCGTGAAGGAGGGAATCTTAATCTTCTGCTATCCTGTGGGCTTCCATTAGCTCTAATAGTTGCAACTTTCATGTAATTCGCAGTATGTCAATGAAACTGAAGTATTGTGAAACGCGTAAAATGTATGAGACAGAATGTGTTAACAACGTGTCATTAATTACTGTCTTGCTGTATAGGCCTATTCGATTAAGTAATAATGTAATCTAACACTAAAAATCATTCAAACAAAAAATTATATATTCTCGGATGCGAAAAAAACACTTTTAAAATCGAATATGCGCGGACTGGAGAAAGTATTAACTGCTGTTTAAGACTACGCAACTTATATCCTAATTTATTTCTAACTAAGTATCTTTTTCGATACTCCGCAAGGTGGACTTAACATTGTTTCTTCATCAAACATTAAGAAAGACAACTGCAAAAATGATCTAATGGAACTTTTGTTTACTCCCTTCAGAAGGGACAACTGCTCATAAACTGCTTGATATTAGTTGGTCGTGTGCCTCTTTGCCTGTCACCACTGAAGTTACAGTAGGACAAGGTCACCCCTGGAAACTGATGCCTCGTCTTTTGAAAAGAGCATGTCGATAAACCTGTAGCCAAGTGTCATGGGCATGTTTTCCAATATTGCTCAGCTCTGAACATGCGCCTCACATACAGGTCAGTTTCGCCGAAGGAATTATCAGAGGTAACCTTCGCAAACGTAGTATATGCTACAATAGTAGCCTACAAAAAAATCACACAACAATAATGACAATCAATATAATGAGAGACTGTAACGTGACCGAATGGCGCGTGCCTTGCCTGATGGATGACTCACTCGTTCGTACCAACACTAAACACTGACCTAAGCTACTGCCTGCACAAGAGCAAAGTCAGAATGTTGTGTTGTAAAGTATCGAGCTGTCGGCCTGCCGTGTACTGAAATACATACATGTAGTTTTAGTCTGGTGAATTATTTATCCCACTATCCAAGTTTACAGGGTCGCTAATGTGGTAACGGTTTCTACAACATATTCTGATTTATTTTTCGCAATGCCTTTCTCAACTACATTCATTTTTACTTCCTCGTGATGCGGAAAAGAAAATTATTGTGGCGCCGCAAAAAAAAAAAAAAATGTATATATATTTTTAAATTTTCGCATAAATACAAGTTTTTTTAAATTTTTATTTATTTATTTACTTTTTTTTTTTACTATCCCTGGACAGAAAAGTATTTTTGCACCTTCCGTCTTTCTGGCGTTTGTCTTTGGACAGCGATTTCCCTTAATCGCTGGACAATTTTGCTCATGTCCAATATCTAAAAGTCAATACATCAAAGAACGATGCACATGAAATATAGTAACATTTAGTAAAACATTAATGCAAATATTACTTAAATGTAATTTATACTCTAGATTCGTATATATTAAATACTATATATATATATTCGTGTATACTAAATATTCGTATATACTAAATATTCGTATATTTATTATAAACGGTTAGAAAATAGTATCTGTTACTTAAACGTCATTTTATTTTCCACATTGGCCTACTATGAAAAACTGAAGTGAGATTTTACATTTCATGTAAAATGTTAGGGAATAGTACTACTGAAATGCAATTTTATACCCCTTATATTATAAACTGTTAGGAAATGGTTCTACTGAAGCGGAATTTTATATCCCATATATTATAAATTGTTAGGAAATAATACTACTTAAATGCCAATTTTATATCCCATACGTTATAAATTGTTAAGAAATAATACTACTTAAGTGCCATTTTATATCCCATATATTATAAAATGTTAGGAAATAATAATACTTAATTGCCATTTTATATCCCATATTTGTTAAGAAATAATACTACTTCAATGTAATTTTATATCCCATATATTATAAATTGTTAGAAAATAATACTACTTAAATGCCATTTTATATCCCATATATATTATAAATTGTTAGGAAATAAAACTACTTAAATGCCATTTTATATCCCACGTATTATAAATTGTTAGGAAATAATACTACTGAAATGTCATTTTATATCCCATACATATTTTTTAGTTGGTTATTTAACGACGCTGTATCAACTACTACGTTATTTAGCGTCGATGAGATTGGTGATAGCGAGATGGTATTTGGCGAGATGAGGCCGAGGATTCGCCATAGATTACCTGACATTCACCTTACGGCTGGGGAAAACCTTGGAAAAACCCCAACCAGTAATCAGCCTAAGCGGGGATCGAAACCGCGCTCGAGCGCAACTTCAGACCGGCAGGCAAGCGCCTTAAACAATAGAGCCACGCCGGTGGCCCCATATATTATGAACTGTTAGAAAATAGTATCACATAAATGACATTTTGTGATATTTTATATCCCATATATCTTGAACTATTGGGAAATAATAATATTACTTAGAAGTCATTTTATATTTTAGATATTAGGAAATGTTCCGAAATAACATCACGTAAATATAATAGTTGGATTTTAACAACAATGTGGAAGTAATATTAATTTAATAGACTACTACTTTGTGTTATGCATATTAATAACTACTTGTAAATAATACTGCTGTATTTAAAAGCTACTTCATATTATACATATTTTATATGTTAATTTCATCAGTTTATTCTCTCTTAATAACCTATTAGATTTATTACTTTATTCATAAGTAAGTGCGTATTATGTACAATAACGAATATATTAATAAATGCAAGATCTTTCCTGACATTCGCCTTAATGTTTAGCATAATAATAATAATAATAATAATAATAATAATAATAATAATAATAATAATAATAATAATAATAATAATAATACTTATGGTTTTTAAGGAACCTCGACGTTCATTGCCGCCCTTACATAAGCCCGCCATCGGTCCTTATCCTGTGCAAGATTAATCCAGTCTCTACCATCATATCCCACCTCCTCGCAATCTATTTTAATATTATCCTCCCATCTATGTCTCGGTCTCCACAAAGATCTTTTTCCTCCGGCCTCCCAACTAACACTGTATATGTATGAATGTGTATAGCCTATTTGTCTTTAAGCAATATATCTTTTGGTGAGGCGGCACTTCACATTATTAGTATACTAACACTGTATATGCATTTCCAGATTCGCCCATACGTGCTAGATGCCCTCCCCATCTCAAACGTCTGGATTTAATGTTCCTAATTATGTCAGGTGAAGAAAACAATGCGTACAGTTCTGCGTTGTGTAACTTTCTCCATTCTCCTGTAACTTCATCCCTCTTAGCTCCAAATATTTTCCTAAGAACCTTATTCTCAAACACCCTTGACCTCTGTTCCTCTCTCAAAGTGAGAGTCCAAGTTTCACAACCATTCAAAACAACCGATAATATAACTGTTTTATAAGCTTTCAGCTTTTTTGAGAGCTGACTGGACGACAAAAGCTTCTCAACCGAATAATAACAGGCATTTCCCATATTGATTCTGTGTTTAATTTCCTTCCGAGTGTCATTTATATTTGTTACTGTTGCTCCAAGATATTTGAATTTTTCCAACTTTTCAAAGGATAAATTTCCAATTTTTATATTTCCATTTTGTACAATATTCTGGTCACGAGACCACGAGACATTATCATATATTTTGTCTTTTCGGGATTTACTTTCAAACCTATCTCTCTACTTGCTTCAAGTAAAATTCTCATGTTTTATCTAATCATTTGTGGATTTTCTCCTAACATAGTCACGTAATCCTCATAGACAAGTAGCTGATGTAACTCGTTCAATTCCAAACCCTCTCTGTTATCCTGGACATTCCTAATGGCCTACTCTAGAACAGGGGTCGTCAGCACAGAGCACGCTGGGGCTAGCTTCTGTTACCCGCGGAAAACGCAGTGCACCATTTTAATCTCGTAGCTGCTAGCGGGTATGCTATCTCTCCCTGTTGCACAACCGTGCACACGGGACGGCACCGCGTACCCATTGCACATTTCAGCGATTGCTGACGATCACTGCTCTAGAGAAAAGTTAAAAAGTAAAGATGATAGTGCATCCCCCTGCTTTAGCCCGCAATGAATTGGAAAAGCATCCGACAGAGACTGACCTATACGGACTCTGCTGTGCGTTTTACAGAGACACTTTTTATCAGTAGTTCGTAGGACACTGAAGATGACGCAGAACCGGCGTCGAAACGGGCTGTCTGTCTAAGGTACATAACCTTTTTAAAAATGTTAACACTTTTAACGTGTCGTTAAACAATTTAAAATTTTTTAAACAAAGTGTTAACGTGAACCAGAATCAATGACTTTTTATTTAATCGAACTAGTTTCTTGGGAATACCAAATTCAATAAGAATATTATATAAAACTTTTCTCTTAACTGAGTAATATGCTTTTTAAATCTATGAATAACTGGTGTACTGTACCCTTATACTCCCATTTTTTCTCCAATATCTGTCGAATATAAAATATCTGATCAATAGTCGATCTATAACGCCTAACACCGCACTGATGATAACCAATAATTTCATCTAAATATGGAATTAATCTTCTCAAAAGAATGTTGGACAAAATTGTGTACGACGTCAACGTGATATTTCTGGAAAGTTGCTGCAGTTAGTCTTGAGCCCTTCTTAAAGATACGTACAATTATTGACTCCTTCTATTGTTCTGGTACAATTTCCTTTTCCTAAATAGCATGTACAAGCTTATAAATTTCGCTAGATAATGCGTTTCCATCCTCTCGTATTAATTCTACTGGAATTTGATCGATACCTGGAGACTTGTACTTTTTCAAATTTTCTATCGGAATTTCGATTTCAAAAAATGTGGGTTCGGGTCTAAATGGTTCAGCACTTTGTATTTGAATTTCGTCTTTGCAATAATAATAATAATAATAATAATAATAATAATAATAATAATAATAATAATAATAAGAATAATAATAATAATAATAATAATAATAATAATAATAATCTCGAACTTGGCCCTTTTACTGGTCTCGTCCTCAATCCTGAGGAACATGAACAACCATTATTCATAACTAGCGATATTTATTTTCATGGTTGTGTGGTCAGAATATGTAATAATACATTTAAGACAATTCATAACAAATGCAATGCAAGGGGCATACGCAGTTTCAATGAGGAGAGAGACAAATTTATCAATCCACTGTCGGGAATCGAAACCTAAGCCGTTGGATTTGTAGGTAAAAATGCCACTTTTTGAGCTACAGTGAAAGACAGAAATGCTTAGACTAGTAATTACAATAAGTTTGCTAGCAAGTTTCTGTTTTATCGACCTCGAGTTCCTCATACTGATTCCCAGTCGACTGCAAGACTGATGACACCTGCTGACTCATTATTAGGTCCGTGAGTGGGGATTTAACCTCTTGGCCTAGACGCCCGGGAAGTATGCTGACCGGCACATACAAACATGGAAGTCTCGTGCGGTAACGTTTCTTCGATTATTGAGGTCAGTGGTTCGATCGAGGTCAAGGGCACGATTCCAGGAACTACCCCACTCCCTTGCGCAAGTCACGATAGTACCACAGGCACGATCGCGGCGTCGAATTTAATTTTGAGCAACAAAAGAGAGCGTGACATAGGACTCGCACAAGCACATCACGTCAGAAAGGATTAAGGATTAACATTTTCCGTAAGATCCATCACTTATTAAGCAGTTTAAACTTTGGCTTATTTTTATAACTTATAATTAATAATTCATTAAAATAATATTATGACTGACTCATCAACTAAATTATGTTCAAATTGAAATTGAAACGAAGGGTTGGAAAAATGTGGTACCGAAATCATACAAATATTTCTCTTAATCTAATGGCAGATTATTAACTTGTGTTATTCAACGAAGCGTTTCCAAACTGAAGCTGTAGTTGTTTTAGCCGCCCTAGACGTTGCTCCTTGCGCACCATGGGAGGTAAATTACATAGCATCGCATGATGATCAATGGAGGTATGGTGGAATACCGGTTAGAGAAGCGGGAGTACTCCTTGAAAATCTACCACCAACCACTGTCTTTGTCCACCACAAATTCCAGTTAGATCCCTCGGGACTGGAACCCTGGTCATCAACGTGGAAAGCCTACTCTCTAACCGTTCGTCTATTGGTGCGTCTTCAAATAATAATTGATTAGAAAGGAGAGGAAGGAAGTAATAATAGTAGCATTAAGCCTATTTTATTTAACGACCTTTCAACTTCAGTTTATTCAGGTCGAATTTCAAGTGAGAAATATACTATAGCCCACGAATTTGCCTTTATCAGAAACAAAATCTTTTACTTGGCATAAATCTACGAGTACTACACTTGACCCACAGCTTTAATGCCCTCCCGCAGGAAACTACACTGAGAACGTAATGGCAGAACAGAGAAAGACGTGGATAGAAACCTAGAAGACTTGATGATGCAAAACCGTTGCACAAGACTCCCCGTCTGAAATGGGAAAACAGTTAAGCCTAAAGCCTTGGTTTTTCTGAACCGACGCATGCGACGTGCGAGGCCCGCCTCGCACAAATCTGGAAAACACGAGAGATAGTGAGAGGTTTCTATAACTGCGAGATGCGAGGTCTGCGCACCTCGCAGCCATAGAGGCCACTCACTATCTCTCGTGTTTTCCAGATTTGTGCGAGGCGGGCCTCGCACGTCGCATGCGTCGGTTCAGAAAAACCAAGGCTTTAACTGGATCATGTAAGAATTTCAATTTTGCCTATATTCTTCTTTCTACTACCATGGAACAAGCTTCATCAAACCACAGTTTCTTTTTCTTAGTTTCATAATAAGCTACGCTCTGCTCAGCTGCAATTTTGATATTATCTCAGATATTTTCACACACATATTAACATCTACAGTAACTCTACAACTTCGTCGGAACTTGCTAAAGCAGCAAACCTATTTGAAATTTCGACCTGATAATGTTGCTTAGTTTCCTCGTACTTTAATTTCAGAATAGTTAATCTACTAATATTAGCTTGTTGCTCTATTCGCTTGGCCACTGATAGTCTTTCTCTTCTCCAATTACCAAATAATTTTAGAATTACAGTCTGTCCCCTGAAGGTTCGAATATCTATTATACTAGTATGTCTTCGTTTATCTATCAAGATGTGATCTATTTGGTTGTGTGTCAATCCATCTGGAGAAGTTCAAGTACAGTATATTTATGTATCTCTTTATGGGGGAATGTTGTACTTTTGACAATTAAATTTTTGATGTGGCAAAACATATCATAATACTGTATAATATAGGCTATTATTATTTGTAACAATCTTTCCTTTATCATTCACATTGCAAATCTGTAGCCCTGTTTTACTAGCAATATTTTCATCTCTGCCTATTCTAAATTCTTTTTTGTTAATAATAATAATAATAATAATAATAATAATAATAATAATAATAATAATAATAATAACAATATTTTGTCTCAAATTTACATCCAGAAAAATTGAGCAACATACAAAACAAATATGTTGAATGAAAGAAGTTTAACAATTCTTAGTGTCTGCTGTTTGTGCCGACCACCTTATAATTATAACAGTTTATGATCCAAGTGTTAAAAATTGCATTTTGTTTTGTGAGTAGAGAGGTCTGCGAAACGAAGCTGCAGGCCGAGTGTAGCAATCTTACGAGTGAAATGAAACCATTTTAATGTATGCATTGTACAATTTGTTAGACAGCGGACATCTCCATTGCTGTATTGTCCCTCATTGTAATAGTGGCACTTTATTGCTTTGAAAGCACGCGGTGGTATGACTCAGTAGCAGAATATTCGACTCAGATGAGAAATCCCAGGTTCAGAGCGAGATAACCCCTAATTTTTGTATAATTATATTTGATTCAAACTTGTTACATATAGTTATTAATAAAATACTCGTTGTTGAAGCGATTTATTTAATTTGTGTACGTTTCTTAACCAGAAAGTCATTTTTAAACTAGACTTGCAATTGCTTCAACCGTTTTATTGATCAGTTTCGATTGCTGTGTGACAACTGGTAAGAAACAATTGACAATCAACGCAAACAGTTGAAAGCCAGTGTTAGAAGTTCTTTTCGCACGCTATCCTATAATAGTCAATTTTAACATGCTTGCTTACCATTAAAAGACCTACTTTTAAGAATGGTTGTTTAGAAGAGATTACAAACGAACAACACACAAATAATTTATTTCACAAGTAGGTTATGAAGTATTTTATTATAACATAGATACATTGAGCGGTATCATCATCTCGAGAAATAACCTCACACTGAAAGACATTAAATCAAAGGCACGTGGTTCAATTTGGCAACAGGATAGAGTTGCAAACAAAAAATGCAGGAGTTAAGGTTGACTATTCACGACCTGCACGTATTTTACAATAACGTGCTTAGCAAACATCAGAGATCAATTTGGGCTGGCACTAATTTAACGAAATTTCGTAACAATATTCCAAACTTCTGAAACAGTGAACACGCACAAATACGTGGAAGTTAAAGCAGTGTATAGCAATGAACTTGAGAAATAGTGCGGAGGTGTGACTTGGTTTGTTATCGTAACAGCAGTGTGTCTAACATGCGCGACTATAAGCAAACTGAACTGAACTAAAACTGCTGTTACATTACTTTCACCACAGTCGGTACTGCCTCTTCCACTATTCGCTCTCGGGCTCTCCCTGCCTTTTATTTTCACTCTGCAGGGCCAGGGGATGAGGTCTTATAGATTTACTGCCTCAAGACATCCAAACTTGTGCTGAAACCACCGTAGTGAGATGCGGTTAAGCAGAAATATGGATGATTAAAGGTAGAAAGCAATGTTGAATACTGGGTGGCTACAACTAAAATTAACGAGTTTAAATATAAAGTAAATCATATGCGACCACAGAAAAAAAAAATGGCGTAACTTGGATTTTAAGCTTTCATGGTGAATCTGCATAGAGGAAAAGTGCGGTGTGTTTAGTTTGGACTTCGCGTTATTATTAATAACCCTCTCTTCCAGGTTGCGAATTAACGGGGAGGGGATGGAGGGGATTTTCCCCCTGTTGGAAAGTTATCCCCCCTCTCATAAATTCATATTAACATCCCTGCCAGGGATAACTCCTATCCCTCTTTAGAAAATGTAATTGTTTTAATACGAGTATACTTTATAAAATTGATGTATTATATTAGACATCGGATTTTTAGGCACTAAAAATTGCAGTTTTAGGCGCCTAAAATAAGCTCAAAATTTGTAAAATTAGGTTCTATTTTAATGAAAATAGGCATTTTAGGCACATCAAGGTATCATACTTATTTCTTTCACTGAAATTTTTAGTTATACACCAAAATACGCACAAAAAAGTATGTTTAAACATTAAAAAAGAATACTATATTATATTTATAAACAGAGCTGCACAAATTTAATATATTGAAACTAATGAAATAATGATTATTGATATCAAGATTACTCATTTTAAGTTATTGAAATTCAGTTCCATGCTCAGACTTTATTATAATTATCTGCACAGTACACCACCAGAATTTGTTCTAAATTCTCCACAGTTAACCTTTGCCTTTTGTCACTGAGAATCATTTTGAAAGCAGGCGCAAAAATACAAACTTCCACTTATTGTTGCATTTCCTGGTAGTGTTAACACTAGGAGGGCCATTCTTTTAAATATTTTGTAACGGTTTACCCTACTAATTCGCAGCTTTACGACTTTTCATAAATATTTCAAAAACACTCTTTCTCAAAAAATTGTGATTTTATGACACTCTGAAGGGCAGTACAGCTAATCGGTTTGAGACCGAAAACAGTCATTTTTATAATATAGTATATCTCTGAATCGGTAGCAGCACATGTTGTGATTGTTGCCTGCTTCAAAACTAAGGTTGGTTCTTTGTCGGCATTTATGCCTCCAAACATGTTAAATTTGGTGAAATCTATTGCGAGTGTCGTGAGATTCAAAACATTTTGTTTCCTTTATCACTGGTTTCATGGCCGGTGCAAAGCAAACTTTCCACTTTTTAAATGCCTTAAATTTCGCAGTGAATGCATGTATAAATTATAAAAAGTAAGAGTAAAATGCGAAACTTTACAGTGAGTTAGGCATTTTTAGGCGAATATTAACAAATTAGGCTGTAATAACCGTTTTAGGGCATTTTAGGGCACTATAAAACTCTTTGAATACCTTTCAATTTCCATGAAACACAAATATTAATAATTATTTTTACTTTTCTCCTAAAGAAACAAAATAGGCATTTGCCCTAGAATCCGATGTCTGGTTATCACCAGCAAGCTGACAACAATCAATAACTTAGGAATTACACATCTTATCTTAAGCCTGCTCATGGATATAATTATATTATTATTATTATGATCAACATGCAAGAAAAGCAACTCAGTGCGACCAAGCGTTGAGCCGTATCGAATGAGGATAATAATAATAATTTATGTGCGATATTTTCTATCTAGGATTCATCCCCCACTAATAAGAAATCTTAATTCTAAACAGCGGAACTACTTTCTATAAAATAGAAACAGTAGCTTGTTCTAAGTGGTGAAATGACGTCGGGTCAAAATTTTGAATTGATGAACTTAGAGGTAATTGTAACAATAATTTATACTAGTTCAGGCAATGAAATTATCTTCCATCTACACTGGACTTAGATCTTAGACAATAAACATTAATTCAAGATCACTTCATCTTGATCTAAGACCAAATTATCTCATGATTTTTCTTGACTCAAGATGACTGAATTTAGTTTCCTCAAAGTAAAGAATAATAAACAATGTTCCTGCAAGTTAAATGGTGAATGAAAATTATTTTAATTGTAGGTAGGACTATGTAGAGAACAATTCTGTCTGAATATTTTACGTATAATAAATTAAGCCCTTAATGCCATAATGCATTACTGTAGCCTATATTTTAGGTTGTTGTTATGTTCTTTTTTTCTCCAGATTTCACGTTTCTTTCTGTTTTCATTACATAACTTCAGACTTACCGGTACCCAGTCTCTTACAGTTACGGCTTATGCGTTGCTTTACGAGTATATACAACATTCTGGAATATATACAAAAAACTATATTTTTTAAATTATGCTCATCTCTTGTCAAACTGTGCTTTAGTTTATTATATTTTTAATTTTTACTAGCAATAATAACAGGATATGGAATAGTTATATAAGTAGTAATTAAAAAAAGACATTTATGTCCATTTATACCAGTGGCGTTTCAGTTACAGTTAAAAAGAAACATTTCTTATGTTTTATATCGTTCAATAATATTTAAGGTATTTCAATTAAAAAGCAACTCTTTTTACGTCCATCCATACTCTTGTACCTCCTTCCATAATCTTGTGCGTCAGTTTTCAGTGTCGTCGAATTGAAGAAATAAAAGTAATATGTGCAGAATAATATTTAAATTATTACAATTAAAAATAAACTCTTTTATGTGTTTTCATACACTTATGTCTTTTTATTCTAACCTTCTGCGTCAGTTTTCAGTCTCGTCTAGTTGATTAAATATCGGATCTCTGCACCATTTCAAGAAGAGATCATACAATAAGCCAGGTCCGTTTTCAAAGTCTTTGTTTACAGTGTCAGATATGTCAGTTATCATTTTAAGTTTAAATGTGAGGGAAAAATTAGATTTGTAAAGTAACACTCTCTCTTCTTCACTTTATAAATAATTAATCCAGCGTTTCACAGCTTTATAAATTTTTTAGATATCCCCCTGCCTGTAACCTCGTCCTTCTTAGAGTTATCACAGAAATGGATGGTATAACTCTTTCGTCGATTTGCAAAAGGGGACACGTAGAAAATAATAAAAAAAAACATACCGGACTTTAAAAATTAAAATATTCTTGGATCATGAATGTTTGTATCCATTAGTGACCTAATTAGAAAAGAAAAATATATGAACATTGTAATTTATTAATTTAGTTATAGTTTTTGCGATTTTCCAACACTTTGTATTTTGGACATGTCCCCTTTTGCAAATCGACGACAGAACTGATATTTCTTAATCCTTCAAACTATCAACGGGAGTCAGTAGACTGGTCTCCATACACTGGTAATACTACTGCACACACTACAATGCAACTTTATTTTTCTCACTGAGAGTTCGTCTCTAGTACTTACACTTGTAAGTATCACCGATTTATGTTTTGTAGTAGTCTAAGTCTCTTGCTCATCAGGTTTCTGAGTTTAAAAATAACGTTTATCTCGCTGATTAAAACTCGTACAATTTCAAAGTAGTTTTTGCAGTTGCAATAAACTGGTGAATAAGGTTTGAAGAATTTCTATTCTCCTCCTCACAAAGATACGAATCGTGGACCCAACAACCGAAATGTAGGAGTCACCAGCTAACCGTACATCTGAATCACGCATGTATGGTACATCATCGGAGAATAAAACACTGAATTCTATGAACTGCAGAAGATTCAGTGTATGAAGCATCAAGTCTGTTACTACACCTGTATTTCAACGATAACTTATTTCTGTTTTCAAAATGTCTTATCGTTAAAATTGGCAAAATGGCAACAAGTACATTCACCACTTCATTATTCTTGACACGAATAATTATATTTGATCAACCACTATGTATACTATGTGTCACATTACTTACTTACAAATGGCTTTTAAGAAAACCGGAAGTTCATTGTCGCCCTCACATAAGCCCGCCATTGGTCCCTATCCTGTGCAAGATTAATCCAGTCTCTATCATCATATCCCACCTCCCTTAAATCCATTTTAATATTATCTTCCCATCTACGTCTCGGCAACCCCAAAGGTCTTTTTTCAGTCCGGCCTTCCAACTAACACTCTATAAGCATTTCTGGATTCGCCCATACGTGCCACATGCCCAGCCAATCTCAAACGTCTGGATTTAATGTTCCTAATTAAGTCAGGTGAAGAATACAATGCCTGCAGTTCTGTGTTGTGTCACATTATTGATAGTAATTAAATATTATATTTTTTCAGCACATATGAGAATGCTTTTACCATATTCAACGCACTTTTTTTTAGGAATATTCCAAATGCCGTCACACCTGAGGAATAGCAGGTCTACTGGCTAATTTTATACTTTACACCAGCCTTGAAGTCCCATCACACTCACCATTTCCGTCGAATCAATATTTGCTTGATGTATGCTTTGTATATTCTACATGCTTCTATACGAACGACTTTTTCTCTAAATTTATACATTACAAATACAAAGAACGGAATAGTTTTCCGATTTTCGTTTTGTACGACGAAGTGATTCATAGAAATCTCTCGAACACTTTGTGCTGCATTTACAGATGTTTTTGACATGTTTATCCGCTCCAGAGTTGTTTGCTGCACAATTTCAGAAGGCAGTCTGATTTTTAAATATTTGTATTGTTTAATTTTAATTACTGCTATATTTTATAACTATGAAGTTACGCTCCCATTAGGCTGTTTTTTCATTTTACAATAAAAGATGAAATTAATCGTATTCTTTGTCATTATTATTTATTTTTGTAACATTTATTATTGTTTATTTAACAGCAAAAATGCCACTACTGACAAAAATAATTCCAAAGGGGGCATGGAGGTAGGAACCAGAATGAGATGGTGCAGTGGGCACCACACTCACGCCGACTTCTATCCCTCAGAATTACTCAATTTTATAGGTAGATGAGTGGACCTATGGGTCATTTTTAAAATATTGGCAACGAAAAGCCATACAACCAATCGAGACTGAACCTGAGATCTTGCAGTTCTTGCCAATTGCTCTACTAACTGAGCTACCAGGCCATTAATAGCTGTTTAATATACTTTATATTTTTTTCTAAAATACGTTATGTTTTCTTTTTTGCGAATTATGCAATTTTATGTTTTTAAAATCTACATTTTTCAGACCCTCAACCATCTAGAGTTAAGATAACGATTCCAATTTTTGTCACTGTCTTTGATTGATTGATTGATCGAGGGCTGAATTCGGGATGGATCCTTGCACTTAGGCCGGTTAGGATCACTGCACGCCCTATATCCGATGGTTGTCTAAGTACGATGAATGGGCCGGATGACATTCGTGAATCTGACGCTAACAGGCGGGACATCTTTTCTGGCCTTGCAGGTAAGGTCCCATCATCTACTGACGAGCCCGAACCCAGAGCCCGGAACTCAAAATCCTTACAACCTAGATCAGCATCGGAAACCCGTACTAACCCCAGATATCATCCAGCCTATTTTTTTATATTGCAGATGATAGATGAAATGAGAGTAAAGTGAAAAGTGTTGGTGCAATGAAGTAGGGAAACGGGAATACCCCGAGAAAACCGTCTATAACGTATGTTTTGTCCATCTAAAATTCCACCCAGACGTAACAAGAAATTTAACCCGGGCCAACTGGATGGAAGGCCAACGCTTGCATTGCCTTACTCATTCTTTATCTTGGTATAGGCCTATTCAGTTTCTCACTTTCTTCGTATTCATTTCTTTGGGCTTCTGAGAAATGCTTTCACAATATCGTTAACCTTTCTGCTGAAGCACCAAGTCTCTCTGACGCAACACACAGTTTTAGCGACTGTACAGCTGGTGTATTTTTGTAGAACCGACACTGAGAATATCTTCTTTAAAGTCACTGGAGACATGGTTTACTAATACTTTCTCTTCCAAACAAACAATTTTGATTGCTGCATTGTTGAAATGCATGATGGGGTCATTCTCATAAACAATTGAATTTGCAAAATTATTTATAGGATTTAGTTAACACTCAGTTTTTTACAAGTCAATTTAATCAAAATGGTATACATGAAAATAAATATCTGCAGTGCTTGGGAAAAGTGACATAAGTCAGTTTCCACAAACCTTTTTTGATAATTTATTGACAACTTACACTGGTTTATGTCGATTTGATTTTTTTCTGTATGAATTATTGTAATGGGAGAAATACTTGTGTATTTTTTTCCAAGCGAGCAGATGTTCCGTAAGTTGTCAATAAATTATCAAAAAAGGTTTGTGGAAACTGACTTATGGCACTTTTCCCAAGCACTGCAGATATGTGTCTGTGTATGTGTGTGTGTGTGTGTGTGTGTGTGTGTGTGTGTGTGTGTGTGTGTGTCTAATGCCTACTCACTTCACTTTGCATGATTCAGGTTGCGTATACTGCGGGTAGATGGCAGGACTGTGACCCATTTTCAAACTGCACACCACTTCGGCAGGCCACGTTATTAGAGCTCTATATAGAGCTCTACACGTTATGCATGATGTGTATATGTGAAGAGTTATGTCGTGTACTAGGGTGAGTGTATGTTAAGTGTTCGTGTAAGTGTAGTGTAGGGAATGGGTGAGGATGATGATGAAGGTGAGGAAGGGAGATTATTTCTAATAAAAATTTAAATTTAAAATCCTGAGTTGCTCTATTGTATGTATATATATATATATATATATATATATATATATATATATATATATATATATCTTAAAGATAATCGTATGTCTGCATTACCGCTATATAGTTAAAGTGTTATAAATTATACTATGATGTTTTATTGAAAGAGGAAAATAAGATTTTCAGCGATATACTTATACAATGGTAGTGTATAATTACTGTATATTGCAAGACGTAACTATCCGTCCAATTTTTTTTAATTTAACACCAGCAAAAAAAAAAAAAAAAAAAAAACACTGAAAAATATTATAATGATGTTAGGAAAGAGATTATTTTACCGTTAAATGTTTATTTTAGGATAGTTCAGCCATCATGCTAAACTCTTAAAAAAAATTAAATGAACAAGAACATTAATCAAGGATAGGTAACTCTTCTGATTTAAACCTATTCGAAAATTTGTGGGCAGTGAAGAGAAACGTTACAGAAATCAATGAAAAAAACAAAACAGAAACAAAGTTTAAAATATTCAAAATACCTCAAATAATGATGTTCCGAACTAAATCTTTTAATACTTATACTCTGTTTACTACTTTAAATTAATATTGATGGGGGGCAGGTCATTAAAATCCAGAATTGTTCTTACCTTCCAGCTAGAGTTAGACGCATTCCTAACCCATGCTGGCCGACTATACCTGGTAAAGTTAAAAGTTGGCTGGTATCCTGGTTTCGAGCAGGCAACACTATTCGCCCCTACACCAGTTCGTCGACAACTGGGGAATGGACCCTTGGTAATGGATTGGAGTTTGAACGGAATGATATTTAGGAACATGCATAATGTCAGCAAATAAAAGAAACCCGAGACAACCCCCAATTGCGATCTTACATGCTACAAGTAAAACTATGGAGTTAAAAAAATCCAGACCTGACCGAGACTAGAACGCAAACCGTCAGCATGACAGACCGAAGGTCTAGCCACAGGGACAATTTTTTGCAGATCCTTTAACGACATTGTATCAACTACTAGTTTATTTAGAGTTTAGATGGAACTAGTGACAGAGAGATGGCATTTGGCGGGATGAGACCAAGGATTATTCATTTCATTACCTGCCTGTCGCCGCACAGTTGGGGGATACCTCAGAAAAACCAAATCAAGCAGCTCAAGCTGCAATCCAATCCACGGATCAGCAAGCAAACGCGCTACCGCCTGAGCTATGCCGCCGCCGGTAGCGGGACACGTTTAATACTAAATAATGTACCAGTTATGAACTCTAAAGAATAGCCAATGCAAAATAACAGACTTGGGCACTAATAATTCACTGGACCTTACCCCCTTAGACTTTTCTGCATGGAGCTGCATGAAGTCCAAGATGTACAACAGCCAAGTGAATGGTCTATCTGATTTATGGAATAGTATCAGGGAAGCAGGAGCCCTTATTACGGTTGACATGTCACGGTCTACATTTCGTTCCACTACTTAAAAGATGGAGTGTGTGTTTTGACATAAATGGCGGCCATGTAGAAAAGAAGTCGAATGGTGTAAAACTTCATAACAACATTGATTTGTCGATCTCTGCCTTTCTTTATTGAAATGAATACTAGGGACTTTAGAGACACTCTGTATTATAAACAAAATTAAAATATAGCATTTTATGCCGCATCCGTCTTCGACGAAACAAATATTACTTACTTACTTACAAATGGCTTTTAAGGAACCCGGAGGTTTATTGCCGCCCTCACATAAGCCCGCCATCGGTCCATATCCTGCGCAAGATTAATCCAGTCTCTATCATCATATCCCACCTCCCGCAAATACATTTTAATATTATCTTCCCATCTACGTCTCGGCCTCCCCAAAGATCTTTTTCCCTCCGGCCTCCCAACTAACACTCTATATGCATTTCTGGATTCGCCCATACGTGCTACATGCCCTGCCCATCTCAAACGTCTGGATTTAATGTTCTTAATTATGTCAGGTGAAGAATAAAATGTATGCAGTTCTGCGTTGTATAACTTTCTCCATTCTCCTGTAACTTCATCCCTTTTAGCCCCAAATATTTTTCTAAGAAACTTACTCTCAAACACCCTTAATCTCTGTTCCTCTTTCAAAGTGACAGTCCAAGTTTCACAACTATACAGAGCAACAGGTTTTTATAAATTCTAACTTTCAGATTTTTTGACAGCAGACTAAATGACAAAAGCTTCTCAACCGAATAATAACACGCATTTCCCATATTTATTCGGCATTTAATTTCCTCCCGAATGTCATTTATATTTGTTATTGTTGCTCCAAAATATTTGAATTTTTCCACCTCTTCGAAAGATAAATCTCCAATTTTTATATTTCCATTTCGTACAATATTCTGGTCACGAGACATAATCATATACTTTGTCCTTTCGGGGTTTACTTCCAAACCTATCGCTTTACTTGCTTCAAGTAAAATTTCCGTTTTTTCTCTAATCGTTTGTGGATTTTCTCCTACCATATTCACGTCATCCGCATAGACAAGAAGTTGATGTAACCCGTTCAATTCCAAACCCTCTGCGTTATCCTGAACTTTGCTAATGGCATATTCTAGAGCGAAGTTAAAAAGTAAAGGTGTTTGTGCGTCTCCTTGCTTTAGCCCGCAGTGAATTGGAAAAGCATCAGACAGAAACTGACCTATACGGACTGTGCTGTAGAAACAAATATTACCGATTTTATCAGCTTAATGAACAATATCTGTGAATGTAACTTTTAGAAGAGAAGAAAGTCGGTACGTAAATGAATGCCATACACGAGCACAGAACAGCAACCTCAGTGGACATGAATTGTTAAACCACACGTATATTTTCCGTCTCTTTCCTTCCCATTTAGACTCCCGGTTTTAGAACCACATACAGTCACCATGACAACGCCACAAACCGTGCAAATACATATACAGCGGGGCTCTACAAGCCTTACAAAGCAAAGAGGGCAGGCAGCACCTGTAGCGCTAATTAAAAGAAATTTAAAAAACACTCTCATATTACCTTTAAATGTAAAAGAGAATGACGAGGGGAATTGGTATATAAACTATATTACGAGATGTAGAGACATACAAGATGTCCACTCAGGTCCAATAGTGAACTGAAAAACTGTAGTTCGTATGCAAATTTATCTCGACACACATCTTTAACTTTTGAGACATGGAATTCAGAAAGAAACAAAAGGAATGCTTTCCAACACAGAGTAATTGGCAACTAATATATTAACTCTTCTCAAATCGTCTAGGCGTATTTGATGTTACGAGTATCTTCAAGTTGTACAGCTGTTCACTGCATGTCACTTGTAGACAAAGAAAGAGATATTCACCATCTCGTTCTGTCTTGCGTGTCCTCTTTATAAATATCGTTTATTAAACACAAATGTGCAAAATTTCTAGCCATTTTTTACATGAATATGTCTTCAAAGGCAGACCGAGATCTTGGGTACCAGGAAGAAACAAACCATCTTATGATGTAACGCTTGCAGGGTGATCCATTTCGACATTATAACTTCGCGATGGACGAAAGCGATATTACCACTGCCATTTGATTCGCACTTCGCGAATCCATTTAAGGCCGAAAGTGTTAGACATTTAAATATGCTGTCTATACTGTCTGAAAGGGAGGATAGCTGAAGGCATGTGTCGTAAATTTACGAGCATTAATAACGAATCTTGTTGTACCTTGAAGAACAAATTGAATTCATTTACTTTGGAAAATATGTCTGCCATATAAGCCTATGTGGCCAGCCAGTTGTTATCTAAAGAAAGACACAATAGGAGACTACTAGAGATGGGTAAAAAAAATAACACAACAGTTATTTTGGAACTGTTCCGGTTTCGGAACTGTTGCAAAAATGACCAGTACGTCGGAACCTACTGTTCCGAAATAACACCACAGTCTAGTATATACAGTCGCGAAGCTTGGGGTGATTTTTTGCATTTCTCGCGATAGTTGCTAGCCGCTTGGAGCGTGTGTACTAGGAACAATAGACTGTGTCACTGACATCGTGATCTAATACAGGCCGTAAGGCAGACCATGTGACTCGCTTAACCCGATCACGAAGGGCGGTGTTTCAACCATATAAATTAATTGGAATGCGTAAAAAGTAACATATATTTCCCTAAAATGTAGTGTAATTGCATTAATAAAATTTAAAACAATGATTAGGAGACACTTCAGACATAATTCCTTGCGAGTTAAGGTGTAATATTATTTTTGGTGTGGAAATTACGTTGTTCGTATGTGTAATAGACCTACCTGCCTTTATTTCGATTAAATATTGCGAAATTACTGTACATTCATTTATGCACGATTCAATAATTTTCAATTACACCGCACGAATATTTAAATATGTTCAAATTATAAGTTATGTTTACCGTCCCAGTTGCTCCTTTCTGTCTAATTTTAGTGGTCTCCAATGCCCTGCCATTCATATGGAAATATTATAGGTTATGTTTACTATATATTATATTCCTAAAGTCGCAATTATACATTATAATTAAGCATAATTCATGTATGATACTCCGCACATTCAATTTGTCTGTATTTTAATACTACAATTGAGTACTGAATTATTGTATTTATCTACTACCTAAGAGATGAAGTAACAATCGTACGTACACTAATTTCATAAGAGTGGTATGATAAATGTTCTGTCTTTATCAAGGAAGGTAGATGTGCTATATTAAAATCACAATATAAATTCTTTTTTATTAAACCTCAAAATAGCTTCCATTCTAAACTTAAAATGTTGATGCGAAAAGATTATGTTAACATTTAAAATTCTCTTCACATTAAAATAACACAGTTTTGTAATTATTTCTGCAACATATTATGCAACAAGAAGTAAAGGGAACTTATGGACACATTACACTAAATAAAACTTAGCTATGATACTCAATAATAAAGTTATAATATAATAATTCACTGAGCTCCATACACTGAAATAGAAAACCCGAACATATATTACGGGCTGGTCTAGATCGAAAAGGCATTGACTGTGCCGTATTTCGCATTGTTGTGAAAAGTTGTTTAAACTGTGAAATGTTCGTTATCGGTTGTAATAACTGTAAATGGCTAAAATACAATAATTTGAGTAATAATATGGGAGAAGGAAATGTTTGTTGCACTATAAATTCTAAGAAGAGGAGGTCAGAGTTATCCTTCCGAAAGATCCAGGAAGGTGAGTTTATAAAATATAATATATAGGCCTACTTTATGAAAATAATATATAAATCTTATGTATTTCGTATTTCAATAGTGGAAGGAAGGTGTTAATTTTTCAAAAGAACACGATATCAAAAGTACAATACATTTTATCGTCTGCTAGGGAAAGAGTCTGTGATGAGGCGATAGTAGCGATCCTGGTGGCTAGCAACTATCTATGGATGCATACTTCAACTGTCTATGTTTGCATATTTAGTAGGTATTGAGCTTCGCAACTGTATATACTAAACTGTGATAACACTGTTCCTACTTAGAGCTGCTCACTTGCCCAGCTGTTGCGGGCCCGCAGTACTGCGTTGCGCAAGGCATGTTCCGACTCCGAGACAACAGAGAACAGTCGGAACTCGTTCTGTTGAACCATGACAGCTCCGGCTACACTGTTCTCGTTGTTCTTTATGTTGTACTTGGAACTCTCACGTGGATGGATGAGGAAGCATGGAAATTGAAATCCTTGCAGTGTGATCACAAGTAATGACACAGAGTGAAGTGCGATGCGAAGTTTAAATTATTATACTTTGGTACAGATGCGTTTCTAAGCCAGTGTGAGGGTTTCACTACTGCTAATATATAAATACATACAGTAGTTATATATTTTTATTATTTATGAAATTATAATGTAATTATTATTATAACTAAGCATTAAGAAAAGTAAAAATAAAAATTAATGATTTTAGTTTTTTTTACTGCGTAACACGAAGAACAAAAATTACATACTACACATTATCCTGCGTTACTCATGTTATAAATATTCTCACCATTGCTCAGAGGGGGGTTTCACAAACTCCATTTTAAATAACTAATATATTTTTCCGCAAGTTTCAGAAATCAGATAAACGCAATTAAATATACCATTCTTAGTTCACTTAAACAATTTCTGCATAAAGAAGACAATTATGATGGCATTATTGTACCATAATACTTGTACTTCAAGCTATTGGCGTGCATTTTAATTCTCAAAACTACAAGCAAAAACAAAACAGTGTACCGTATTTATTATCTTTCAAAAAAGGTGAAATTTGAAAATGTGCTACTCGTTTACATTACAGTAAGGAACATTGAATATAAAAATAACATGTTAGAGATAGTAAAACATTATACAGTTACAACGCAATGCCTGTCTTTTACACTATTCAGAGTCATTTTCAGATACACAGCTATTACACATTGGGGCAATGTGTTCTACACAGATATGTTTTCCACAACTTTTACACTGAAATCTTGTCTTTCTATATTTTGATCTTGGGCAGTCTGCACATCTTCCTTGTTTTTTGGGACAGGGTTGGGTTCATTATCTTGTTCTGCCTTGCGCTGTATCTTCATTCGCAACTCGTGACAGGTGTTGACTTCTAGCATTTCTTGTCTCAATCTGATCCTGAATGAGACTCATAGCCAGACTCTTGATGAATTTTCGGCGATGTATTCGCTCACTTGTATTTGACAAGTAGATCACTTGTGCATTGATTGCTGCAACATTCATTAGTGCAAAAAAAACCGTCAAAGGCCAACGTCTGCTGTTTCTAGAGACGTTGTACGTGGAACACATTTGGTATACACTATCCACTCCCCCTTTTGTGACATTATACAGAGATATTATTTCTGGCTTCTTTTTCTCGCCAGATGATTCGTCTATTGTGGCGTCATGGTGGATTGTTGAAATAAGCAAGATCACTTTGTTTGTTTGTTTTGTTTTGTTTTGTTTTTTTGTTTTTTTTTTTTTTTTTTTTGGGAACATATGAAACCAACATCATGTTACCATCAAAGCCAAAAGTACTTGTTGAGGGTTTTTGCTGTTTTACTGCAGTAAATTCCTGTGGAATTTCTTTTTTGTTTTTTCTTAGTGTTCCCACTACTGTAAGCTTATGATTTTTCAGCAGGTCATTTGCTAGCGGTATACTCATGAACCAGTTTTCCATGGTAACATTTCTCCCAGAACCAGAAATTGGTAGCACCATTCTATTGACGATGTCGCTAGGAGAATTACTTACATCATAACATCATAAGACCCCTCTGGCTGCTTACCGCAATACACTTCCAGGTTGCTGGTACAAAACTTTCTAGCATCCACTAGTGCGAATATTTTTATACCATACTTCGCTGGTTTTGAGGGTATAAATTGCTTCATTGGGCATTTTCCCCTAAATGCTTCCAGTTTCTCATCTATTGTGACATATTCACCAAGAGAATAGTTATTCGAGCAATTTTTTACGAAGTCATCAAAGAATTCCCGGATAGGAGCTAATTTATCAAGTGCAGAACGATCGGGTCGGGTACTCTTGTCATCAAATCGAAGGCACTGCAGTAAAAATCGAAATCTAAAGAGTGGAATGGAAATTCTAAATATTTCGATCCCAGTACCATCAGTTGTCCATAAGTCTGACAGATTTTGCCGGTTGGACCTAAAAATTCCTGCAAGATACAGCAGACCCAGAAGAGCTTCCATTTTAGTCTCAATTGTTAGAAGTACTCTGTTTCCGTCTTCATAATTTTTTGCTTGAACTTTAATATATTTATTAGTGTTTTGAACTAAAAGTGTTATCATATCATTAGTAAAAAATAAATTGAAACACTCAACAGCAGTTTTACAATCGTTTGACTTATTTGTAACATGAGGTAGATGACTGACTATGTTATGTGACCTGGTTCGTGTATTAGCAGGTTGCGGCATTTTTCTCCACCGAGTCTTTTTGTCTTTACCTAGATAGTAATCTGTAGCACTCAATTCATCCTCAGAATTATCAGCGTCTTCTTCGGAATCACTATTGTGTTCACTCTGACTAGTACGATCAGGCCATCCATCATCATCTTCTTCTCCATCCTGTAGCTCGTAATCACTTTCCTCCTCTGCCTCACGCCAGAGTCTCTCTATTCGTGCAGTTTCTTCTTCGTAACTCATCTATAAAATAATGAATCATGTAAATATTTTCGCGATAGAACTATATCCATCTTATTTGGAGTGTGTACTGATACTGCAGTAGAGTTGCGCTCAGTAACTAGCGAGGACTCGACTTCTGAAATGAAGCTTCTAGTACCGGATACACGTGCTGGAGTATTTATATATTTGTATCTAGTCTCCAAAAAATCCCATATTGTCTATTCTGCAACATACTGTATTTACTATATTGTATATAATGCAAAATGTGCATATATAGGACTAATGAGGTATATATTTCTATCATTTAGGCCTACATATTTCACACATTCAGGGTAAATAATGACCCTACTTTTACTATATTATACTCGTATCTATGAATATATTAATAAAAAATATATATAATATAAAATGAATATATAGTAAATATCATCTACAAAATGTAAATAATATAGGCTGGAATCACATAGGCCTAATAATAATAATCAGGGAACGGATTTATATGGACTAAAAATATATGAAATATGTAAATATATATGTAGTTATTTTTACCAAAATATGGAATTAAATATGGATTTTTACCAAAATATGGAATTAAATATGGACTTAAAATTATAAAAAAATGACTATGTACGTTAAATATTGGTACATTTTAATCAAACTAAACAAAAAATATAATGGACGTACCTTATCTTCCAATGTAGTTTCAACAAAACACAATTTTTATTGTCTGTTACCATAACAATAGGTTACAAACATTTCTTTCAAGTGCTGAAAAGTGAATCTTCTTCTATTGTCTCTGAGGATAGATTTATACTGACTAAAAGAGCGTTCGACGTCACAAGAAGTAACTGGTACATAATTCAATTTCACAATGTCTGCTGGGGATAAGTCCAAGTTAATCTTCACTGTTGATTCACCACTCATCACAGCAACAACCTTTTGTAGTTCTTCATATCCAGGGTTTTTTGAAAGTACAGTGTCCACCTTAGCTCTTACTGCATCTGTAACTTTACCTCTACCACGATTCAGTTGTTCCACAGTACTATTTATAATTTCAAAACTTTCAGATAGTGAAAGGTGCCTATTTTGGAGACTTTTGAGCGTTTTTATGATGCATGGAAATGTATGCTGAATGTGAGCTAAGTCATTCTTCACACTTATGTCACAGGTAACTGTTTTCGCAGTATCAATTGAGACTGCATCTTCAGAGTCCAATGCAAGGAGAACATTGTTAATAGAGTCTATATGTTCGGCATAATATTCAACTGCTTCTAGCCATGTACCCCATCTAGTTAAAATTGGCTTTGGTGGCAATGGAATTTCAGGGTACATTTCTTTCAACACGTTAACTCTACTGGGAGCTTTGAGAAATACTTTTTTCACTGATGAAATCAACAAATCTACTTTAGGGAAATTGTCTCTGACCACTTCTGCCACACGATGAAATGCATGCGCCACACAAGTAAAATGAGTCAATTTAGGATATACAACAGATAATGCTTGTCCAGCTTTGACCATATAAGGGGCAGCATCGCTAATAAAGAATAACACATTATCGTACATAATACCCTTTGGCCACAGGATACCCATAGCTTCGTTGAACAGTTTAACTATAGTTTTGTTATTGCACTTTTCTAGAACATCACAATGTAAAAGAATTCGTTCAGAATATTGTTCACTTAACAAACCGATAACTACATTACCAACAAGTCTACCTTCTTTGTCGGGAGTCTCATCAATGGAAACCCAAATTGAACTATCTTTAATTTCATCTCTTATCTTCTGTATTGTCTCATCGTAGATGGATGGAGCATACGTCTTCCTAAGTGTTGACTCATCCGGGATTGTATGTTGAGTATATTTTTCAAGGAATTCCCTGAAGACCTTATTCTTTAGTTTGTAGAGAGGAATATCAGCAGAGATGAGAGAACGGCACAGGTCGATGTTAAACTCAGATCTTACATTCGATGTTGTTGGTTGTGTTAAAAACAATTGTCTCTGCTTGGAATTTAGTTGTTTGTTGGCCTGATGTTTACTAGTTGTAATGTGTTGTTGCACCAGGAACTTTTGTGTAGATGATACTGCACACTGACACAAATTACAAAATAATATTTTATTGTCAGTTGATAAACCATCTTCTTTAAATTCTGAAATGTAACTTGTTAGTTTTGATTTTAAATTGACTGAATGACGTACTTTTGGCATATTTACCGTCTTTATAGTATGATTTACAAAACTGAACCTATGTGTACTCTGACTGGCATTTAACTGTTGAGCTGCACAACTGAAGTCTGTTAAAAATTTTAAATTAAATTAATACAGTTTTGTAACTTACTTTCCCATTGTTGATAGGACTGCTAATTTTCAAATAACTCTGATGTTAAAGGGATTACTGAACATGTGTTTAAATCTCTATTGTTGAAATGTATTTTTAAAAGTTAATGGAATTTTGTTTTGTTTTATTGTTAAACCTAATATAATATGGACTGTTTTATATGAAATATGGAAAATATATGGAAATTAACGAAAATATGTACTAAACTCTAAAATATGGAAAAATATGGAAAATAAAAGTAGGATTTTTCAACCCTACACATTGTGAAACATAAAGATAATGCAAAATATAAATTATATTAGCTTTATAAGTAAATATGTATTTACATATAAATCCTTTCCCTCATAATAATAATAATAATAATAATAATAATAATAATAATAATAATAATAATAATAATAATAATAATAATAAAGCTACAAATATAAATATCAACAAATATAAATAATAATACTCACAGTTTTAAATGCTTCATTGAAAATGTCACTTGGATAAAATCGCGACACAATTGCTCAGGCGGGGCTTATCACACTCCAGACACAAAGAAAACGTCTGTTCTTCACAAGTCTCTAACAAGGAATGGTGCAAACTGCTTAAGTGAACTCTTCTGGATGTGATTGAAAGGTATTATCGCCGCGCTCTCATGGTTAACATTCGGCAGGTCTTTGAGCGGCCTCGTGCATAACATTCGGCAGGTCTTTGAAATTTAATTGCATTATTGTTTTCAATTTCTTGTGTCGCCGCTCCAATCACTCGCCTCAATTTCAATATTGCAACCAATAAGCTGCTTCCATTATTAAATGACACCTACTTGTCTAATCCACGTGGACTAAAACCGAGGTTGCAATGTCTTGTGCTGAGGACGAACATTAAGGTATGTGATTAAAAATTATTATTAAAGAATTATTATTAAGAGTTAAGAATCAGAGCAACAATCGGTCGGCAAAATTATGTTTTAAAAGCACACAGCACGTTATTGTATGATGCCGACATGTTAAGCATGAGACCGCGGCGATAAAGCTCGATTCACATTATACGTCACATCAACGTCGCGTCACGGACCAGCAGCGTTGCATCAAAACATTATACAACGCGTTTTGTATGGTAGCGTTCACATATACAGGCAACGTCACAGCCCGTCAACGGCACGGACCGTCTGGGATTCTCGAGGAGAATGTTTTGATGTGACGTGGACGGTTTGATAGCGTGAATTCCCCAGCGGCACAGCACAGCAGCATCAATTCACAGACAGACACACACATAACATGATCTATATATTTTGAGAGAAAATGAATAACTTTAATATTAATTTACATATACAGTATCTCAGTATCCTTCAAAGCAAATTATTTCTAATTTTTGTTATACATTTCAATCTTTTCAGGTCCAGAATGCAAAGTGAGGTGGGTTTCATTAAGGGATCAGTTTAGAAAGGCATTAAAAAAGAGGAAGACTAAGAGCGGACAGGCAACCAACACCGAAAAAAATGGAAATATGAAGATTATATGTTATTTCTGATCCCGTTTATTAAAGAAAGAGAAACTATAGGAAACGTTGAACTTCAAGCCAGTGACGATTCGAACAATCAAGGAGAAGAAGATAGATTGAACAATGATACAAATGAAGAGACTGCAGAGATTGCTGCTTCACATCCACAGGACTTAAGAAAATCAGTACTGCCAGAAGCAAGAACACTGTCTGATCCTCTAGTTACAGAGTCACTAAGGCGTCCAAAGAAAAAGGTGCAGGAGAAGGAAACAGCGTCATTTCTCGTTATGAAATATTTATTACAAAACAATGAAAAAGAAAAGCAATTGACGTCTACCTGCAGTGCGGACCCAATAGATGCATTTTTCAACGGCATAGCTGTCACAGTGAAACAATTTTCACTATTAAGACAAAATCTGGCAAAATAAAAAATTTTCAATAGAATTTCTAATCTTGAATACGAAGAAATTCAAGAAAGGATGTTCCAGTCCCAAAGCAATGAGCAGCCTTGGATTTCTTCAGCTTCATTATCAGCACCACCAGCTTACTATCAGCATCCCGTGCTGCAACACAATCAGCTGCAAACAGATAGGGTTACTTATCGGACGACCTCAACTACGTCACATGATCTGACAACTATGCAAACACCGTCGCCTACACTATCACACGTGTCAGGAATATCATCAGTTCAAACCTACTATTAATAATTTTCCCCTGTGGAATAATTAACGTTTTCCTGTGAGTGATTTTATGCAAGGAATGACAAACAATAATTAGTTTTAATTGACATAATTGCTTTTCCATTTCATTGTTTAGACTACAATCTAGAAGGACTTACCTTAAACAAACCATCAACTTTTCTTTTGCTGAAATTGCTTCTCTAATTGCTAGTATGATTATAAAGAACTGGGTAGTAATATGCAATAAATTTTTCACGCATGATCTTCAACAACACTAAATCAATCAATCAATCAATCAATCAATCAATCAATCAATCAATCAATCAATCAATCAAAAAGCTGGATGTCTATGTGAAAAGTTGGAAAGTAGTAGGCAACATATTCTCCACACGTGAACTTCATTCAATAAATTATTCAGTCCTATTTAATGAAGAAATCAATTGTTAGGTTTGTGAACAATTGAATGACTGAATGGGATAAGGGCCCATTCCACTCTGGGATTAAAATGACAGGCTAAGTAAAACATGTAATATTTATGCAATTAATTACTCTAGAACCCTATACATTTTCGGGTATAAAGATTAATGTGTATTTTATGCAATACCGTGCCAAGAATAAAGAACGTAAGACTTCCATATTGACAAAGAGAAATTAGTACTGATACAGTTTTGAAAATTCACTGGAATTGGAATAACCACTTATTTCATTCGGTCACTCAATTTGTTAGCGATAGAATAAGAAGTTTTCCACTCGTGACTTTAGATAACATTTATTATCTAATTTGATTAATGAACAGTGCGTCATATGTGTGAACAACTGACGGCAGTAGACAATAAATTCGCGAACTTTAGTAAGGATTATCCAGTTTAGTTAATGGAAATATGCATTATGTGCGTCGGATATTAAGATTAACGTGTATTTTATGCAATACCATGCCAAAAAAGAACGTAAGACATATATTTACAAAGATAAATTAGTAATGATATAGTTTTGAAAATTCACTGCAATTGGGATAACCCCTTATTCCATTCGACCACTCAATTGGTTAGCGGTGGACAAAAAGTTCTCCACTCGTGACTTTGGATAACATTTATTATCTAATTTTATTAATGAACAGTGCGTCATATGAACGTCCTCGGCAACCGCCGCAACTTTTGGCCACCAAAATCGCCGGACTTGACCTCACCAGACTTTTTCCTGTAGGGTTATCTGAAGGGAACAACATACGCTACACACCCTCGGACGTTCAACAATCTGAAGGATAACATCACACGCTAAATCAACGGTATTGACAACGCAATGCTCCAGCGAACGGCCAGAAACATGGAACGACGTATTTAGCTGTGCTTTGAAGCGGACGGAAGGCATTTTCATCACTTAATATAAAGGCAAAGTAATCTCCCAGAGATTTTGTACAATAGACAATAAATTCGCGAACTTTAATAACGATTATCCAGTTTACTTAATGGTAACATGTATTATGTGTGTGAGCAATTGGATGACACCAGGCAACAAATTCTACACGCATGTACTTCAACAGTAGTTCAAATAAATAAACAATGAGAGCGCCTATGTGAAAGGAAATCAGTCACAACAGTCTAAGTGCATGGATCTGGGTACTCACTGCAGGGCTCGCGGGGGCTTGAAGCTCACGTCCACGCGGTAGGTGGTGTCGGTGTGCAGCTTGACCGTCTTGAGCTGCTTGAAGCGCTGGGTGGTCTCCATCTTGCAGAACACTGGACCGCCATCCGGCTCCTTCCTCATTGACAGCGTGACTCGAAATGTCCCCTGATTATGCATGGGGCGGACATTCTGCAGTCCTGCAAACCACATGCACAAGTTCATAAAAAAAAACATTCACTGCGATAGAAAAGTCGTTATGTACCGTCCAGTCATTCACATCTCTAAGATTGTCAGTATAGTCCGGATCAGCTTACTTAATACCCAAAGGGTGAAATCTAATAATTTCCCCCCTTTACTACATAAGCTAGTGGATTATGGTGATTTTCTAGTTTGCAGGTTGAATTTTGTTTTGCCAACTTCGTTTCGAATTTCGGTACTGAGAAATACTACAACTGGTAGTGATTTTATAACTGGTATGTTGGCAGCAGTGACACAAGTTGTCAGTAGTTTAAATTTTGAAAATTCAAATTGTTCTAGATTTCTGAGCCGACTACTGGAAGGTAGTGAAATTTAAACATATTAATAACACTAGTCTACAAATTTTAACTTTGAAAATTGTGCCGAAATGAAACATTGTTACTATCCACATATTTGCCATGCTGAATCCAAAAATGGAACCCATTTTTCAGCAGCACCCTCAGATTTTCAGTTATTACCCTTATTACACTTCTGAAAAGTTCCATACTAACTAAGCAGTTCCACATTTTTAATATCTAATGCAGGATGCACAAACATAGTCTTCCACTATTATAGTGGAGTTAGTAAAGGTAAAGGTAAAGGTATCCCCGTAACATGCCATGAAGGCACTTGGGGGGCATGGAGGTAGAGCCCCATGCTTTCCATGACCTCGGCACTAGAATGAGGTGGTGAGGTGGTGTGGTCGGCACCACGCTCTGACCGCCTTTTACCCCCGGGAAAGACCCGGTACTCAATTTTATAGGAGGCTGAGTGAACCTCGGGGCCGTTCTGAAAGTTTAGCAACGAGAAAAAATCCTGTCACCACCTGGGATCGAACCCCGGACCGTAGCCAGCTGCTCTACCAACTGAGCTACCCGCCGCCATAAAAATAAAGTATCCTTCACTTTATAATGATGTAAATGGCTATTTACATTTACGTAGTGGAAGGCAGGCATCGCTTTAAAACACTTTTTTGTGTATCTTGTAGTATTGTATCTTTGTATGAACCAGCAGTAATCACTCATCATAGATTGATCCCATCTCCCTTTATAACGCTGTTCCATCTGTAAAACGTCTCGATGAAAGCGTTCCCTTTGTTTGTCACGCACTGCACCCAAGTTTTTAGGAAAGAAATCTAAATGAGAATGTAGGAAGTGAATTTGACAGACATCCTGTATCCAAAATTCTTATGATTTTGAAAAAGATTCTGAACTAGTTCGTCATGATTTTCTTCCTTATTGTTGCCGAGGGACCCATTCACAACACTTTTAAATGACTCCCATGCTGCACGTTCGTTTGGAGTTAATTTTTTTCTAAAAAATGGTCACCCATCACTTTTTTAATCTGAGATCCAATGAATATTCCTTCTTTTAATTCTGTATCACTCAAACTAGGGAATATTCTTCTTAGATATTTCAAACCTTCGCCTGTTGTGTCCATACCTTTCATAAAGTTCTTCATGAGCCCTAATTTAATATGTAAAGGATGGAGATATATTTTTTGTGGGTCCACTAAAGGTTTTAATTTTACATTATGTTTTCCAGGAGTGAAATCTTCTCTTTTTGGCCATTCCTTGACTCTATAGTGATGTTGAGTATCTCGGCTGTCCCAAAGGCACAGGAAAAGGGATATTTAGTGAATCCATTCTGCATTCCATGTAGAAGACTTTAAGATCCCGCAAATATGCCAACAATGGTTTTCATATTTCAATGGCTTCAAGAATACGACACATGTTTTTGTATGTTTCTTTCATTGCTGCGCTGTGTGCTACAGATATGGAGGGACGTTTATTGCAATTGTGTAACAAAATGGCTTTCAGACTAATTTTAGAAGCATCTATAAATAAGCGCCGCTCTTCAGCATTATGTGTAATACCTAGTTTTAATCAGTCCATTTACATCGCTGCATGCACAAACTCCAGAACCTTTAACTATGAAAAATGGTAATAGATCCTTATTTATGTTTCTAAATACTGAAACATTAGCATCTTTATCCAGCACCTTCCATTCCTGAAGACGAGATCCTATAAGCTCAGTCAGCTGTTTAGTTAAAGGAGCAGTCCGCGATAAAATTAAGTTGGCTTTAATCAAACACGTTTTTCAATCTAAGTAGAATGTAATTTGCCGCATGTCAATGCGAGGCATGGTTCTTGAGTTACTGACTCCGCACAAAAACTTATGACGTCACAGCCACTGAACTGGTGTGATTGCGTAGTAGACCGAGAACATCGGCGAGTGCAGTGCAGCGCTTTGTATTAAAATAAATAATCTTCTCTCGCCGTAGTAAACGTGAACAGAATTTCGGACTTAGTTATGATTGTGTGAAGTCATGTTTTGCTTTTCATTTAAGCATAAACCCAGCACATACCAATGTTGTGGTTTTATGTAGACGTATTTTCTTTTATATGAACGATTTTGAACTACAGTAGACTAAACAGAAGAAATTGTATCGTAATACAGTTTAAAATGTCGTGGTGTTGTGATTTTTCGTGTTCAGAGGGAACAACAAAAACAGAACATGAAGAAGGGCTATCATTTCATGTATTTCCGAACAGAGAAAAGTTACTGCTAAGATTTAAAACATGGGTGACGAAAATCAACAGAAAAGGTTTTACACTATCGAAAACTACTGTTGTGTGTTCCAGTCATTTCCGTCGAACTGATTTTGAAGAATCGTCTTTACTAAAAAGACGTTTAATGAAAGATAATAGAACTCCTGTGAAAATTAAGAAAACTTCTGTCCCTTTCCTATTTTTGAAAGGATAATCTCCCCAAGACAGTTCTGATCTACGCGCTCCTCTGCTTATAAATGAAAGAAGGTCGTCGAAGAAGCAATAGCAAGTTGCAGTGGTGCACCTTTATCTGAAAATATTGACGTGTGTGTAGTTCTCGATGAGGCTGAATATTCACAGGAACCTAACATAAACAAAGTTGTGTAGTGTGAGATAGGGTGCGAGACGCTAAGAAATGTGTGTGGTGAATCAGATGTGGGGGGAGCAGAAACTGACTTAGAGACATATTTTCAAATAGAAGAAGAAACTTCAAATTCTAATTCATCAGGTTCCGAGGACGCTGCACATGAAACAGAAAGTAAATAGGGAGTTTAAAAGTGTTGTTGTTGTTTTTTTTTTTTTTTGTATTCTGGTCAGCGTTACAAATTTCGTTTTTCTTCTGTAATATTTGTCATTCCTCTTTTACAAATATTTGGTAGAAACAATAGGACCATTGCTGAAAGTTAATGCAGTGTGCCAGAATGCCCGTAATTGGGAGTGGAAGTCCGAACAGAGGTGAAGCATAGCAGTGAGTTCTGCGTTATACTTGTGCGATATAAGATACAAATTGCTTGAAAATTTTTCAAAAACTTTACAACTATGTTTCATCGGCAAGACAACATTTTATAAAATAATTTCAAAATTCGTAGAACCAACAGTCAGTTGTAGTAATTTTCAGATTCATGAACAACTTATCAATTCCCTAAAAGATAAAAACGTGCGAATCGCGGTGATGGCCAATTTGACTCACCTAGTTACAGTGCAAAATATGTGACTTACAGTGTAATGGACCTCGATTCAGATAAGATTATAGACTTCGTAGTTCTGCAAAAAAGGTCTAATTGTAGGCGAAGCAGCATGCGAAAAATTTCTAGATCGCCTAAAAGAAAAAATGAACATTACCCTCTTTCTATCGGACCGCCATAGAGGAATTAGGAAATTGATAAGGACCAAATATGAATGGATGGGCTATCAATTTGACATTTGGCACATGGCAAAAAGCTTAAAGCCGCCGCACAAATGTGGAAAGAGAGCATCATAAATCACTTAAGTGGTCTTGTGCTACATGTGAAGATGATTCTGACGACTTAGAAGACAGAGTCATTTCTGTATTAAATCATGTTTGTAGTATACACGAGTGGGGAGAAACAGAGACATAATAAAAAAATGTGCACACATTCACCCATACAATAGTGAAAGGGAATGGATCGAACCTGGATCCAGCGATTACAATGCTCTGAAAAAAGTTGTATGTAACCCTGCCCTTTTGAAAGACCTAAATCAGACTAATCAATTTTGTCACACCAGCAAATTTGAATCATACCATAACGAGAGATTGCTTTACACTCCTAAGAGAAAACACTTTCCATATGGTGGAATGGTAACAAGAACTATGATTGCGATAATGGACCATAATTACAACGTGAAAAGAGATGTAACTGGCTCCAGACTCCAGTACTCCAAAGCCACTAAACGATGGGTAGAAGACAAAACATACAGCTGGAAGAAAAATGCATGGAGAGAAGATACTAATTATACAGAAAAATGTCTTGGAAGTAGTTCTGGTTATCAACTGCCGCAATTCGATGATCCACATGTTTTATAGGTTCCCCCAAACATGGCTTCGTGCCTAAACCGTGTGACTCAACAACTATGACGCAAGAGAATAATATAAACCATGTACTAATTTATTGTTGATGTGAGATAAACACGTCTTTGCAGTCCATTCATAAGGAATATTTCACGTCTCACATACATTCACTCATTCAGTGAAGGCGTTGACTTAGGTTATAATGGATCGACATATTAAACCTTTTCAGTTTGAACCCTTACCAGACCCAAGTTGTTCTAATCACTATGAGTACGAAATTCAAAATGGGTAAGTTATTATTATTATTATTATTATTATTATTATTATTATTATTATTATTATTACATTATATGTGATAGGTCCTAAGTGTGTTAATAATAACTGACTGTAACGTATGAATATATATTTACTCGTTCTACGCTGTATGTCAAACGGAACTACAACGCAGTCTTATGAAGCGATCAGTGGTCATGACGTCAGAGCTTGCAGTAAGACCTTTAATATTTCGCAAACTAAAAGGCGTAGAGCGATGCGACAAACGCCGTTAATCCAAGGATTACTTTGGTAAACATCCTATAATATAATCGAAATATGGAATTTTATCGCGGACCTTTAAGTACAAATCATGTATACCAATCACTGAGTTCCACCTATGTTATTAAATGTGGCTTTTCTTCTCTCTCTTCATCTAGGATGTAGACGTCATCCCTTTGTGTAGAGGGCTGCACATCATCAGATGACGTTATGTCAGTTTCCGATTCTTCTTGGTACGGTATGTAGAAGGTGGAATGGGAACAGGTAAATTTTCTCCGTGAGGTATTGGTCTTATAGCTGACGGGAGATTAGGATACTGAATGAGTCTCTCATTTTTTTTTTAAGAAAATCCAGTAACATTGATTAAGCAGAAATGACAATCATCTTAGTGGGTTTTTTGCTCACACCATACCATTGGTTCGGAAAGTTTTTAAAACTACGCCTTTGCTTCTTCATTTCATTTCACACAGAACAGCTCACACTACCAACAAAACCTCTACACTCGAACTAAACAAAGTACAGACTGTCTCTGTTTTCATTACCAGGTACCCTATAAGTCTATCTTATCTTTCAAGTATCAACAAACCATGATTCAGATGTGTCAAGTGAAGAGGGACTTGGCATAATGGATAGAAACCAAAGAAGCGCTGCTACATATATACTAGATATTGAAAAATGTGTATAGATTCTATATTTACAACATTAAATTATTGAAATTTATTTCATGTGTACCTTGTTAAATGGGAATACGTATGCATATATCAAAATTAAACGTAGGCATCTGTGGCTTCCACCAATTTCCTCAACCGGCCGGTAATGGAATCCACAGTCTTCTGGAGGAAGTTGCGTGAGGCATTGGTGATAATGCCCCGAATCCGTGATTCCAATTCTTTATCGTTTCTGGACGGATTGTGGCATTCCTTCCTTTCTCCATATGGCACCATCTCGAACGAAAACAACGGAAATCCACACTTCATAGCGAGCAGCAATCTGCTCTCTCTCGCGAACACGTAGGTGATCGACCATCTTTGCTATTGTTGCGCGAACTACCCCTCACGGCCATCATCTATACTACTGACGAACAAAAGTTCAAATTCTATTTAATGATTTATATATACACACAATTTTCATTATGGTTCCATCGATATTAAAAATTCTAAAGCCAATTAATAATACCTAGTTACTTTCCCGCCCGCACTGTATTTATGGCTATTCATAAAATATAACATTGTTGCAGCGTTCAGAAACCTGACGTGATGGGAAAAATCTGATTACATATTCGTAATCAGAGCATCAGACTTGGTAATAATCAGCATTCTGTTTGTCGGCACAAAAAATGTTGTAGACTTGTGTAATTAATTAATATCCTTATTAATACTAATACATAACAGTTATTGTATGTGTTGCTTTGTGTTGTGGTTACAATTCAAGATTATAGTCAGGTAGGCTAAGTGTAAATAAATATAACATATTTCGTGTGATACAGGCTCTTGGGTAATCGACAGAAATACCATTTCGCGTTTAGACTTTTATTACAATAATGGAGTAAATATTCTTAAGCATACATTTCGACGTGGCATTCGTATTCGGAATTCGTACTAATCATTTCACGTGATCAAACAAAATACATTTTTAGGCTAGGTCTCGTGAATCGTAAACTGTACTTCCAACCGTCCACCACACAGAACCAAGCCCGCGTATCCAGTGAAAATCGCCTTACAGTCATAGTAAACAATGCTGAATTAGTGAGTATAGTAAGTTCCAGAAATATGTTCGCGTTTTCCAGTAACGAAAGAGCTTTCAATATTGAATCATATTTTCGCACAGGTACTGTCGTCCGTTTGCCTACGTCGCATCCCGGTTTCCCCCACCAGCTTCTGTTCGCCCCCCTGTAAAGGGTAGCCCTAGTGGCTGGGCAGTCTTAGCTCTTTTCTGAAAACATTTATTTCTGTTAGGAATTGGACGTCTACATAATATTATACAACTATTTAAAATAACTGAAATAAAAGGGCATCGTTAAGTAATTAACTGTCACGTGATTTTCCCCCTTTCTACGACCTTACGACATAACCACTTGAACGGACAGTAGATAGCATGTCTGAGTAATTTTATGTTTCGGATCTGGCAGAAGTGAAGATTGAACTTACAGTACGTAAGGTACTCTTTTATAGAGTACGTACAGAATTATTTTAACATGAGTTACTAGTACGAAGGACGAAAGTGGTAATTGGAATTAGGTACAATAGTCTATAGTACGATAATATGCACAAAAGAACTGAAGCCTGTATCGACGTCAACGGCCACCATTTTCAAAAATGTGTTTAAATATCCATATTATGATTATTTTTCAATTTAACTTCATTCTCTATATTGTACGCTAATGTGCTGTAGACAGTATAATATACACTGCATAATGAATACGTCCGAGTGGATAGCTCAGTTCGTGAGTAAAAACACTTATTGTTAATACAGTACTGTATTTTGATTGAACAAAATCCTAATGAAAATTATCAAAGTCAAAATTGCGATATTTCCTAGTTTACGTAAATGGATGAACTACTTTTATTCCCTCCTACACCTAGTAAAGTGATTTTGTTTGTATTTTACGTCAGTATCATCGAACTCCAGTCGTGGAAGGGGGTGTTTCCGGTTCTCAACCGTTAATCCAAAGGTATAGCCAGGTTAATATTAGAAATGTTAGTAAAAATAAAATGATGTCCCTGTATATATGCTCGTTATAGAGGGGTGCATGAAAGAAGAATGGGTGACAAGTTTAGAATTTACTCCAAGGTTACACTATTCTCTTTCTTTCTAAAACTTTGCAGAAACGTACTGTGAAAGTTGGGGAATAAATTTAACTCGATCCCCATGAATACCAAAATTAAAGTTTTAAGAAGTATAATAAACTATGAGGGATGGAAAATAAGAAAATGGCATAATGAGCTTCGTCTCACGAGGCATCTCTTCTGATATTTTTACGGCGATTCTCCCGTATGAAGCGGAGTTTAAACATTCCAAATATTATGTTTCAAACTTTCTAGTGACAAAAGAAAGTGCCTCCAAGTGCCAAGACAAGAATCCTTTTACAGCGCCATTTTGTGAGCGCTTTTAGGATAATAAGGTGCCATAAGAGTAATTTCTAATTACCAGTCTCAGTTACAAAGCGATTTTAATTACATTGTGTCAAGCACTCCGCTACAAGCCAAGTTCATCTGCTCGTTAATATTAATCAGATACCGAGTAGACAGAAGGGAAGAGACAGACGCCTTTTATATTAGCCAGCTTCCCTGAGAGTTCTGCTCAAGAAAACTTGTTTCTCTAGAGAGCTATAGTATGTTATTGTACCTGGAGTTTCCTCCTTTTTTCACCAATTGTGTGTAACTTACCTTTCTGCTTTTTGCTGGTAATTAACTGATACAATAGCAAGATTAACCGAGTGAACTGGCTCAGACACTAACGTTTGAGATTCGCATTTACGAGGTCCCGGTTTCAAACCCCGTGGTAGGGTAATCTGACGGAGGTTTTTCATGGTTTTCCCCAGTCACAAAGACAAATTCCGGATTGGAAATTTACATACAATGATTCATATATCAAACATTAACAAAAATCTAAAATAAATTACATGAACATAGCCACTCTACAACACACAATTCGGCAATAGAAACAAGAACCCAACAAGTTTTTTAAAAAGGCCTACTGATAGGCCTATACCAAAAGATCCTACATACCCAATATGATCACATATGTTAACGCATGTATAAATAAACTTAACAAAACTAAAAACAGCGAGATCGAAAGATTGAATGTAATACGCAGCATGTAAATTGAATTGTACAGGATGTAAGAAATTAAGATATCTAAAAGATTGTGTAATAACTTCGCATACTTAATCATTAAACTAACTGTTCGGAAGCTCTTTAGTGTAAGTGAGAAATTAAATTTATCATTGGGGTAAACTCACTTGAATTATTTAACGATACTACATAGCCTATGAAATATAAATATGCTAATTTATGTTTCTTTGTAAGATATTACGAAAAAATAACATACCGTAATATTGTTAATAATAATTTGTAATTTCCTCTGTTTAATTCAGTAATTTCTCTGATTGAGGTTCTGGATGATTTGTATACGAGTTATTTCCGATCTCTGATAACGAATTTGAATGACGTGCATCAGGAGTCACACGACAGCTGAACTGTGGCGCGAAGTGATAGACCAGTAGTGAGTGATCTCATAGTCAGAATGCACGGCGACTCACAACAGAAATTCTCAAGAAAATCGAGCCTTTTTGGGAGGGTACATAACAACCCTTTCCAATGCCAAGTACAGTTAAGTGAAAATAAAAGAAGCCTGCAATAAACGAGGTTTCGTTATTTCCAAGAAAGGCATCTTCTGTGTACTTAATAAGATTGGTAAAGCTAGAATGGAATTAATTTGTAACATCTCGTGGGGTGCGGCGACTTGTGGGGGGGGGGGGTGGATTTGCTTGCTTTTCTCACTCTGAAATTAATCCCAACCGAGCTTTGCCAGTCATATTAGGTACACACAAGATGCCTTTCTTGGAAATAACGAAACCACGTTCTTTGCAGCCTCCTATGATTTTCACGTAACTGTACTTGACATCGGAAAGGATTGTTATGTACCACTCCCAAAAAGGCTAAATTTTCTTGGGCATTACTACTGTGATACACCGTGCACTCTGATTATGAAATCACTCACTACTGGTCTGTCACCTCTCGCCCCAATTCAGCTGTAGGTGTGATTCCTGACGCACATGACGTCATTCAAATACGTTATCAGAGATCAGAAACAACCCTGTAGTACATCAACTATCAGGCAGTACATCTCACTTGACATGTTTCAGACGAAGAATAATTATTTGTATACATCTGAAGTCTCATTAGTGTAATACGCTGCTAGTCAGGGATGTATGCAATGGAGGGGGGGGGGGAGGAACTGGCCACCTTACCCTATTATCTCCTGGAATAGTTCCTCATAAATGATACCTTATTGGTGTTACTTATTAGATTCAGGCCGTCTTCGGATAGTTGACTAAACAACAACAATTCAGTAAGACCTTAAGGGTGCGATGCATAGATATTTCGCTAGCCCGCGCTACGAGTGTGCTAAACTAGCCCCGGCTATCGAGTGATTACTCGTACAGGATTCATATCATATCATATCATATCGCTAACACTGGTTTATGAATACGAAAAACGTTAGTTCGCCGATCTCCCACCGGAACCCCGCGCTAAGAATGTCTATGAATATGGCCCTAAATCTAGAAATATTACTTCCGAACAGTTCATAATGCAGGCACCTATTAAATTTTTAGAATTAAATAAAATTTTGTGAGAAATAGCCTATAAAAAATTTAGTTAACATGTATTTAAGGAATAATTTGGATGCAGTAATTTCAATAGTATGCATATATTTTCGGGGGGATAAAATACTTACAACTTCAATGATAATGTTCTCTTCGATAGGGAAGAAAGCTTTTTGTAACGGCAAACTACTTGTTTTCTTCTACTCAGGAATTCCTTGTATAATCTCAGAGAACAGAAAGAAATAAAACACGAGTCTTATGAAATCCGACAGAATGAAATATCAAACCTTGACATATTGATGGTGAAAGATCACTATTACACTAGGCAGTCTTTGTGAACTACGGTCTTTAGTTGCGAATTTTGTGGGACACACTATATTCATGAAGAGCAACTCTCATGTTACACTAGTGTATATCTGAAGACTGACAGATTTTGACATGGAAGCTGTTTCAATTCTATTATAATCGATTTCCCAAGAGTCACTGTGAGAGAGAGAGAGTGGAGTTGAATTGACAACTATTGTTGTTGGCACCAACGCTGTTATAGTCTGCTATTCACCCACGTATAGTTCTTGTACCTCTAAAATGTCACATCATAAATACAAAATAAAAACCACAAAATATTTGCAAGAATATTACAAACACCAATCACAAACTGAAATTACCAAAAATAAAGACATCATCAAATTCATTGCATTATTCTTACGTTCTATGGTGTCTTTCATATACCGTAGTTTATTTCTTCCCGGTAGAAAGATTTGATGACTCTATTTACATATTTACTGGGTAGAATTTTACACATCAATCACAAATAACTATAAACCACGAAAAATATAAATTGCATTAAATACAATGGCGACACGGATTGGGCCGTTCTGACTCAAGACGGAACCATAAATCAAAAATAAATTCAGAGCGTTCGCCAGAAAAGAGATTTTAACTTTTACTTTTAGGGCTATCGGTTGAAATAGCTGCCGACTATATAGTATGTATACTTCCCCGGACCGAATGGAAGGTTTTTTTGTTGCGTAGTATGGACAGATAACACAAGCTGAAGGGACGTCAAGGTTAAAAAATTAGTATACAGCTGACTTCTAGTCAGTGCAGTTCAGTTTAGTCCGTGGCAATATTTGAACAACGAACCTTCTTTTATGATATTATGTAGGCTATATTACGAAGAAATCTCCCAAAAGGAATCTGCCGTATTTCTACGGAATTATTCTGACGTTCAACAATAATTTGAATTCAGAAATCCATAGTTCAATGGAAAAGATCAGGCAGTTGTATCCAGGACATCGGCCTTGAAAGGAATAAAAGTGTTAAAACTAAAGCCTTATGAGACAACAGTCGTTGACAAATTGAATGAACTTAGGGTTCAATTTTATCGATAGAGACGAAATCCAGTGTGTGTTTAAAAATCCTTTCAAACGATGAGAAACGTGCATTAAAGAGGATGGTCGACAGTTACAGTAGCATACTTACTGTAAGATAAGCCAATAAATTTCATCTGTAATGTGTAAGTCGTGAGGTTTCGCTGCCGGAAACTGACGCTCTGAATCGTCGCTAGTCGGGCTGTTACTTTCTCATGTCACTTTTCGAGTGGCACCGCACTAAGCGAAACCTGTTTCCTGGCGTACATCTGTTATTTACAAGTAAAGAATCTATGGTCAGAATGGCACTAGATTTATGGATGGAGACGCTCTTACCTGAATTAGGGAAAAGTTTATACTACAATAGAGCGTCTCGTTTAGGCACAGTGAAAACGTGAACAAAGTACAGGTAACGTGTGGGGGGAGGAAGAGCCGTACGATAAACACGAGGGATGCACAAGGTTTTAGTTACAACATTTATAGCGGAGCATTAATTGAAATTACATTTTCCAAAAACACACAAAACAAAAGAACACAAATTGCATAACGTTATCGTATACACATTTTAACAAACAAGCAATTGTAACTTTGAAATAATTCAACATAACAAATCAAATTTTGCTACTTATATGATATTGCTTTCAAGCGGAAATTTTTATGGTCATGAATTTCATTCTCGTATGACTAACATATCATCACCATCTTCTGTGGTCGAATTAACAAAACTACAGTACTGTAATTACGTTTAGGAAATAGTGTTGTCACTTCAGACGAATACACTGTAGTTTTGTTAATTCGGCCACAGGAGACGGTGATATTATATTAGCCATACAGAGAATGAAATTCATGACCGTAAAAAATGCTGCTTGAAAGCAACATCATGTAAGTAGAGTAGCAAAATTTTATTTGTCATATTGAATTATTTCAACGTTACAATTGCTTGTTTGTTAAAATGTGTGTATGATAACGTTATGCAATTTGTGTTCTTTTGTTTTTTGTGCTTTTAGAAAATATAATTTCATTTTGGAATCCACCCCTGAGCACGAGTTCTACTCTTTCAGGGGTGGGCGAAAATTTAATGTGTTTATATTATATTTTATATAAAAATTATTAGCAAGTAAATTAATTAATTAATTAATGCTCCGCCATAAATGTTGTAACTAAAACCTTTTGCATCCCTCGAGTTTACAGTACGGCTCGTCCTCCCCCCACATATTACCTGCTCTTGTTAACGTTTTCACTGTGCCTAAACGAGACGCTCTACTGTACGAGTAACATTCATTTTTTCATGCGACTTTTATTTTGCGCTTTCGTTTATCAAACTAGTCTCATTGATTCTTTATTTGATTGATTGTGAAATCTTATATTATTTCAGAAATTCTTTAACAGTGTATTGATAATATTGATTGTTTTTGTTTCGTTCAAAGAGCTGCGAATTGATTTAATACGAGTAGAAATAAATATATGCCTAATACTTGAACGAATATTAAGAAACAATGGCAGTAGTTGTACCATTAGTAGCAGCAGTAACAATATTTTACATTGTTTTACTTAAAAGAGCTTTCTACTGCAGAGGTTATTCAGAGGATGAAAAATGACCGACAAATTGTGCCTGGAGCCCTGTCGGAAACAGGATTCTTGTATGTACCGTAAATATCCGGTAGGGTGTCCACAACTTCACTCACTCCTAGAGGAAGATATCAAGAATCTTATCATTCTTTAAAATCTATCTTCGTCAGCCAGAATTGAACCCGCGAACACTGAACCCAACGGCCAGCTGATTAACTCGAAGCCAGCAATAACGGTTAGCGTTAATAAACAAAAAACTTGTAAACCAAAGAAAACTTCTTTAAACTGTCGTTTTTTTACTGCGGGCGCATCAACACACTAAACATACAACAGCACCAGTTTTCTCTTCAACACATGAACGCTTCTGCCATGTCCTGTGGTTAGCGCGCCAAGATCGCAGTGATGCCGCGTGGCTGTATAACGAAAATTTGCTGATGTGTATAAATTACAGAACATTGCCTTGACGTGGCGAAATTGACCAACAGTTTCTCCTCTACTTACTTGCTCAAATTCTGGAGGATCTAAGCCAATCTGACTTTATGACGTCAGTCGTGTGAACTTCATTGTCATTGTATTTTAGTGCTCAATGTTCGGTATTTTCAGGTAAAAATTCTTAGTTGCTCCGACGTGAAGCGCTCAATCAACCTACCTCCCCTCTCTTGGCGCTCCGTTTTATGTAGCCTACGCAATGTAGTCTGTTCCTTTTAAACGAGAATTTAATGATATTATTTGCCTCTTTCTTTCAGCTTTGATAAATATCGACATACACATTAGTATCTAATTTATAACGAGTTGGCCGATTGTTAGTGAGCGCGTCTAACAAGAATAACAAGTTTGCATTACGTCTACATAACGGTTTGCCAGTAAAGAATCCTGTTATTATTCTGTGTGGTTTAACGTTAAGAAGCAGATTTACTTCACGTCTGCACGCACCATCAAAATTCAAGAGTTAAATTTTTTGTAACATCTAGAGCAAGCGCATTTTTCTGACCTTGACGTCGTGCGCGTGCATTAAGCGCTAGGTATGGAAGGAGGAATAAGCAGCCTATTGGATTAAGAAAATAGTGGTGCACAAACTTCAAACGGAAGGTGAAATTGTATGTCGTTATTTTTATATGACTTTTTTCTGTTTGATATCATCTATATTGTCTGTAAAACAAAAGTACTAACACCAATTTCTTAATATTGCATTTGTTTTTTAAACGTTAATGACATAATAAAGAGTTAAGAAGGAATATTCACATAAATTCCATAGTAGTACAACTATACTGTACTAAATTGATGAAACACATCATCCATAAAGAAAATGATACCCCAAAAAAAGAGATTGATTATGACATGATAAGTTGGAATTGATATTGATGGTATCTTTAGCCTTATAAAAGTAATCAATGAACTAATCAAAATAATATTATAGTACAAAGCAAAGTTACCTAGGTACTATATATGTTTTAAGTGTAACTAATATTCCATAACAAAACTCTTATCGCATTATGCTTTTAAGGTGATATTGGCGAGCAACTTCTTATCATCAGAATATTAAATTATTTTCTCGAAACCTATTGAAGCTATAGAGCTGACATTTTTGCAACACATGGACACATATTTTTGCTTGTGATGTAACAGTAGTTGTTTTGTTAATTCATTTCCTTAAAAACATTTTCCAAGCGAATATTTTCAAAATTTGTAATACACTATCTTCAGTAATACGTATTTACGGTATATTAGATTCACGGTAGCCTATAAGGCTACTAAATAAATAGGCCTATTTCAGAAAATTTACTTTTCTATAAAAAAAAATTTTAGAAAATATTCCTTTTGAATAAAAAAAACAAACTTCTGAAAAATGAGCATTAAAATTATTACTTACATTCTTATAATGCACTTACACTTCTCAGACAAATCTAAAAATTAACATGGATACAATTTTAATAAGTTATCTTCCTTTTATCTATTCAATCAGTGCTGGCCATTCTGTATATAGCTCGACGAAGCGGCTTATACTACCCGTCTCTTTTCTTTCCGCTGTAAAGCGCACAGGCTCTCCTAAGCTCTAAAGCGCGCGCTTGCGCCTATGAGTATCAATTGACATGACTGATCTAGAGTAAATTACGAATTTATATCTGTAGCTAGGCCTATATGTGAAGCTTTAGAATAAGTAAATATAAGCCTATTACGAAGTTCACGTGAACGTGAATTGGGTTCTCAATACTAACGTTTCTACTACATCTGGAAAAGCTAATCCATTCAAGTCCCGACATATCTTTAGTATGTGGAATGTTAAAACTTCCATCTCACGAGATAACTGGCATTGAGTAGCACTATGAAGATGAGTTCTATGTGCTGGTCTTCTTTGCCCCTAAGGAAATAACCTGGTGCTCATTTCTGTTAGAGACCGTGTGAACCTTAAGGACATATCGCTGCCGCAAGAATGAGATCGATAGAGAAAATCTATGACTCCATCGGGAATCGAACTTGTAACTTTCCAGCTTGCAGCGCAGTCCCAACCACGACACCACCGCACGTCTCTCTATAACATTTAAGTCTTAAAAAGAAAGAATGCTATATACAAAGATAACACGCTACTGTGTCTCCCTATAACGTTTGAGTCTTAATAGAAAGAATGCTACAAATATGACGCATAATTTCCCATGGTATAGGCCTACATTTTGTATTTCGTAATAATTCGCTTCTTCTACTCGCATGAATTTGCAAACAATATTAGCGTTTATAGTTTATTTTCTTCAACTAATATTCAAAGATTACCTCAATAGAAGCTCCTAAAATAAATGTATCCATGGCCTATATATACAGTTCTACAGATTTATATGAGATACTTGCATGTATGTTGTATTCATTTCTAACATTACTTTTCTATTTACGAAAATCGCCATTAGTTATTAGTAAGCTTAGTATTCCTGCTACCAAAAGACTCAACTTGCGGGTACATAGTCTATATAGTAGGAGGAACCCTGGTGATGCAGCAGAGAAAGAGACAGACAAACATGTTCTTACTGCATGTTCGTAGAGTAAATCAAACCTGAAATAAAAGTAGAGCAACTACTGACTTTATCATCTAATGATGCAACAGCCCGAAGTTGGACAGAGCCTACCTGCGTGACAAAACAAAGGTACAGAATGTTCATTCAAATTATGTATAAACTTACATTGCATGCTTCAGTCGTTCTGTCCATTTTCGCCGTGGGCGTTGCAGTGAAGAACAATGTACATTCGTAAGTTGCTGAACTTGAACTTCCTGCGTGTGTCACTTAAAACGTTGTGATATTGCGAAAAACTACGTTCAATATCACATGACATTGGTGCATGACAATAGAACACAAGAAGCCTATGGTCTGATATTTCGTTGTCACTGAGCGCTGAAAAACCACTATTTTTTTAAGAATAGTGCGTAGTTTTGTTTTAACCCGTTCCGTAGCTGGACTGGGTGTTGCTATAATTAATTGAGTCCGATACTTTTTCAACAATGGTGATGCTTTCAGATAGTTGCATACCAGGACGATCAAATTGCGTAATCGCTTTTGGCAAGTTTCCAAAATTATTTTTAATGAATTGAAGATTCTCCCACAGTTGGTTGGAAATTGGTGACCGTGCAATTTCAATCGACGATGCCTCTTCACTTTTTAATGCATTAATTACTCTCACTATATCCTGATAGTGTGTTGCATTGTAAAAGGCAGCTTGTATCCAGGTACACCATCTTGTAAGTATTGGCTGAGGGGGCAAAGGGATTTGAGGTTTCATTTCTCGGAATTTCCCTACTCTGGAAGGAGACTTTTTAAATATGTTTTAACATTAGCAATGAACTTTCTACAGTGGAAAATAAAGCTCTAATAACTTCCGCTACCCTATGTAGTCCGTGAGCGAGACAAATAACATGAATCATATTTGTGTACAACGGTTTTAGCGTTTCGGCTGCTTTAATGACGATGGAGCAGCATCGGTCACAAACAGGAGAACATCGTTGTACTGAATACCTTGAGGCCATATAATAGACATAGATTTGTGGAAAAGATCTTCACTTGTTGCGTGGTTTGCATTTTGTAGAGTCTCGCATGTTATAGAAATTTCTTTCTAGCCCTTTCAGGAGACAAAATTCCTACAATTACATTAGCCACAGATCTGCCAGTGGAGTCAATAGTTTCGTCTATGGATACCCATATTTTATGCCTCACTATGCTTTCCTTAATCTTCTTCATTTTTTCTTCATAAAGTATGGGTACAAAGTGCTGATGGAGTTGGGGCTCACTTGGAATATGTTCCTTCGTGTCCTTTTCTAGAAATTCTCTAAAGTGTTTATTGTTCAACTCATTAAGCGGTATATTGGCAGTGACCATCATGGCACGTAGATCCCTGCAAAACATGGATTTCTTATCGTACTCTCAGAGTTTGATGGTACTGCTTGTTTTCAGTTACGTTCAGCCATATTTCTATCCATTTTTGTATTGCAGTGTCTTTCAATGCACTGTTTTCTTGTAACTTTTATATCTACTTTGCACAATTTACATGTAGGCCTAATATTGTCCATATTCACACAGAAATTATTAGCTCCGAACTCACTAATTAAGTCCTCTAGTCTTTCATAGTTCGAACTTTTTGCCTTCAGAATTTTACCTCGTCACAAGTACAAATGTTACGTTAAGTAAATAATATGACGTTTACACTTCACTGGTTTACAGCACTCACTATGACCGTGTTCCGACTTCAACATAAACTAGACTGAGAGTGAGTAAGATGCGGTTCTATGTTGTATCAGACGGGAAGTGTCCCAGGGCTGTGACGTCAGGTACAGTATGAGAGTAGGCAATTATATTCCAGCTTAGACGTAGCTGAAGTACTAAGCTTATTTAGAATTTATTGTCGTCACAAGGAAAAGAATAACTTTTGACAACTCCGTAACGTACGTTATATTTTGAACTCCCATCCTATCCCCGAGTCCCTCAACCAATGGGAACCGAATATGTCACTCGCTTCTCTGCCGCCACAAAAAATGGACACATTCCCTGACTTTCCTTCCGGGCTTATCTGCCTGCCCGCCCACTCGCTCGCTCGTCCTCCAGATATCTGCAGTTGTGCTTCGGCTCTGCACATTCATGTGCTTTGCTACTTGTAGAGGCGTCACAAGTCGCATCTTTCTCTGCGACCACAATAGAATAATCGCAACGAACAAAACAAAAAGGCTTATTTTAACCATCATTCTACAAAGGATAGTAAGTAAGTGTTAAAAATAAAAATTCTAAACGAAAGAAAAATGATCGATAAAATGGCAAACTTACTAGTGTTAATTATATAAGCACGTGTGGTTTACAGATGTTTCGGTGTATACTGTACACCATCATCAGAGTCTACTAGATCATGGCGTCATCTTGATATCGCTGCCTGTTGTAGAGGTGTGTTTGCGTGTTGAAAAGTGGAGTCAAATAGTGAGTGTGTTCTGAAATTGATGTGAGTTGAGAATTTGATTAGGGTGTGTTTCAGTGTGTCTTTATATTTATTATTGTTCTAGTGTGTTGAGTTTTTGGTTTTTGGGTTGTATGTAAAGGATTTTCATGTCTGTATTTATGTTATTGTATGTATGGTTAGCATTAGTTATGTGTTTGGCATATGTAGATATATTGTGTCCTCTGGTTATTGCTTTAATGTGTTCTTTGTAGCGTGTTTGGAATGATCTGCCTGTCTGTCCAATGTAGAACTTGTCGCAACTATTACATGTGAGTTTTTATATGCCTGTGTGGTTGTATTTATTTGTTTGTGTTGTTTGTGTGTTGAGATGTCTTTGTAGTGTGTTTTCTGTTCTGTATGCTATGTTTTATTTCTGCTTTCTGAATGAAGATGCGATTTTATGTATGTTTTTGTTTTCGTATGTTAGTGTGATGTATTTCTTGTGTTCTTGTGTTTGTGTTGTGTTTTGTGTGTTTTGTGCTTGCTAAGTTTTTGTTTTGTCTTCCTTATGATGTTGCCTATTATGTTTGGATTGTAACCATTTTCTTGTGCTGTGTATTTGATTGTGTTCACTTCTTCATTGTAGTGTTGATGGCTCATGAGTATGTTGAGTAATATGTGTACCATTGTCCTGAATGCAGCATGTTTGTGTTACAATACATACAATACAAGTGGTACCAGTCACTTTTTTCTCAGAGTATTAAGTTCACGATGTTCTGAGCCATAGTGGATCAAGTCATCAAAGCGTTGCATCAATTAACATCACAATTGTTCATATTTTATAAATCTAGAATTTGAGAATGGAGTAATAAAATTATTGCTAGTGAAATTAGATAATCCACTAGAGCAAGTTAACTTTAAGTCCTATTATCTCAAAACTACGTCTCATGGATTTGATCCACTTTAGCTCTGAACGCCTCATATATCGCCTGATATACAGGTGGCTCAGAGTTTAGTTCTGATCGAGGCTGGATTTTTCGTTACCACCAATTCCAATGGCATTACGACCCATATTTTATATAACGCAGGGGCGGTTATTCAGGTGAAGTAGGTAAAGTACCATTTCATCTATTTACGTGTAAAACACAATTTTATCCCGTATTAATAATTAATTCTAGTTATTACCGATACGTATTTCTAAAATAAAAAAAAAAGTTTTATTTTCAGTCTTTATGAACAGTGTTTAGTTATATAAATAGTACCTGTAACAGTCCATTGAAGAGAATAATGCCAACTGTTACGAGCGCCGAGCGGTGTCTATTGAAACCTATAATACTGTAGAGGTGAAAATGTTTGGGCTCCCATTCTCATACAGCACTTGGTTTCCATGGTAATGTGGCGTCACGCACTAAAGGAAGCTTATATGAGTGAAGTGCGTTTGTGAGTCTTTCAGTTACGGAGAACTGTCAGACTTCTTGTAGGTGAGTAACCAGTTTGCAGACCTAACGGTACAGCAGGGTTGAAGCTGATCTCCAAAGCCGGGGGCTATTGTTGAAGGGCTGTGAAATTTTACAGTATGTAGGCCTACCATCTGACTCGAGAAAAGTATCCTCATTCCTTGTAGACACAAGCCAGCCCTGCAGCGGTAAATTAGCTGGCTATATGTTATTTTATCAGGAATGCACGCACATACATTTGTAAAGTTTAAAAGTTGTTTTCCGCCACGTGTATTATTTCTTCTCATGAGTTTGCCAGTTTTGTTCCAGCGCTTGTACTTGAAAGTTTAAGGCGCGCGTAAATGTACACATGTAGTTTAATACTTATTAACTTATTACTTAATGTATTTAGAGTATATTAGTGATAAGGGTATATAGTGCATTAATCCTACATCGTAGTGTATATTGTATGTTTAATCACTGTAGTGCTATTATGCAAATACTTAGGTACCAGTATATAGAAAATATTAATAAATGAGTGCGAAATATGTATCCCAGAAATGGCACGTTTTGTAATACTGTATATTGGAAATGTCGTTTTGCAGATATAAATATAAGGATGGAAAAGATGTTTTAAATTCTGGACGTCCTACAGTTCCATTTGTTCTTTGTTTTAAAAAGTGCTAAAATTGAGAAGTTGTATAAAATAATTTAAATTATTCCGATGAAAGAAGCTTTTCTCTTTGAAAAGATTGAAAATTTCATTTGGAATACCACATAACAGGAGAGACTTTCATCATTAGCCCCATAGGTTTGCATAAAGATATACTGTCCACCCTCAGTTAAACTGAGACTTTTAAGAAGACATCGACAGGTTTGCTGCTTTAAAAAACAGGATGCAAGAAACTGGGTAAGTCCTGAAATAAATTAATTCTCCTGTTTGCAAGTGTTCTAGAACTAATAAAATTGTACGTAGTTTACGAATAGTAGGCCTACTCATTATTTTGGTGAAACTGTTCATGCATTTCTGTATGTGAACAGCACTTCACCTATTTTCTTTACGGCGAGTCGCTACTGATATAACGTTAAATAACGCATTAAAAGAAGCACGCAAAGTGTATATAAACAATAGCATAGGCCTACTTCGATTTATGAGCATTTGGTAAGCAAACAAAGCCACTGCAAGGCCGCATCGTAACTCACCATGTTGTCCTAATTTCCCATATCAGTGGTTAGCCACAACACGTACAAATAAACAGTGGTACATGTAGACTCCACCGATACACGGCTTTCATTAAATTGTATCAGTCCGTTGCATTGTCTGCTACAGTATCATGTCTTCGATCAGAAACCTTGATACCAAGCAAATGATAACACAAATGCAACAAGCATAAGTCTGTGTTAGAGGTGCATCGATACAGCTAGCTTCATTAATTTGCATTCCACTGCAGGACATTGGTAGTCCTAATTGGTATACCATACGTCAAGGAAAGCTATAAGAATTACAGACATAATTATACTATAATATGGATATAGATCACTGCTATATCTGAAGTGGCAGTGTTTTCGCCTGTAATTCAAACGCACCCGGGTTCGATTTGTGGTTGGGAAATGGAGATTGGAGAATGCTATGGAATGATGAAGGAATGGAGCAAGAATGGTATGATGTTGATGTCTAACGTGGGAAAATGGAAGAACCCCGAGATAAGCTAACTGTGACATTGTGCTCCATCAGTGTCATTATGGGTTTTTCAACGAAACTGAATTTTGGCAATATTAGTCGGAGGTTTCACTATAAGATTACACGCTATTCGCCTTACGGAAAGAAAAGCTATGAACAAAACTAACCAGGTAATCAGTCCATGCGTTATTAGAGCCATGTTCAAGCGCCGCTCCGGAGGACGAATCGTGCTCTCCCAACAATAGACCTGTACTTGAAGTTCCACCCAGTGATAGTTTGCTGTCTCGTTGAATGGAATATTTTAAATATTATGAATCAAATGATTTTTGTAAATCTCTTGAAATAATCGAGATAGATATATGTACAGTATAACCCAATATGTCGAATAAATTTTCTTTATTGTGCCCATCGATACAACAAACGTTCCAATTTCTATTGCATAGCACAGTGGCCTCAGCCACAATAGCGGCTACTCCTGCTTACCTCCATCAAAAGTTGAACTCGAAACTTAAATGAGTTTCCAGCCACGAGCGTAGTTCATGTGGCAGGTGCGTTTGCCTATTGATTCGGAGATCCACTCAGGTCTATGTTCGATTTTCGCTTGGATCGATTACTTGGTTGGGTTTATTCCCCAACCGTAAGGCCAATGTCAGATGATCTATGACGAATCCTCAGCCTCATCTCGCCAAATACCATCTCGCTATTGAAGAGATAATTTTATTATAAACTGGTAGCTGACTCATCAGTTTTCTTTTTTTTTTTCTCTCTCTCTCTCTCTGTGATTTTAAATGTTTATTTTAAGAGTTGAGTTGATGAACAGAGTTGTGATGAAATTACGTTGTGAGTTGGTTGAAATATATGGAGAAATTCGGCTTTTACTTTTTTTTATTATATATTGTCTTTAGTTTTTTATTTAGGTCCAATTTTTGTTATATAATTTATTTAATGGGTTTTATTCTTGCTTGTTTATTTGCTCGCATCGGCACTAAATATTCTAGTAGCTGATACAGCGTCGTTAAGTAACTAACCAACTAAAAATATGGGTCTCGTCTTTCAGGATTCGGGATTTCAAAACCGGATCAAACAAACTCATCATACTTTTCATCACCAAATGCAATGCACTGTTGGTCGAAGGAAACCAAGTCAAAATGCCAAATTTAAGGTGAAGCACAAGTACGTATTTTACATTGGAAAGCCACAGAGAAACCACAAACAAAATGATGTCTAATATGTATAAAGTGGCCATGTTGGGTTCGTTTCTTCTCTGTTGCTTGACGAGGTGTCCTTGTGGCACGCTGCCTACAAGATCAGAACATCGTGCTAAACTTAAATGATTTTTATTCCATTTTTCAGACACCACGGCAGTTAGCAGAAATGTTGAGCAGAGACATTTTCAGTCTCGCTATGAACAACAGTCACCGTGGTGGCGAGGAACAGCTATCCGGTTTTTATTGCATGCCACAGATTCTTTCTCTTTTGCAATTACAGGATCATTAACTTGCTCTTAATCTCCCCAACTCGACGGGCATGGCTCACAGACGTCGCTAGTGCTGAGAAGAGTAGATCACTTAGTTCACTTAGTTCGTCAGATACTCTTCAGAGTGCATCACAGGCGTGGATCCACATTACACTCGTGAAATGTTGGGATGTCACAGGAGAACCAGAGTGCCCAGAAAAAATCCCTGTGTTTTCTGGACCACGGGCTTAGCCAACAAAAGTTATAAATTCAAAGTGAATCAACTGAGATTTGAACCCGGGTCCCCTGGCTTATAAGCCCATTTAGGGCTCAGACACCATGGCGGTTATGCTGCTTATACAGAGTGTCCCATTTATCTTGTGCACCTATTATAACTTTTTTGTTTGGATAGGTATTGGAATTTTTATTTTTGAGCGTTATGTTAGAACGAGGGGCTAACATGAGTGTGGAGATTTGGTGCATGTAACTACATTATGGTACAAGACACACGTGACGTCATCAATTTTTCAAATAGCACTACATACTTTAATCATGTTACATTGATTACCAGGGAAAGGGATTTGGAGTATTATAAAGAATGGTGAAACGTAGTATAGATATTCGTAGCTCAGTGACTGTCAAGCGAGCTGCGTCACGGCGCATGGAAGAGTACAGTCCACTTCATACAAACTTACACGCAACGTCTGTAAATATATTTCAGAATAAACAAATGGAATAGTTTAATGACATATAGTGACCTACATAAATAATCTGCATTTCTTTTTTAACTACATGTGCTTTTCTTCGCAACGCACAAGGCACCAATAAACAACATTACAAATATACATAGTTAAATATGAACCTCTGCATCTTCGCGTGTCAGTGGACATATTGATGTTGATAGACAGTTGTCTTCTGTATGGAACTCGCCTCTGAATATGTAGATCCAAACGAAATGGCATTTTCAATTAATGCTATGCCTTGTTATAATAAATTGTAAATATTATTTTCAAATTTTCAAAATACAACTTTGCTCTGTTGCAAGGAAGGAAATTTTGTAACATGGAAAAACTCCGCTCTCCATCTGCAGAGACAATTAGAGAGCACTTGAAACAAGATACGTCAATTAAATTCACATGTTGAATGACGTCATTGGGACACGTCTTTGTTAATACATCTGAAATCCAACTAAGAATATCGTATCCATCATTTTTAATCAAAACTTTGTTCATTTTTTCACCAACACGTTTTCCTATTTCACCTTCTACTGCACTCAGTTTATTTACTATAGTCCTCATAATATTTATTTGCTCAACTAGTTCTACTCCTGACTTTCCTAATTGAATAATTGCTTCCAGTAAATATCCAAAATTTGACTTAATATCCGTGACTTCTTTCTCGATTGTTTCATCATTTAGCAGTTCCTGGCGTATTTGAATCGCAGCAGCGTCATCGGTATCGAAAGACTGGACCACTTTCTTCACAGATTGGAGGTGACGTGCGTAATAATTGCAAGCTTCTAACCATGACCCCCATCTCGTAGGAACTGGATATGAGGGAAGCGACAATTTAGGGAATTGTTTCCTGAATTTTGATACTTGATCTGGAGGTTTTACAAATATAGTCTTTCAATACTGCATTGTTAGTTGGTTTCACTTTCGGCATTGTACCTGCACTTCACTACTCTGAACTGCAAACCTGCACGTTGAAGTTCTTATGCGACAACTGTCCCGTTCACCTGTTGTTGACTTGTAGAGACCTGCGAGTATGTCATGGAGGGGAGGACTTGGTATAAAGGGTTGTAAACAAATGACTGTGTAGATGCCAATACTAGCTTTTACTACTCCAAATTCCGTTCCCTATTGATTACAAACATTAAGACGAGTTCAAAAATGTATCACAAAGCCACCTTCCTATTCAATAACAACGACAAAACGAAACAAAAACGTACTTTCAATGTGATAATGTTATGCTCTGACAGTCACAGAAGATGTTCCAAATGGTGACCATTCACATTAATGCACATTCGAAGGCATTCCCCAAAAGACAGTATGACTGCCTGGCATGTTGCTGGCTGTATAGATACACAAGCCTGTCGAGTGCGTTGCTGCATGTCGTCCGGTGTTGTCAGAATGCTCTGGTACACATTGTCCTTTACAGTTCCTCACAGGAAGAAGTTGATTGGCGACAGGTCCGGAGAACATGCAGACCACTGTACGTGGATTGTGGCGTCCACAGTTGTTGTGGTTTGTTTACATGTTAAGACAGCAAACACACAACACACGACGTGTACGGACGTCAGTCGTCTTTCGTTTTGTGTAAGTTAATGCACAAGATGAATGGAGCACCACAACAAATGGCACATTCTGATTGCATTCATTTTGCATTATGTTGTTACGGATCGAGAATTTGACATTGTGATACATTTTTGAACTAGTCTTAATGCGTGTAATCAATGTAACATGATTAAAGTATGTAGTGCTATTTGAAAAATTGATGACGCCACGTGTATCTTGTACCATAATGTAGTTACATGTACCACATCTCTGCACTCATGTTAGTCCCTCGTTCTAGCATAACGCTCAAAAACAACAATTCCAAAACCTATCCAAACAAAAAAGTTATAATAAGTGCACAAGATAAATGGGACACCCTGTATAGACACGAGAACTCAGTCACATTAAGAAATTTTATAGCTTCTTAAAAGTTCATCTAAATCGTGTTTGAGATTGCAAAATTCGGTATAATTTCAGCAATTAATTTTTGATCAGCAACTGTAATTCATGAGACTACACTTCTTGTCGAATATAGTTATCGAGCCGAAGTAGACCATAATTCAATCCTTTCTGACTAGAGAAGAGAGCATTACGAAACTACCAGAGTCAAATCAAAGTTTGCTACGAGAGTCGTCCCAAAAGTAAGTTTACAAGACGCTTATCATCTGTAAATTTGATGCAAGACAGATTGAAATTGTAGTGGAATTTACGCATGATTTGGGTCTGCCAGCCACATTACTGAGCAATTGAGATTTCAGAAAGTGTGTGCACGATGGGTCCAGCAAAACCATTCTAAAGACCACAAAGCTCAGAGAATGACTTGTGCCCTGTCATTCTTACATAAAATTGGCAGCCAAGGCTTTATTGAACGCATTGTCACTGATGAGCAGACATCGGATTCTAGGGCAAATGCCTATTTTGTTTCTTTAGGAGAAAAGTAAAAATAATTATTAATATTTGTGTTTCATGGGAATTGAAAGGTATTCAAAGAGTTTTATAGTGCCCTAAAATGCCCTAAAACGGTTATTAGAGCCTAATTTGTTAATATTCGCCTAAAAATGCCTAACTCACTGTAAAGTTTCGCATTTTACTCTTACTTTTTATAATTTATACATGCATTCACTGCGAAATTTAAGGCATTTAAAAAGTGGAAAGTTTTCTTCACACCGGCCATGAAACCACTGATAAAGGAAACAAAATGTTTTGAATCTCACGACACTCGCAATAGATTTCACCGAATTTAACATGTTTGGAGGCATAAATGCCGACAAAGAACCAACCTTAGTTTTGAAGCAGGCAACAATCACAACATGTGCTGCTACCGATTCAGAGATATACTATACTATAAAAATGACTGTTTTCGGTCTGAAACCGATTAGCTGTACTGCCCTTCAGAGTGTCATAAAATCACAATTTTTGGAGAAAGAGTGTTTTTGAAATGTTTATGAAAAGTCGTAAAACTGCGAATTAGTAGGGTAAGCCGTTACAAAATATTTAAAAGAATGGCCCTCCTAGTGTTAACACTACCAGGAAATGCAACAATAAGTGGAACTTTGTATTTTTGTCCAATTGAATCTCAATAACAACGGTTCATTTGAATGCTCGTTAACAGTTGCTCTTTCCCTCACCTTATTTGTGTTGAGAAGTTTTGAGCGGTAGGACGTTTTCCTGTGAAGTTTAACGCGATAATGCCGAAAAATATAAGTGCAAAATCTACATTGATCCGTCAATGGCTAACAGAATATTCAGAATTCACTTATGGAAAAATAATATTCTGCAAGATTTGTAGCAAACAGGTATGTAACAATAGTTGAAATATATAAATTCTATTAATTTTAATGAGTAGGCCTATAATATTTATACATTGACTGAGCTATCCTGAGGTATAATTCTTTTTAAGACCACTACACTTTAACCGTTTAAATTCCGATAGTTAAAGTATTTGCAGGTCATTAAAATTTTGATTGTTCGAACCCACTAACTTTGTGATAGAAATACGGCAATACAACAATTAGGATTTTATTTTAATTCAGTTTACTTTACATTTTTAGATTTCGCAAGAAAAGAAGTGCCACCTAAAGCAGCATGTGCAAGGAGCGGCTCATAAGGCTAAAGCTCAGCAGAAAAATCAACTGCAACAAACTTTACTAACACAGCCTACTTCATCCAATCTCAGCAGCAATTTCTATGCTGATTTAACCAGAGCGTTGTTGCTGCTAACATTCCCTGGAATGCAATTGAAAATCCGGTTTTAAGACAGTTTTTACAAAAATACTGCAAACAAAATATCCCATCTGAGTCGACCCTAAGAAAAAATTACTTAGACAGAATATACAATGAAACTTTAGCTTCCATTCGGAAGGATATATCTAGGTGATTCTTACATATGGGTCTCTGTGGATGAAACCTCAGATCCTATGAATAGGTATATAGCAAATATGGTAGTAGGAAAACTTAGTCCTGATGGACCTTCGATTCCACACCTCGTATGTGTTAAGGAACTTTCGAAAGTGAATAGCCAAGCCATTGCTTATTTTGTAAATAAAGGCCTACAGTCTTTATACTCAGGTAATGTAGACGATTCTAAAGTTCTGTTGTTTTGTACTGATGCTGCCTCATACATGGTTGCTGCAGCTCCACTTCTTAAAACATTTTATCCTAACCTCACTCATGTAACCTGTCTAGCACATGGCCTTCACAGGGTTTCTGAAACAATCCGGAATGAATTTCCTCTTGTCAATTCGTTTATTTCTAACACAAAAAAATGTTTTTGTAAAGCCCCATCCAGGATTTCAATATTCAGAGAGAACTTTCCAGATATCCCACTCCCACCTCAGCCGGTTGTTACACGATGGGAAACCTGGATTCAGTCAGTGGTGTATTATTCTAAGTATGTTAAAGAAGTGGTCACAGTTATTGATACATTACCTGAAACTGATAGTGCAGCGTGTGTGAAAGCAGTGAAAGATTGTCTGAATGACTCACGAGTGAAAAACGATATTGCCTACATAACATCAAACTTTTCTTTCATACCTGCAAGCATTGGACAATTAGAACGTGAAAAACAATCTCTTTGTAGCCAAATAGCAATAGTAAAGGAAGCTCAAGTGAACATACATTCTGCTTTGTGCGAAACTGGGAAAAAAGTTAAAAATAAGTGGGACAACGTATTAAATAAGAATGTAGGATTTTCATTGTTGGAAAAAGTATCAAGAGTGATATCGGGGGAAAGTGTAAATGTTCCAGTAAGTATTGATGTTTCTATTGTACCTAATTTAAAATTTGCGCCTCTCACATCAGTTTCGGTTGAAAGAAGTTTTTCTGCTTTCAAAATGATTCTCAGTGACAAAAGGCAAAGGTTAACTGTGGAGAATTTAGAAAAAATTCTGGTGGTGTACTGTGCAGATAATTATAATAAAGTCTGAGCATGGAACTGAATTTCAATAACTTAAAATGAGTAATCTTGATATCAATAATCATTATTTCATTAGTTTCAATATATTAAATTTGTGCAGCTCTGTTTATAAATATAATATAGTATTCTTTTTTAATGTTTAAACATACTTTTTTGTGCGTATTTTAGTGTATAACTAAAAATTTCAGTGAAAGAAATAAGTATGATACCTTGATGTGCCTAAAATGCCTATTTTAATTAAAATAGAGCCTAATTTTACAAATTTTGAGCTTATTTTAGGCGCCTAAAACTGCAATTTTTAGTGCCTAAAAATCCGATGTCTACTGATGAGATATTGGTTCGCCATCACATCTCAGAAACGGAGCGGAAGAATCCAGATTCCCCGCGAACATAGAAATTCAAGGTCGTGAAATCGGGTGGCTAAGTGATAGCTACAGTCTTCTGGGGTCAGAAAGATGTGCTGCTGGTCGATTTCTTGGGAAATTAATGCAGCTGTATATGATGCTTCAGCGGTGAAACGCTGGCTGAACGGTCAGGACGTCACATTTTACAAACATTTAAATAAGAAAACATAATTTCTAAATAACATAATTAGTTAATTGAATAGTGTTTTATATTATCAATATTTTAATTCAACATCCTTCTTGTCAAACTCATTATATCAATAATGGAAATGTGTAATATAGCTTATAGTACATATGAGATCGCATAAATAGAACAGAGATTTTGTGGTGCATCCCAAATTTCTTCAAAAGTAGACATAATCCATCTCAGTCACAGTATTTAATAAAACAAAACCAAATCTACATGTCAACTTCGCTTAAAAATTGTATAATAGCGCATAATGATATATCCGTAAAATAAAATCACGGAAATGTGCGACATTATTACAATAAAAACATGGAAAATGTGCGATACTACTCAAATAAAACAATGGAAATGTTTTGCATTCTATTAAATTAAAACCTCAAAAATGTACGGTATTACAAAACAACACCATAAAATTGTGCGATACTATTAAAATGAAACCATAGTATTGTTCGGTACAATTACAATAAAACCTCGGAAATGGTTGACGATACTATTACAATAAAACCGTGAAAATGTGCGGTTCTATTAAAATAAAACCACGGAAATAAACCATAGTATTGTTCGGTACAATTACAATAAAACCTCGGAAATGGTTGACGATACTATTACAATAAAACCGTGAAAATGTGCGGTTCTATTAAAATAAAACCACGGAAATAAACGGTTCTATTAAAATAAGATCATGGAAATGTGCGGTACTATTACAATAAAACTATGGAAATATGCTGTACTATTAAAATAAAACCATGAATTGTGCGGTAGTATTACAATAAAACCATGATATGTGCGGCACTATTAAAATAATACCATGAAAATGTGCGTTAATATGTGATAGTATTAACCGCAGGCAATGATTGACGTTGGATGTACTTATGATAAGGTGGATGCAGATTCGATTATTTCACATCCAACGACTATATTACGAAATACAGTACCTACCAAGGATAGACCAAACAAAATTCGTGCTGATGTTATCACAAAAATAAAAGAATCAATGGAGAATCATCATTTGGTTTCAAAATTATTAATTTTTGTGCAATCTTATCTTGAATGTCTTTCTCGGTTTCTTGAATGTATTTACCTCTGTCCTGCGACATGAATACAACGCTGTGACAAATATAGTAGGCCTATTGCGTTCAGATATACAGTGTGTCCACTATGAACCTAACACATTTAATTTGGTTGCCAAAAATCAATGAATGGAAATAAGTTGGTAACATGCATTGCAATATGTAGAGAAACTGTGGAAATTTCGTTGGCTATTTTTAAAAACCCGCGCGAGAGGTTGTACGTGGCGCTGCGGTAGCATAAGTCAAAATGGCGACAGCGCAAGAGCGAGCACAAGCGATCTGGTGGTATGCTGAAACAAATTCGGTGATTCAAGTGCAACGCAACTTTCGGCGCGTGTTCCAGAAGGACCCACCATCACGGAACACCATTAAGACATGGAAACAGCACTTTTTTGCAACGGGAAGTGTGGTGAAATTGCATGGTGGCGGTAATGTGCGCGTATCAGAGGAGCGTGTAGCAGCAGTGAGACAGGCGTATGAACGAAGTCCACGCAAGACACTTCGACAAACGGGACGAGAACTGCAGATGCCGAAGTCCACGGTACACGGTTCATCTTCCCTCTTGCTTAAAAAAGTCCCTTGTGCAGACCCTTGTATTTCCCTATTTTGACTATGCTGACATTTTACTGACTGACCTTTCCAGCGACAACAAAATGAAACTTCAACGTGCTCATAATTTGTGTGTACGTTTTGTAAGCAATGTTCGTAAATATGATCATATTACCCCATCCCTGGAAGCAATTGGTTGGCTTAAACTAGATAAGAAAAGAAATTTACATTCACTTCTCTTTCTCTTCGAAATCTTGAACTCTTCTATTCCTTGGTACCTGTCGTCTCGCTTCACTTACCTTTCTTCCCACCACAATATGAACACACGCTCTCGCCATGAAACAATACTAACAATACCATCCCATCGCACCTCCTCATACTCATCCTCTTTCACAATAGCCCTGCCAAGACTCTGGAATTCGTTACCTGCTAGCATCAGGGACTGTCGAAATAAAATTCAATTCAAACTCAAACTTACTAGGCACTTGGTCAGTAATTGAGACTCGTTCAGACATGGTTTCTTGTAAATAGTTCTTTTAATCTACCACAAAATATCTCAATATCCGATAATTTCAACACTATAGAATTTTGTTATTGTAGGTTTAATTTGTAATTTAGTAAATACAAAAATATTCTTTGTTCTTAACTTCTATGATAAAATGTCTAGCTTTCATTAATCAGGTATTCTTGTCGTACTTTAATTTTTATTGTAATTGTAATTGTAAATTTAATATTAATTGTAATCTTATTGTTCATGTTATAGTTGTAATCCCCTGGTAGAGGGGCAGAGAAGGCCTGACGGCCTTATCTCTACCAGGTTAAATAAATAAATCTATACTATACTATAAGATACTGCATCGCTCTCTTGGGTTTCATGCATACAAATTGCAGTTGATTCATGAACTGAAACCAGATGACGGTAATAAGAGGCAGGCATTTGCTATCGACATGTTACAGCACATTGATGAAGACCCAACATTTTTAACTCGCATTGCTTTTTCTGATGAGGCCACTTTTCATTTATCGGGCAAAGTCAACACACATAATGCGCATATTTGGGGGTCAGAAAACCCACGCTGCATTGTGGAACACATTCGTGACAGCCCGAAATTAAATGTGTGGTGCGGATTGATGCACAATTTGATCATCGGCCCCTTTTTCTTTGCAGAACAAACAGTTACGCGCAATACCTACCTCAACATGTTGGATCAATTTGTTGTGCCTCAGTTAATGCATTTGCAGCCGAACGTCATCTTTCAACAGGACGGCGCCCCACCACATTGGAGCCTGATCGTTCGAGAATTTCTCGACACACAATTTCCCGGTCGCTGGATTGGGCGTGATGAACCGACAAGATGGCCACCTCGATCACCGGATATTACCCCTCTAGACTTTTTCTTGTGGGGATATGTCAAGAACAAAGTGTATACAGGCCACAAAATTCGTGATCTTCAACAGCTACGCGGCCGCATAATAATAATAATAATAATAATAATAATAATAATAATAATAATAATAATAATAATAATAATAATAATAACAATAATAATAAAACTGTTATTTTATTGGTTTAAGAATTGCTTACAATACAGACTTAACATCATGTGCAGCACACATTTACCGTTATTAAATGTTACGGAGAGCTTATAATACAAATTTAAGATTATAAGCAGCACACGTTTTCCGTTATTAAATGTTACGGAGCGCTTATAATACAAAATTAAGATTATGTGCAGCACATGTTTACCGTTATTAAATGTTAAGAAGCTCTTATAATACAAATTTAAGATTATATGCAGCACACGTTTCCCGTTATTAAATGTTACGGAGCGCTTATAATACAAAATTAAGATTATGTGCAGCACACTTTCTCCGTTATTAAAAATGTTAAGAGGTGCTTATAATACAAATTTATGATTATCTACAGCACATTTTTTCCGTTATTAACTTCACACTTTAATCAAACGAGAACCTAAGATACATACCTAATGCGTTTGTTTTTTGCTGTCAGTTAAATTTTGTGTACTTCTTCAAATAAATGCAGACAGTGTGAAATCTTAGCCTCAATTGTACCACCCCTACTTGTCTGTTAAGTTTTTCAGCGGATATGTTCGGCAAGCGAGCGGAAGACTATTCCATCAATTTAGCTGATACCCTGTTATTCGTAAATTAAATATATAGTAATTTTAGAGGTGTAACACAATTTTAGCATACGAAATCGATCTAGTTCTCAATGAAGCTATGTTCTGTGAATTGAATGAAACTAATTGATTCCCATTTCTCATGAAAAATACCTATAAATAGTTGATGGAACAGCCTCCATATGGTCAATGCTATTTTCTTAAAGTGGAATCCTCTATAGTGATAGTGAATACGGAGTTCTTTATGATTATGATGATGAGAATAGTATTCATTTTCTTAAGTTAGTTTCAGTTACCTTTGAGTAATTTTGCTTCACTTAGCTTAATATTAATTGTATTTGATTTCTTTTCAATTACTTACGTTACTTTCAATTTCTCTATATTAGGTTTGGTTTCCTTGGTTTATTTTTAGTTTTCTTGGGGATATAAGCTAACCTAAAACTAGCATAAAGAATAAAAAACAATTTAAAAAGTACATTAAACTGTACAAATAAGTACTAACCTAAAAAACAGTAACTTATAAAACCAACCTAAAAAAAAAATAAAAATTAATCTAAAGAAACTAAAGCCAACATGAATAAATCAAAAGCAAACTGAAGATACCAACAGTAATGTGAAAAAGCAACATTTACTTAAAGAAACTAGGTCTAGTCTCATTAAATATCAATACTAACATCACAAAATAAAAAGTAATATAAACAAGTTAAAATCAACTCAAGCAAATCAAAACTAATCCAAATAATAATTAATCTGAAAAAATCAAAACTAGTCTAAACAAACTTAAACTAATCTAAAGAAACAAATCGCATGTGTCTGTATGTCTGGGAAAGAGTTGCGTACATAATAATATGGATATAAATAGATATTATTTTAACCGCGATGATTTTGCAATGCACTCTAGTGAGTAAGGTTATTATTATTATTATTATTATTATTATTATTATTATTATTATTATTATTATTATTATTTCCACGGCTCCTCTGAATGTGGGGCATTATTTTAGAACAAAACGAGCTGCGTCATGCTGTGAAAGCTCCCTTAATCGGTTCAGTGTTTATGTTCACTCCATACTTTTCTTGAATAGTCTAGTTTTACTTTCAATGCTTATCCCGTTAGCAGTGCTGCTAGCATAATACAGTAGCTATAAGTAGACAAAGATGAATTCTTTTACAAAATGAAGGAAAAACAAAGTTATAAAATAAATCTGATTTCAAAATACAATGAGTGAGTGAGTGAGTGAGTGAGTGAATGTATGAATGTACGTATGTTTTTATACCTGTTTCCACGATAGCCTTTACAGTGTGTAACAGCAGAACATGTCTGTTGCTTGCAAGATGTGAATTGTTTCACTAATATACGAACTCAAAATTTAATAAAAACTTGGTATAAAAATAATTAAGATCACTCCATGAAATAATACAAAATATTATGCTTACAATAAAATTATTGCTTACTTAGCCAAAAAAAGTTAAGATAAATCCGATGTATTCTAAATCAGTTTCTGTAAGAAGCAATTTAAAAATAAAAAGACCTAGAGGATGCCACTTACTAATGGTGACTGTGAAAAAATTATTGTTTGGGCCTTAGAACGCTTTACCATACGGCGATCCCTGCCATCTAGGGATGATCGGTTCGGAAAGCGTAGTTCGTAACAGGGCTCAGTTCTTCTCTTGAACTGCAGAGGCGAACATGAAACCATCGCGCATAGCCCTAGAATACGGCAGCAGAAGACCTGGCCTCCAAGGATGCGTCTGGACAAAAGTAAGAATAATGGCTCCTTAAGTGATAAATTCATATTTGTTTACATATTGGTATGCATATAAAACGGACAATGTTTAAAATTAAATGAAGAGGACTTAAATGAGCGCAACAAGAAGAGATAAGTAAGTTTATAATTCGAAGTAAAAAATGCAGTTAGGAAAATGTATATTTTATACAAACGAGTATTTTAAGAATCTGAAACATAATTATAAAAGAGATTCACATTTTATACTTATATTTTAGGTTTTCGAACGTAAATACTATTTACTGTAATTACACTTTATTACATTTTTCTTAGAATTTATTTCAAGCTAAAAAATAATTTGGGAAGAATTGCTGCAACAATAAGAAACAGTCTATAGCTCTATATATTTTGGCATTCTACACCCGTAAGAGTATTTAACGTTTCAACTGAAAACTATTAATATTCTAAGATAGATTGCAACTCTGTTAAACAGTTTCTCTCCTAAATACTACTATAGATAACATACATTTCCCTTTTCAGTTTTTCTTAATATATTTGACAAATTATGCATCTTGACAAACATTTTTAACGAATCCTTTCAGTACCGTTATAGGCTATTGCGATTTTATATCAAAATGAACTAATATATTATTCGTGTGATTTTGGGTACAATGCCAATGTTTACACGTGCAAGTGAGCGTTTTACGGTCAATGGGTAGGAAAGGTTTCTTATTTAGGTAATTCTGAAGGAAGACCACTCCACGATTTTCGACTTTTTTTTTACAAACGATTTTATGCTTCATTTTCGAAAGGCAATACAAAAAAAAATTGGAAAAACATAATTTCGACTGTAACCTAACATATCACAACCTAACTTAACCTAACCTAATCTTAACTAACCCAAACAAAACTAAGCTAAATTAAACTAACCTAATCTAAACTACTCCGACTGTCACCAAGCAGTAAACATCGCTTATCAACTAATATAACATTACGCTACTGTCCAAAACTACATAAAACTTTAAAAATCTAAAACTTATAAAACTTAGTCCGTCCCCCAACAATCTACGCATATAAATGATGGGAATTTAAAGTAGAATAAGTATACATGCTCAGAACTTCTAAAATCCATAGAGAGGTTTTCTTCCAGAATTAATCTTGGTTATAGCCTAACCGATTTGCCATTTACAAAATATCTTGCTAAGATTTCATTATTATCAGTATAGTGTGTAACTATGTACATGATATGTATGTAGACCTATATATTTTCTTAAATATTAATTTCATTATGTGGAACATATTTTATGTTGCGTTTTCTTTGTAATTATTTATAACTTTTTTAATCTTAGTATTTTGTTTCCTGTATTACCAATTTTAATTCTTGTATACATAATTTAATTATTTCAAAGATCAGAAACTCGTACTCATTGTCTTATCAGATGGCCTTGATAATGACGCTAAGAAAAAGTAAGATGAAAGCAAAACTTGAATTATGTACAAAAACTTATCACAATGTTTCTTCGTCGACCTGGGTGGTGCAGTCGGAATAGTGCTGGCCTTCTCTGCCCGAGATTGCGGTTCGATCCCGGCCCAGGTCGATAGTATTGAAGTGTACTTAAATGTTACAGGCTCATGTGAGTAGATTTACTGCATGTAAAAGAAGGTGGGACAAAATTTCGGCATAGCGGCAACGTTGATATAACCTCGGCAGTTGCGAGCGTCGTTAAATAAAATAATAAAAAAAATGTTTCTTCAACAGTTAGTACCTTCTTACCTTGTACTGGTATTTATTTACAGATTTAGCCTACTTACCAGAATATGCTAACCAATAGGAAGTAAGAAAAAGGTTAGCATAAGAATGTCAATAATAATAATAATAATAATAATAATAATAATAATAATAATAATAATAATACTACACATGTCAGATTTTACTATTTACATTTCTACAAATTTCATTAAATATAAATCTGCAATATAGCCTAAAAGGATTACAATTAATAGTGTTGGCAGTTTTAATGCGTCTGGAAATCAGAACGAGGTTAGAATTTCACTCTAATAAAGATTACGGTTTCTCGTACCTCTTATAGGAATACGTAATTAACATAGTTTATTAAATATTCTCAGATTATAATACCTTTGAAGGCCATGGATGAAAACGGGGCGTCACGATTTGACGTCTGTAAAAGTTGTTCTGATTAATGTGCTGCATGTGACTCTGAAGTCATTAGCAGTTACGTCGGGAATATAAATTTAGGCACTAAGAGAAATTACAATTTGATGTTTGACTTCGGGAATATAAACGTTGACAATATAGAAAAGAACACATTTTTTTACTCCTAACTATTCTTGGGGTTATTGGGTAGAAAATTATATCGCTCGCAATAGTGCAAAACCTCGTAAGTTCTCAGACGTCTCTTGCGAAGTAAAGTACGTATTAAAAATGAACACGGAGTATAACGTAGAGAAAAAGTGATTCCGACCTATTAGACCAAATAATGTAACTGCATGATTACAAATGATACAAGCTTATGAAAATAAAATTTACTATCCAAAAATACACCAAGATTTTGACACCATCTGTTCCACTGATTTAATAATTTTGATTGAAATTATAGTTGAACTTGAAAGGTAGTCCTTCTGTTGAAGGACATAACATTAGTTTGGAAACATTTTTCATACCACTGTCTTCATATCACCTTGTGATAGCATCTTGATAATAATAATAATAATAATAATAATAATAATAATAATAATAATAATAATAATACAACAATAGCAATAATAATATGTTTGTTCTTCACTTGCTTTAGATAATAAATAAGGGATTCGAATACTACAGATAATAAATAAGATCACGATTGAGATACAGTAATTGTTGTAAAGATCTAAATTACTACTATAACAGTAACATCAAGTTTAGTCAGCAGTCCGAAGACTGGTTGGAACCTCATAAACTTTTACATAGTTTCGATAGTTCTCAATCGGTAATACTATTATCATACATTCATGGCATAGCTTTACATACAGGGAGACTAACCACTGAAATCGAAATTTATCTCTAAAAAATGAAGAAATAAGACGCACCATTAAAATAATATACAGGGTGTTAAAGAGGTCCTAGTATGCATCAAAACAAGAAAATAATGTCTAATAAACATGGGTCCTACAACACACATTTTCTGAGATCTGAACACTTGTTCATAGGAGGTGCTCAATGTGACGTCCATTCATGGCAATACATTCCTCTGCCCCTCGGCGTAAAGAATCACGCACTCTTTGAAATTTGTTTAATACGTTAATAAGAAAGCTCTTATAACGAGCACCAGTTAATCTCCGTGGTAGCACGTACGGCCCTATTAATCTATCACCAAGAACGCCTGTCCTTAAGTTGATTGAGAATAGGTGCTGTTGCCTTGTTTCTTCAACTGCATGGGGATTTTCATCAGCCTACACATGCTGATTACGAAAATTCACAACACCATCTCTGCTGAACCCCGCTCATATCCGCAACCAGAATTTTGTTTTCAGTATTCCTTGCCAGGGGCGTCAACTAAGGTATGATTATCTGGGAGTCTGCTGTATTGTAGGGCAGGGAAATGCGTTGCCAAGAATGGACGTCACATTGAGCACCTCCTATGAACAAGTGTTCAGATCTCAGTGTTGTAGTACCCATGTTTATTAGACATTATTTTCTTGTTTTTATGCATACTATCACCTCCTAAAATATCCGATAGTTTTTTTAACACCCTCTATTTCTGCATCTCTAAAATATGAAATATCTAAAATAGTAGTAATATAATAACATAAAATTGTATCGTTAATTTATTTATTCATAATATATTTTACATTTTGTCCATGTCCATGTGTATATAGTATACACATATTTTTTTTCTTTTAAGTTCAATTTACCACTGATTATAAAATATAAAACTTTCTTAAAGACTTAAAACTTTACAAGACGTGTTAAAATTATTTAAAAAAGGTAATATATCTTATTGCAGGACGGTACCATTTCGACACTGGTGTCGTGCTTATTTGTTTATGTTACTGTGGTGCCTAAAAGAGCACGAATTTAAGACGTACAGGAAACCCACTACAATCACAAAACACACACAAAATTCGCCAAACCATTCCACACTACACAGATGTAGAAACACTGATTAATTAAGATACCATTGAATAACGATAACTACATTGAATAACTAAATATAATAAAATATACAAGCACAAGACAACGATTACAATCCTATTATAATAGATACGTTAATGAAAAAGACAGAACAAAAACACAACAAACCAATATAAAGAACACATGAGAAGAAATATACGTAACATTAACATGTTAAATTACCAACATTTAAAATTGCAGCTTCATTAAAAAACTAAAATACAAGATAGTATAGAAAGCAAATAATACAATACAGAAATCTCTAAACAATCACATCAAACAAACAACTAGATACAATTCAACTGGGGTTTATAAATTAAAATGCAATAGCTGCCAAGATTTCAACGTAGGTGAGACTGGAAGATCAATCTAATAACGTACAATGAGCATATTAAAGCAAATAACTCAACCATACATTACGTAACATTATTCGCAGAACACGTCATTAATAACAACCAATAATAATAATAATAATAATAATAATAATAATAATAATAATAATAATAATGAAATAATGATAATATAGCCACCGGCGTGACTCAGATGGTTAAGGCGCTTGCCTACCGGTCTGAAGTTGCGCTCGGGCGCGCGTTCGATTCCCGCTTGAGCTGATTACCTGCTTAGGTTTTTTCCGAGGTTTTCCCCAACCGTAAGGTGAATGCCAGGTAATCTATGGCGAATCCTCGGCCTCATCTCGCCAAATACCATCTCGTTATCACCAATCTCATCGACACTAAATAACCTCGTAGTTGATATAGCGTCGTTAAATAACCAAATAAAAAAATTACAATAACATGGAAAAGATATGGCGGTACTACACATCACACTAAAAAGTCATTATTAAGAATACGAGAACGATATGAATTCTACAAGCATATCCAAAACATATACTCGTACTTAATACGCAATTACAATATTATTCAACACACACATTATTTGATCTAATAATACACAACATACAAACAACCCCCACCACAAGAAGAGCATACCCCCACCACAGATGACAGCAAACACCGATAAGCAAGACGAGATGAAGTCTTAGTAATTCAATAGACGCTGATGAAGACATGACACCGGGTGTCGAAATGGTACAGTTCGTCACTCAAGGTAGGCCTATATATTACTTTTTTTTTTAAATAATTTTAACACTTTTAAAATTCAGAGTTTTTATGAAAGTTTTATATTATATATATTATAACTACTGACATAAAAAAATGAGATGCGTAACAGGGGGTTGAGGTATTTCAAGAATTGCAATACACCGTATGCATCTTCATTATACTGTTTGTTGTTATGAGCTCCACTTATACTAGCGAAATCGCCCGAGGGCGCATTGTGGCATTTGGGAGGCAGAGCGTTCTGTCAACGACATAATGTCTTCCAGTCCTAAGCTAAAAATTGACAGTCGAAAAGTGGATCAAGAGTTATCAACAGAGTTTTTTCACGTTTGTTTTAGTTTATTTACATACTTTTGGCAACGCTGATTGTTATGTCATCTATTCATACAAGTAATAACTCAAAGCCACACTCACACGAACAAATTATCAGTCACTATCGATTAGTAGGATTAAATATTTTTGAACACCATTGTATCTTCCACGTGCTTTACTAGACACATCAGAAGTCAAATATTTCCCCGCGGCCACTATAGGGTACCAATTGTTGTTGTTGTTGTTATTATTATTATTATTATTATTATTATTATTATTATTGATATAATCTGCCACTTTTAAATACGTAACAAAATGTCGCAATGCAATTTACATTAATCTTTGTTGAAAATGTAACCAAGCATAAAATTCACCAGCGTAGCTCAGTCGATTAAGGCCTTTGCCTGCCGATCCAGAGTTGCGCTCAGGCGCGTTTTCGATTCCCGTTTAGGCCGATTACCTGGTTTGGGTTTTTTCCGAGGTTTTCTCCAACCGTAAGGCAAATATCAGGTAATCTATGGCGAATTTTTGGTCTCATCTCGCTATCACCAATTCCATTGACGCTAAATAATCTAGTAGTTGATACACCGTCGTTAAATAACCGGGTAAAAAACTAAGCATAAGTTTGATGAATAGTAAGAAACGTATTCGTATGAATGTCTGTATTGCGCAGGATGTTTCTCGCGGTTATATGCAGCCTCATATTTATCTAAGAAACTTTATCTCTGTTGATTCTATCCTATTTTTTTTTCGTATAATAGTCTACTTACTTACTTACTTACTTACTTACTTACTTACTTACTTACTGGCTTTTAAGGAACCCGGAGGTTCATTGCCGCCCTCACATAAGCCTGCCATCGGTCCCTATCCTGAGCAAGATTAATCCAGTCTCTATCATCATATCCCATCTCTCTCAAATCCATTTTAATATTATCTCCCATCTACGTCTCTGCCTCCCCAAAGGTCTTTTCCCTCCGGCCTCCCAACTAACACACTAAATGCATTTCTGGATTAGCCCATACGTGCTACATGCCCTGCCCATCTCAAACGTCTGAATTTAATGTTCCTAATTATGTCAGGTGAGGAATACAATGCGTGCAGTTCTGTGTTGTGTAACTTTCTCCATTCTCCTGTAACTTCATCCCTCTTAGCCCCAAATATTTTCCTAAGGACCTTATTCTCAAACACCCTTAACCTATGTTCCTCTCTCAAAGTGAGAGTCCAAATTTCACAACCATAAAGAACAACCGGTAATATAACTTTTTTATAAATTCTAACTTTCAGATTTTTTGACAGCAGACTGGATCATAAAAGCTTCTCAACCGAATAATAACAGGTATTTCCCATATTTATTCTGTGTTTAATTTCCTCCCGAGTATCATTTATATTTGTTACTGTTGCTCCCAGATATTTGAATTTTTTCACCTCTTCAAAGGATAAATTTCCAATTTTTATATTTCCATTTCGTACAATATTCTCGTCACGAGACATAATCATATACTTTGTCTTTTCGGGATTTACTTCCAAACCTATCTCTTTACTTGCTTCAAGTAAAATTTCCGTATTTTCCCTAATCGTTTGTGGATTTTCTCCTAGCATACTCACGTCATCCGCATAGACAAGAAGCTGATGTAACCCGTTCAATAGTTACAATAGTCTACTTACTGAATTTAATTTAACTTGTCTTGCCAATCGTAGATTACTTGCTGAACGACTTTTATTGTATGAAGTATTCAGCTGTCTACTGGATAATAACGAAATATTCTTACAAATCCAGTTTAACGATTAAATATCAAATTTGGTCAATATGAAGTATCCACCGGCCACAGAACGAATATTTCACACTTTTATCATTGCCAATGTCGCGCTATAAACCAATTTTCAATACTTCTAACACACGCACGCACGCACGCACGCACACACACACACACACACACACACACACACGGGAGAGTCTGGTAGTATCGGACATCGGGTAATATCGGACAGTGAGTTTCTTTCATCTACCACACGTTGATGGTACCTGACTGACATGGTTACATTTCTGTGATGTCGCATAGAGAAACGTAACCATGTCATTCAGGTACTACCATATGGTGGTAGATGAAAGAAACGCACTGTCCGATACTACCCGACTCTCCATATATATATATATATATATATATATATATATATATATAATTACTACATATGTTTAATACATCACAAGACATAGACTGACCGAACTGAATGTAATTATTATTAAAGTCGCCATGTTTTGACAATAATTGACAATAATGGAGATAATTACTACAGTTGTCTGAACACTATTTATTGATAAAATAAATAAAATAATAAAAGTGGTTAGAAACCATACATGTTTCGGGGGCTATGCTCCCCCATCTTCAGTGGTTGTACCACGACTACGGTGTAGATGTTCTACCGCGTTTCGTATCTTAAAGAGGACTGTAGTAATTATCTCCATTATTGTCAATCTTCACTTATGAACACTGTTGTATTTTGACCTTTTAAGTATTTAATCGCCATGTTTTATTGCTAGAATTACGATCCACTTCCACTAGATGGCTACCGACACCAGCAGGACGGCAGGCAACACATGCAAACGAAATTATACTAAATGTGAGGAATGTTACATATTAGGTTAGATTAGGTGTGTATTGTGTGACAGTTTAGGTTAGGTTAAGTTTGATTAGGTGTGTAGTATAATTACTATGTTGGTGACACTGAAACCCACTGTTACATTAATTAAATATGGCCGTATTCATCATTCACGCACGACGATTTTCGTATATAAGTGAGGTACAGTTACCCTTAAAAAGAATGAGACGATTCTTGGTCGTCGGAAGTTAAAGTTCTACAGCGCGGTTCACTCGATATCGACGTAACGATAAGTACCATGAAAAATAGAACAAGAATTGTTACAAGGACCACAAGGACAAGGACCAGAATAAGGATTACGAAGAAGACAGCCATTTAAGGCCACGATTTCACAACTTAGCTCGGGTAACAAAATATCATTGCTTCTCTGTACCGAATGGCAAATGCCTGCTATCGGATCTACATTCTGAACTGCTGCTGTCACTGTCTTGTCTCGGTAGCTCATATAGTAGCGTGTCGGTTCCTCCATATAACCGTCACATCTCGTGTTCGATCCCAGGTGAAACTTTTTTTTTATTGAGTTGTAATTAATTTGTTCAGAGTTCCTCTACTATCTAATTTGTTGAAAAAATATGGTATAATTTATGTCCAATTTTTGGGTCTTACAAGTGGGCTGAACCTCGTCAAAAAAAATAAATCTTACTTGGAAGTTAAAAGTATTCTTCCTCAAACAAAAATAATAAAAAACTAAAAGAGACCTGGTAACTTAAAATCTTGTCCACATACCATCAGCTTCTATTACAGCTCTAAGTCGATCTGGCATGAATGTCACGAGATTGTGGAATAAGTTCTGATCCCCAGCGAGATCTTCCCAGGTGTCAACAACTTGATCCCACAATTCGTCTCGATTTCGAGGGCGTCGGTGGGCATAGGTGACTATCCTTCTCTTTTTCAATTCCGCCCATAAATTTTCGATGACATTCAAATCAGGTGACTTCGGAGGCCAATTAATGATTTCGATATCGGGTCTCCTTTGAAACCATCTTTGAATGCTTGCGGCATAGTGCACGGGATGGTTACCCTGCTGGAACAGCAATGTTCCTTCGGAAAAACGTTCTCGGACGGAAGGAAGGAAAATATTTTCCAGAATGTGCTCGTAAGTTCCCGCATTAAACCGGCCATCGATGCGTTCTATAACGCCAGGTCCACCCCCAACACGATATGCTAAAGTGCCCCGATCTTTCACGTCGGTGCACATAGCGTTGATCATGTCGGAGACCATCCTCACGATACACAGGGACAGGACCTTCGTAGTCACTCGAGATGGTTGTTTCTTCGGAGAAAATTACATTTCTCCAATCGAAATCCACTCGATTGGTAGCGAAGGCAAGACGGTTGATAGCTTGTGCTTCCCCCAATATTTCCATTTGCGCAGCCCTCCGGCCCCTAATACCGCGGTTCCTCAATCTGCTGATCACAGTCTGTGAAGAACCGGGAAAGTTAGATGCTGCTCTTATTTCGTTAGCAGTCCGAAAGGGGTCCAGTCGAACTGTCTCGAAAAAGAGAGCATCCTCTTCCAATGAAGAAATCCGCGGACGCCCAGGAATAGGGCGATTTTTTATTTTTGACCTCCCCTGAATTTTGGTAACGATGAACCCCTCGCGGCTGTACTTCCAGGAACACCGACCAAACGGCTAGCAGATCTAGCCCCAAATCCAGCCTCAACTATAGCTATAAATCGCTGTCTCATGTCACGTCGGTTCGCCATTAAGATGAGAAATGAGGGATGACGATAATACTTTAGTGTAGACAATGACTATTTAACGTGATATAAAATTATTGAAATAAGGGGCATCTTGCACAGTAAGAGTTCATAAATCAACCCTAAATTAAATATTTAAATAACAGGATATAACAGGAAGTTCAATTGTTGCGAAACTAATCAAATTAAATCTAATTACATTAAGTAAACAAATCCCAAGTTATGACACCACATTGCTACAGCTAAATTGTAGGTTATTAACATAAGCATTGAATAGGTGCGTGCTTATGCGTTGGACGACAAAACCAAACATCGAAAGTTCGAATCTTGCCGAGGAATATAACTTCTTGCTTTTTATAATGTAAATCAGACTTCTAACTACAATCATTCATATTTCTTACATTATTTATTAATATTTATAGCCAACATTGAATTTGTAAAGAAAAGACTTTAGAAATCTCATATGGAATTTGTGATCTGTAGTGACATAAACATAGATTATCTCTCGGAACTTTTCCGTAAAAGTAAATTAAATTCACTCCTTGAAACTGGAAACCATAGTCGTAGAGTCATTTTCCCACCTGCATACAAGCTGAAGTAGCACAGCCATTGATAAGTTTTGTACACAGAATTAGACTGACAGAACCTATTCGACAGAAACTATAATCAATGGCTTGTCTGAACATGATAAACAAATCCTAAGTGTTTCCAATGTCACTGAACAATTTGAAAATATTAATTTAAAAACTAAAAAAGGGTCGTAAATGCTGTAGTAATTATTTACATTTATGTCTACGAAATGAATCTTGGGAAAACGTATATGATACTGAAACTACTGATATTAAGAGTAAATGTATTGTATTTTTCACTTAATTTCAGAATCACTTCAGTGGATGTTCTCCACCCAATGTTGTAAAAAAATTCAAAAGTAAAAACATGTAGATAACGCAGGGACTTCAAAATCTCGTGTATTAAAAAGAAGAATCTATATGTAATGAGTTGCAACGTAATGATCCTCATGTTCTTAAATACTACAAGAAGTACAGTGTAATTTATAAAAAATTATGAAAGAGGGAAATAGAATACATTTGAATAGAAAAGTACAAAATTCAGATAATGCAATTAAAGCTATTCGGAATATTATTAAAGTGAAACTTGTAGATATCCTAAGAAAGAAAATATGTTTTCATTAAAACCAGTGATTATAAAGTAGAGGATCCCAAATCTATTGCAAATTCTTTTAACGTCTTATAGTATATAGTAAAGAAATATTATTAACAAATTAAGCATTCAAGATTTTGCAAAAGATACTGCAATTGGTAACTTAACAGATGCATTTAATAATTAGTATTAATATATGTAATTGGTCAATAACTGCAAAAGTGCTTTTTCGTTCAATCATAACATGAATAAAATTGAATTCACATTAAATTAAACACTATTGCAAACACGTAGATAAAATAGTTCAAATCAACTGAAGGGGTGAGAATGCAATAATCCAAAGCCACACTTTTAACAAAAATTGTTTTTGTGCGAGTGCATTTTTTACACATATGGGAAAGCTACTAATAAAATATTGTAATAATTACTCAACAAATGACATAGCCTAAGGACTCTAAACCTTTATAAAAGTGTGTCTGTGTGGCTTAGGAATATTTTTTAATTTCATTTTAATTGTTAGTTTTTAATATATATGCATTTACATTGTATGTGTGTATGTATAAATGCATTCATTAGATTAACGTTTATAATACATATTATAACTTGTAATTTTGTATTGTCTGTGATCATTAACACTTAATCTGAGGACTTTTTAAAACTGTATTTCAACGTTATTTAGCTATTTCAAAGTTATTTAGACAAAAAAAAAATAGTTGTGTAGACGAGGAATCGAACTCGCACTCTTCTACACAACACGCAGAAGTCTTAGCGTCTGAGCTATTGAAACGACACGAAAGCTTTCCTTTCTGTGCGGAGTGTCAATCTAGTCATGAAGGTCCAGTGTCGATTTAACTACACGATTTAAGTATATATTTACCTTTTATTTACGCAATATTAATATATTTTTTGCAGTTTTTGAAGTGAATTTCGGAACGATGCTAGTAACAAACCAAATAGCCTGAATTTAAGTAACTCAATATTCATTATCTTGTGTATCAGTGCTCTGGTCTCTGATCATGCGCAGTGTCTTACATCTGAGACTTAGGAATATTCAATCGTCTCATCCTTTTCTAGGGAAACTGTACGTATTTAGGGCAGGTTGGATGGTCTTAAGGCCCGCTCCCACTTAGCGGAATCGAATCGAACAGAATTTCTCTTCACAATGTATTTAAATGGAAGATAGCAGAAAGCGGCGCGTCGAATCGAATCGAAGCGAATCTAACAGAACAGAATTAATGAGCTAGAATATTTATTCCACTGCCGGAATAGAATTTCTTGTTTCGGATATGATCGTAAGTTCTTGTGAAGCCTTCGTGAAAAACAAATGAACCACATCCTTTCTTGGCGGCTTAATTTATTTACTATTGAAAGTTATTGCTGAAATAGTACGTTTACAAAAATACAATGTAATATGAACGAAGAAAAATTAATAAATATTGTGTAGAATTATTCTCTTTTGTATGACAAAACACAAAAGTATTGTTCAGTTCGGTTCCACCACATGTGAGAGGCAGCAGGCTTTTCGTTTCGTTTCGATTTGATTCGGTTCGATTCCGCTAAGTGAGAGCGAGCCTTTACAGCTCTCCCAGTAATCACATCAATTTCTACTAATCAATACTATAAATCCAAGACATTTGCAAGGTATTTTATCAAGTTCTTATAGTGGCTAGGACATAAGTAATATTCACCATATGACTAGAGATTTTCCCATTTCTAGATGTGAATAACCCCAAAACAATAAAATTATACATTTTAACAACGAAGCAGCTGCTACATTAAATGAAGAAATTTCTTACATTCTACCTACAAAACAGTTTAGGCCTACTGAGGTAATTACATTAGGTTTGTTCCAGCACGGTTCAGATTCTGAACTGCCTGCTTATGCGCAGTAGCTCAATGTGCGTTCCAACAAGACTAAAATTGATTCCGAACCGATACTGAACTCCCAGTTCCCTGTTCCAACGTGCTAGAACTCGTTCGGAACGACTGGAATTGGTTTTCGATTCAGAGCAGAACTGGGAATTCTGAACTGTTGACGCATGCGCAGATTTTTTTGATATCTGAAATAAAATATTTCGAGACTAGGCAGGTTAAAATAAAAGAATAGTCGATCATGAGTGATTAGGAAGGTGATAGTGATATAATTTATGACGAATTAAGTTCGGAAGATGAATATAATTTTATTATGAGAAGAAACTCCGAAGGTCGTGAAATAATAGTTCAAGAAACGTTTCAACAACGTAAAATCCCGAACTAGTTCTGACATCGTATACAACTGGCGCATGCGTCGAAATAAGTTCGGTATTAATTCGGAACGCATTATGAACTCCTTGTTGGAACCTACTATATAACGTCTTTGGTTGGAATAAACCTATCATCAGGTACTCGAGATAAGGATATATTCGAAGAGAATATTCATTTAGTAAAACATAACAAATTACTGAAAATTAAACACATTAACTTTGTATTTATTATTACTGTCATAATCATCATCATCATCATGAGTGGAAATTCATATATTAAAATTCTTGTTAATTGAATAAAATATATTTTTGATTTGTTGTTCTTTATCTGTACATAATTTCCTGGTACACATTAGTGTGGGCTTTTTTCTTGCAGACCGCCTGGATAGGAGACTTGCCAAGAAATCTGATACTGAAGATATTCTCCCATTTCACGCCCGAATTCCTCGTCCTTGTTGTTCGTAGAACCTGCGCAAATTGGAAAGAAATAGTAGACGATGACGAGTTCTGGCGCAATAGGGTCTACGTTCCACGAGTAATTATGCCAGACAAATTCCTCTACATTAGCCTCATGCATATGAAGTATCTGCGTAAGTTTTTCCTCGATCACAGGAGAAATATTTCCAACATATTACGTCTGATAGCTAAGTTCTGTCCCAAAATAGAAGAAATGACGTTCCGTTTCAAAGACAATTATCTGAAGTCTGAAACTGTAATGTTCACTCTCTATAAAGTCCCCGGAGTTAGGAGTTTTGTTGTGTTTTTATTGGATTACCCCATGATGTTGGATTACGGCAAGCTACGTACCGACTTGGGTCTGGGAATGTTCACCATGCACGTATCAAAAACACACTACCAGCACCATTGGCCCTGGCCCGTGCATCACCAGAACCATATAAAGCACTTATTAAATGGAACTCCAATGAAACAGATCCACGACGAACTGCTGCAGAAGAGACAATATCTCAAATACCTTGGGTTGGATTGTGACGTAACTGACGAGGTACTGAAAGAAGTTGCTAGATGTGAAAGTCTTGAGAACCTTGTACTCTTCAATAACGAGAAAAGTGGACCAGAAGTGGATCTGTCTCCACTGTTGAAGCTGACGCAGCTTCAGTCCCTGCAGCTGTCGAAGATCCGAGCGATTCATTACGACAGTTACGAATGCGTGCTTGATCCTTTCCCGCAACTCGTCAAATTGGAAGTTGTGGATTGTGGACCGGCGCTGGATAGCCTGGTTAACTCAATGCTGCGTGTTGCACCCATGTTGAAGCACGTCAGTGTGCAAGAAGGCTTGATTACCAACGAAGACCTGGAAGGACTGGCATTTTGCGAGCATCTGGAGTATCTTGATCTGTCCAAAAATCCCCTGCTGACTAACACATGTATGAGATACGTGGGGCAGGGCTGCCATCGGCTAAAATTCCTGGATATCACAGCCTGTCCCAACATGGACGATGATTTTTTCTGCTTAATCGAAAGGTGCAAACAATTGGAAATGGTGAGACTGGAAGGAGAGTACTTCTCCGGTAGTTATTTCCCCTACGTGACCTTAATGTTTCCCAAACTCTGTCATTTGTACATCGGACATTTTAAGAACCTCTATTTCTTGAAGGAAATATTTTTAAAATTATACAATAAAAACAAATATCGACACTATAAACCGATATATTTTTGCCCAAATGTTCTTGAAAACTGTCGCCCTCACTGCTGATTACCGAGGAAAGTGAAATGCAAGTTAGGCTATATACTAGGGATGTAAGGATTCATTTAGAAGAATTGTGAATGTGAGTTTAAGTGTATTCCCAAAACTATTATGTATGCTTTGTTTCCGAATAAATATCATTGAATAATAATGCACTGTGTTCTTAAAGTATGAGTACACGTGTATTACGAATAGCATGCTATTAAATGGATGATTACGAATGATAAGAGAAATTGTCCAGCAAGTGCGGTTAACATTCGTGAATTAAACAAATTCACAGGGAATTTGATATATCAGCAATGTACAGCTAACTTTATTAATGATTTATAGAGCTCGGAGTTCAATCACAGGTTAGCTGTAGAGAAAAGTAGCCTAATATGGGGTGCCTTTTTTGTTTCTTTAATACCGTCGGGAATGTCAAATATTTGTAACCACAGATGATGTAAATAGAATCTTCAATTCATTCCTTACGTTGTAGGCTGTCATTCAACTATAAGCTACAAATTCGATTTTAAGAAATATCAAAACTAGTTTAATATGGGGTCGTATCTAATATGGGGCGATAGAGGTTCCTAATATAGGATGGAATTTCTAATGTAAATGTGCATATAACTAAAATTTCAATTATTACACTAAACAATGGCTTTAATGATTGTGACGGGTTGGTGCTCAGTATAAAAGTCACAGGTTCAAATCGGCCTATATTATATTTGTATTCTGTAATTTTGGAATATTTTTTTTTTCATAAATTGTCCTACTTTATTCACGTACGATATTATTCTTCTCAATGTTAATATTATATAATTACATTGCACCTGTAATTTTAATTTTAGTTCCTATTTTTATTTTATTTTCTATATTTCTCTTATATTAATATATTCCTATATAATTTCACTGTAGCTGTAATTTTAATTCATTTCCTATTTTATTTTGTATATTCTCTTATAGGCCTATTAATAATATATCTGAACTGCGACCGAACACGAGCGCTGCTCATTTGGTCCTCAAATTTTGTTAATATTACTGTACCTTCTTTTTATATTTATTGTATTATTTTATTTCTATTTGTTGTAATTATATTCTGTATATTTAAATTTAAATAATAAATAATAAAATAAATTTAAATAATAAATATAAAAAAATTCCCTACTGATTACAACGGTTTATTCTCAACATTTCACCAGCTCACGTTTTGTCTCTCTCTTTTTTTTTTAATAACTTCGGGTGAGGACAAAGATTCAAATTGAAAACATGCAGCTAAGGAGGCTCCAATTGCACTTAATGAGTCTAGCCTATATCTAAAGTCGTGTATATTCCCTAATATGGTGTACTAATATTCTATATTGGGTTATAGATTGAAATAAGGCAAGGTAATATGGTGTACTCCATATTAGGCCCTCCGCTGTACCGCATAATAGGGAACATAGCCATGTTGGACTACTAAAGCTTCCAACTACTCTTCGGAATGAAGTTAGGTCAAGAACAGAGTAGCGTCAGATTGCCTGATTTTCATACTACCACTTGAGCACAAATTTCTTAAAAACAAAAATTATCTTCTTATATTTGTATACACAGACGTCATTACCAACAACGAAGTGTCAATTTTTTTCTTTGGCTCACTGAGGCGGATTCTTACACAGGAAGATGGTGACATAGGGTACACACACAAAGGAAGCAGGTTTCCTGCTTTCAGGTTGCCGGCGCCGATACGCGCTTACCAGCGTCAAGAAGTTTTACGTGTTAGCTAATGAGGTCCGAACACAAAGGAAGCAGGTTCGTACTTGTCAAGGCGTGCAACAAGCGCCTACAAGTTTACCGGAATGAATCTTTAATTCCTGCTCGCTGGTTGTTGACGCCTGTATTCTATATTATCGGTGCACAGTAGAAAGTAAAATGAATAGTGATGCATTAATTGCTGCTGTTTATAACAATCCTGCGGTATGGGATAAAAAAAAAAACAAGTACCATAGCAAAAGGAATGTAGTAATTGGTTAGTCAACTGTCCGAAGACAGGTCTGAAGCTCACAATTGATATAAAAAGCTTCATTTATGAGGAAACTAGGCCAGAAGATAATGGGGAAGGGTGGCCAGATCCTTTTCCCCCCTCCATTGCATACATCGCCGATTAGTGAAGAATAAAGTTGTTGGAAAGGGATAAGTGCAGAAATGAAGCAGGACGGTGAGTAAAATATCTAAAGATAAGAATAGAAAATGTTTCACAATAATTGAGGAGTTTCCAGATTAAAAATCACGTCACAAAAATTTATTTTTAAAAGGTTTATATGATTCTAATGGGGAAATTAGACTAAGCAGACTGTTAGAAACCTTTAAATGGGGAATTTCTTAAAAATATTTTACAAACATTTTTTCTATAGGTAAGATGGGATTACGTTTTCAAAATGTTTTCTGAAAAATCTTATCGATTAATTTGACAACTTTTATCTTCCAACACTTCGGTTGTTGATTTGACTGCTTACGAAATGCTACATTAGAGCTAATTAATTCTCACTTATGGCACTCTTCTTACAAACAAAGCTGAGGATGATGTGGAAGTATAGGCTACTATAAGAGATTAATTTGCAGTCCATTAGTGTAATATGTTTCTAGTTAGCAATGTATGCAAAGAATGGGAAAACAAACTGTCCACCCTACCCCTTTATCGTCTAGCTTAGTTTCCTCATGAGTGATACCTTATTGGTGTTACTTAATTAGGTTTATATCTGTCTTCGGACAGTTAATTAAACAATAAACAATTTGCCGTCAAACGTGGGAAAATTCCACCTTCTCGATGTAGAGATCCTGGTAACTGCAGCGATGACACAGTAAAGTGATCACATTTTTGAAGCTATGAAGTTCCTTAACATGTAGTGAAGCCCAGGGAATTTAAGCAAAGTGTCTGTAGCTCCTGGTAATCCAGACGAGATACAATTCTCGTCAGCGACTGAATTCGACGACCATCGCAGTGCAACACCATCCTCACCCTCACCGGATAGAGAGGATATTAGTGACAATAAACCCTAATTTTTCCCACAGAATGATTAATAGATCTCGAATTTTTAGGCATTTAAAAACTGACTTTTAGGCACGTAAAATAGGTCCTGAATTTATCAAATTAGGCACTAAAAACATGGATTTAGGCAACTAAAAATACAATTTCAAGTAGCTAAATTACTATTTTGTGCAGCTAAATTGTAATTTATAGCCACACGAACTACAGTAACTATAAAAATGCAATTAATTAGTGAGTATTGAATATTACGGTATACAGTGACAAAACAGTAAGAAAAATATTGCGGTTAGAAACTTGATTTCTGTTAAGTCTTAAATTCTGAATACCGGTACATAATTTTTAAATAATTCATCGGCCTCAGTGCTCTAAGGCTGCTAATACATAAGTGCTTATTTTACAATTAAATTAATTAATTTACCAATGAATTTACAATTAACACATCATTCATAATTGGGATTTCAATACATAACTACGTTTTTCTCTAATTTTCTATCGTCAATCTTTGCCTTTTCTTAGACAGAACCATTTTATAATGGAAAAAATGCTTCTCAATGATAATGAAGCAATGGATACCTATTTAAATCTAGCAATATTTACCATGCTGATTTCTTTAGGGAGGACTACGTACACCCTCCCTATTGTTCATATTTCTACTGTCTGTTCAAGTGCTCAACAAAACCAGTCCTTCCAGGAATTTCTTCTTTCCTACAACCAAACTGTTATAGGATACTAGTACCATACGCACCCCATTACATTTAAAACTTTCTCTTTCATGCTACACGAAAATTTAAAAATATATAGGCCTACGTAACAAAGAGAAATGGACAATTTTACGCTCTAAAACCTTAAAAATAGGCATTTTTAAGAACCATAAAACCGCTTTCAAATATTCATATTGTACATAAAATATGAAGATATTTAACTAGTTTTGATTTCTCTCTACAGATAAAAATAGTATTTAACCTAAAATCCGAGATCTAAAGATAACCCACGGCCTACTGTGCAGAGTCCCTGATATTAGGCCTACTACAACGTTCTTGGAACCCTCTTGTGTATCTGTTACAGAAAAAAATACGTAGGCCAACAGATGTATTCAATGATTCTGTGCTACATACTGAAAGGCAGAAGCTTTAATATTTACAAAAGAAAATAAATAGAAAACGTGGTCAAGAACGTGAGGAGACGAACATCTACACTTTTTAAAAAATCTACCACAGATATCAATTACACCAGTTTTTGGTTAAAAGATGTTCCACTGCATTTAAAATGTAATAAAATGTGTCCAAAGTGATTCTGGTATACTGAAGAAATGTATCTTCGTCTGCATTCAGCTCACTAAAGAAGTGATGTTATTCACAACACCTTCTTTACAAAGATTTATTGATGAATAGAAATTGCTTTTCTTGTCTCTCTTAATACATCTATATGAGACTATCAAAATATAGAAGAAAGTCTTCATCAGACGAGCTAGTCATCGTGAAAGCAACTGGCAGGTTTTACCGCTTGAACACGCGTTCTCTGTGTCCACCACTCAGCGCCGACAGGCGCAGGCAATCGGCGCTGGCAGCCAGCGAGCAGGTTACCAGCGTTTGCATGTTTCCTTTGTGTGCGTACCCATACCCACAGAAAATATTGGTGTCTGTGCCTCTGTGGCTTGCTAAGATTTCAGACGCTATCAGAGTAGAAAAACTGAGATTCTGAGATATCCCATATTAAATTTCGCCTCACAGCTGGAGTTTGGCGTAACGCGCTCTGAGCGGGCACTCCCGACTAGGATATCAAAGCAACATTCGTCATGCTTGTTTGAGTGAACGTCGCAGAAGCTTTTCCTTTGATTTATTCTAAATGTATAATTGAGGACCGTTTTTGCAAAACTTGCTAACTGCAAAATATGCAAAATTGAGATTTTGATGGATTCGTTAACATAAAGCAGGTCTCTACATGATGTTCAAGGCGTCTTAGTAAAATTGGGTTATTTCTCTTCATTGTAGTGTGTCAAAGTGTGATCGTTTTTTCAAAACTTGCTCTCTGCTATAAGTGAGAGTTACAGCAAAACTTGCTTACTATATTGTTTTGTCTCTCCTGTAAAATTTAGTTTTTTTTCAGTTAGCAAGTTTTGCAAAAAAACGGTCCTCAATTGTTACTTATTGTAATAGAGGTTGAATCAGTGACTAGTTTCGTTATATACAAGTAATTTATGTAAGTTAATTGTTTAGTGCCAGAAAAATACAATACAAAGAAATTGTATATTTATTACAACTTTTGCACTCCGCTCAAAGAGTTTGTTCTCGTGCTCAGGGGAGGATTCGATACATAATAAATTTACATGCATTAATTACAATAAAATAACATCTAAAATCAATAATTACTCATAATAAATTCTTACATACATTTTCAAATTTCAAACTTTCGGAGGTAAGTAGATGTTGGTATTTCTTTATTAATTTGTTATAAATTCTAGAGCCGATATTAATACTATGGTTAAAACACTTGGACTCAAATAAACGTATTGTATCTATGCCTTTGGTTTTGTGTTTGTTAGTATATGATCTGAAATATGTGTGACTTTTATGTATAACCTTTAATAATACATTGATATAAATTTGATGTATTTTTAAGACTTTAAATTCAATAGGATATTCAGTAGGTTTTTTAGACATATTTTAATTATTCTTCCCTCTAATAAATCTAGTGTATTAATGTTAGTTTTATAAGTACTACCCTATCCTAATATTCCACATTGGGTTATAGATTGAAATAAGGCAAGGTAAACTGTACGTCTACGTAGTACATCCATTGGTAAGTAATTTCATAACTGAACAAAGTAATACCGTATACAGAGTGAGTCATAAGTATGTTGGAATACGCGTGAGCGTGCTTTTGGATTAAAAATAAGAACAATTCCTTATATGAAAATTTGACGCAAAATGCTTATTTATTGGAGAAATGATCATACTTTTTGTACTTTTTTTTTGTTTCATCACAAGTACATGTTTGGAAACTTGTCATTTTACGTTTACAAAAGGTGCTATGTGTCCCCCTTCATTGTTTACACATGCCTAAGCACAACGTACACACAACTTACGACTTCGCTCAAACACCATGTTTTCATCAAGGATAAATTGGCATGCACTTTCAACACGTTGCAATAGCTCCTCTGCATCATTAACTGGTGTTGTATAGACGAAAGCCTTAAAGTGACCCCAAAAGTAAAAATCTAATGGAGTGAGGTCGGGTGATCTGGGTGTCCAAGGCACTGGACCACTGCGTCCAATCAAAACAAAAACAATCTACTACTGCCTTGTCACTGTGTTGTTTGCAAACAAACACTGGCACAAAATCAAAACAAAAACAACACAATAATATCATCAGATACTTATGAAAAGAAAAGTCATTGTTACTCCAATAAATAGGTAAGCATTTTCGTCAAATTTTCATATCACAAATTGATCTTATTTTTTATCCAGGAGCACGCTCACGCATTTTCCAAACATACTTATGACTCATCCTGTATAATTCTACGTAATTTGTTACAAAGGTAGATAATTTTTTTGCTACATTTAAGATGTTTATTAATAATGATTCCTAAATATTTAACCTCTGAAGATTCATTTATAATTGGAAAATTACAGCAAATTGCAAAACAATCAAAATTGTATAGTTTAATGTTTAGGGCTGAATTAGGCAATTTATAAGATTTACTAGTTGATGAAAATGTAATAACTGTAGTTTTAGCAGTTTTAAGACAAAAATTTTGTATTTTTTAAAATTCTATAAGCGAAAGACTATTTTTTTTATATAAGCAACACACAAGTGTAGCCCTACCCGTATTTAATTTATAGGCCTATTTATGTTACAACACATTTTTTGACTCTGTAAACCATAGAAGTGTATTAAAATTATGTATTTATTTTGTATTTTTTAAAACCAGTGAATTAATGACTAGGCCTAGACTTTTTACGCATGCAACTATATTTAATTTATGTATTTTTAGATTCTTTTGAAATATTATGTTTTGTCTATTAAGTGCCACATGAAAGTTCTGCAAAATGATGTTAAATTTATAATAAAAGAAAACGGTTTTATTGCCTTAGTCTTATAACGTTCTTCGCCTGACTGTGGGACTACATGCAGGGAAGAGAGCAATAGGCCTACTTACCTCAAAAACTGGCAGCGAATGTATTCTGTTTATATTTATTTCAAATTTACATATTGTTGCTACAAAGTTAACAGTAACGAGTAGGGTAATGAAACCCGATCTCTATTAATTAATGTGCTCAAGTGGATGCTTAATTTACCCTTCTAAGGGATAGGTATTTAGGCCTATAGCAAGTCGTTGCAGGGTATAGTGTGGTTTACCGGTGGAGGATGGTATAAGGTCACACATACTTAGAGCATTGATTTAAGTTCATCTGCTGCCTTCAAATCTTGATGTGAGCGAGAAATGACCAGAAAATATTAACTAGAGACCCTGTATCATAAACTGAGTTATCTTACTCCTATCAATTGAGACCCTTAAGATACTCGTCCACGATACAACTTAAATTACTTTCAATATAGAGTTGCCCAAGAAAAGTTGAGTTGCTCAATGTAAACAATAGTGCAACTTGAAAAACTGCGTATGCCACTCGCATTTTGCGAAACTATTAAATTGTATGCAACAATTACAGTATTTAGTATATTATACAAGGTTACTGTTCAACTACAGAAATGTTACATTATATAACAGTGCGTACGGTACTTATTTTGTGGTACTATAGTGATTATGGGTCTTATCCTAGTGCGCCTGCATCGCTGCAACCTTGGTGACTCATTGGAATTCCGAGACACTGTCATATTCTCAGACGAGTCGAAGTTCAATTTGTTCGGTTCCGAAGGATGGAAGAAAGTATGGCGAAAATCTAACACAGAATTACAGGAACAACACATAGTGCCAATAGTAAAACATGAAGATGAGCATCTTATGATATGGAGGTGCATGGCATCCTCGGGAGTTAGAAACCTGGCCTTTATTGATGAAGAAATGGATCAGTACAAATTCATTGGTGTGTTGCGGGATGTTTTGTCCAATAGTGTGCACAAGCTCGGCTTGGATGGGGTCTTCCGTTTCCAACAAGATAACGACCCCAAACACACTGCTATAGAAACAAGAGAGAGGCTACTAGGCTATATAATGCGTCCAGAAGACTTCTTACTCCACCACAGAATCCAGATTTGAATCCTACTGACTATTTGTGGGAATATCTTGGAAGAGAAGGAACCAAGCGCCGCCCATCTAATAAGGGAAAGTTTAAGAGGGTTCTTAGATGTGTGATCTGAATTTTCCCCTGAAACGAGGAGAAATTTGATTCATTCAATGCCGAGATGTCTGAAAGCTGTCATCCGTACTAATGGCTTGCATATACATAGGTTGGATAAAAAGTAATGGCAACACTGCTGTCACGTGACGATGGTGCGTTCGAGAGTTGCCAGCTGTGTGGACATAACCAAGGACTGTTAGATGAGTTAGTGCAGCCAGCGGCGACAGTACTCTGTCAATCTACTGCAGTGTGTAGAACGTTGACTTTCATAGGGATAGTGCGAGCGCCCTAAGACCACGTTTACAAAACTAGAGTAACGTTCCTGGATCAAAATTGAAGTGACACGAGGTCTTAATGCACAAGAATGTTTTCAGGGACTACATGAAGCAAATGCCGATGCAGCGTTGCCATATCGCACAGTGGCACGATGGGTTAAAGCGTTCCGGGAAGGCAGGGATGCCGTTCAGGACGACCCCGCGTGGAGGACAACACAGTTCAACTCCTTGCTTCCCTGTTGGATACTGATCGTCGATGGACTGCGCGTGAGTTAGCAGCGGAAGTCTGAGTATGCCACAAAACTGTGCTCCACATTCTGCAAGACATTCTGGGTTACCGAGGTTTAACAATGGCACCTCTATTCAGTCGCACAGGTCTTGTTGGACCGGTACCAAAGGAAAAATGACGACTTTCTTGGACGAATCGTCGCTATGGACGAAACCTGGGCTCGCTCATACGAACCAACCAAACTTGAAACGTCAATCAAATGAATGGAAGCATCCCGGTTCTTCTCGTCCGAAAAAAGTGCGCCCTACACAAAGTGCTGTGAAAGTGATGTTCATTGTGGCGTGTGACATTGATGGGGTAATATTGCACCACGCTGTACCTCCAAGGCAGACGGAAAACGCGGACTACTGGAACATCCACCGTACTCACCCGATATGATCCATGCGATTACGATCTTTTCACCAGAGTGAAAGAACCACTGCGAGGGACCAGGTACAATACCAGAGATGAACTTATCCGTGCTTTAGGGCGGTCAATACGGAACATCAACAAAGATGGACACGCTGATGGTGTACGACGCATTCCAAACATTTGGCGAAAGGTAATAAATAAGGGGGGCGACTATATAGAAGGTACATAAATGTTGTACCCCTGTGAATAAAGCCTGTCAGAAATATCGAACTGTTGCCATTACTTTTTATCCAACCTTAGTAGGATACTGAAAATACATTACAGAAACCTATTATATGCATCAATATAATGTGCCAATATCTTTTTTAAATCAGAAAATGAATTTTCTTTTGTAAATAATAATTATTTTGTGTTATTATTATGATTTCTGTGAAATATTTTTAATTTTACATTATATTAAGGAATAAACATTTTATTTTCTTAAACTTGCCCTTTATACAAATCTTACAGGGAAAACCATGAATGTGCCAATACTTTTTGGTGCCAGTGTAGATTACGTAAGAATTGTGGCAAACAATTCGAAAGCGCGTCACGTTTCTGACGACTAATTCTATTTTCCTTACTGTTCATGCTGTGTCATTCATTACTCTGCACCGCCAATTCATAAACATATATATCGTGTGAAATATCTGCGGTTTAACATGTAACTGCCAGTCAAAATTTTTCTGATTAACTGTTAGGAGGAGGAAGAACTGATTTTTTAAATTCTTTATTAAAATGTAGATAAGTTATTTCAAATAATATAGATTCTTATCTTTGTATGGAAAGGAACATATTACAGAGAGGTTAAACAATAGCATGGGTACTGTTTTGCATTGCACGCAGCTAGAAGATAATATATCGAGGAATGTTTTTCTCAAGATATTTTCTTACATGAAAGAGTGACTTTCTCGTCCTTGCTGGTAGCAAAACCTGTCCAAGGTGAAAATATCCAAAGTGGGGTCAGTCAAGATCGATCTCTGACTTTCGCTTTTGTTCTTGTTTACAATATCTCAATATCCCTAAGATTAAATCAAATTTAATTCTTCAATATTGGCACAGTTATCATGTGAATATTTTTCTATCTTTCAGAATGAAATTGGTTTTGCTGTGGTATAAAATCCATATGGTACAAAAATCTACACTCCTCTATATAACATTCTTAAATAAATTAATTTCATGCTGTTCGCTTATTATCTCATTTCATTTAACCTTTAGGAAAAGCAGTACCCAAAATTTTCAGTCACTCAATTTAAATACCTTAACAGTTCTAAATGTTCTTCTTGGTCTTATCTAACGATGCTGTACCATATACTAGAATATTTAGTATCGGTGGAATTGGTGATAGTATTTGGCGAGATGAGCGAGAATTAGCCGTGTGAGAAATTTAAACGTCACACGACGTTATGAAAACAAACCGAAATATAAATATAAATAATTTTATAAAAGAATTAATACATTTGCTTTGCCACTAGTTATCACGTCTCTAATAGCACAAATTTTCAAGTATGGCACCAAAAGCCCTTGTCCAAGCGTTTTTCAAATCGAAGACATCTTTAATCTCACTATGATTTATCAATTTTACGTGATCAGTGTGTTTTGTAATTACACCGCTGCTGCACATGCAGTCTTTTACCGCCTCTGTTTCAATCTTATATAAATAACACATTGAAACATACAGAATTGGCACATAGAATTGGAATAACATTTTAAAACAAATACTAAAAATTTAGACAAAACGGGCCGTATTCATAGACATTCTTAGCGCGGACTTCCGGTGGATGATCAGCGAACTAAAGTTTTTCGTATTCATAAACCCGTGTTAGCGATATGATATGATATGATATGAATCCTGTACAAGTAATCACTCAATAGCCGGGGTTAGTTTAGCACGCACGTAGCGCGGGGTAGCGAAATGTCTATGAATAGCACCCAACCACAGTATAAGAAGAAGTATGTTCTCTATACTGTGACCCAACAGTTTTAATCACGGGTTTAGAGGCTTGCTTGCAAAGAGCCATTCTTAAACTAAATAAAATAATTAAAGAATGCAATTTTAAAATATCGAGTGAGAAACAAATATTGGTCCTTTAAGAAATAAAATAGCTAAAATCATAGAGGATTGTTTTAATTATTTAGGTTTCAAAATTTTTCAAATTTTTTTACACAAAAACGAAGATATTTTAGAAAAAAATTAATAAATTCAACTATTTCCCCAACACGAATAAAGATGCATTTAAAAATAAAAGAAGGTAAAATAGTTTCTAAAAGACAATGACTGTTCCTATGCTAATATGCGACTCCGAATTTGGATTTTTACGAAAAGAAATAAGAACAAAAGTTGGAAGCAGTAGGCATTATTATTTTTTTAATTGTAATGGGTTATATTTCATTGGATAAGAAAAGAAATGGGGATTTAAGATAAGTACTCTATCTATTTAAACTCACAGACAAAAATAAGTCAGCATAGAAACTGGAGAGACTACGTAGATAGAAAGACTAACGACCGTAAACCAAAAATAATTATGAACTATAGGCCATCTGGAAAGATAAATGTTGGGCGATCATTAAAAGTAGGGACTTAACAATTTTAAGGATAAGTCTATTCTTTTCAAACCGGAATAATTCCTAATCTTCATCAATTAGGCCTTCATTTCTCATTTAGAGGGAAATACTGCCTTCCGAATTCCTGTGTATTTACAGTAATTTATGAGTAATTCTAGTTTTTAACATCTTCACCTTTTAAATGGAATTGCAGGTAGTCGCATGGACATAGCGAGTAAAGTATTGATTCAATCAGAGATCCCCGTAGTGCTTTCTACCTGTCACGTAGGCGACACGGGATCGAGTCTCGGTCAGGACTGGGATGTGTCACTCGTGGCGGACAAGTTCGCAGTTGAAGTTTTTCTCGGGGTTCTCCCGTTTCCCTATATTATGCATCTACATCATTCCGTCAACATTTCTCTATTTCATCATTCTAGCAATTCTCCAAACGTCGGCGGGCGACGCACGGAGGCGGCTGGTCTAGGGACGATAGGAGTGGCTTATTCGAAACCTGAGTACGCAGCGAACCTTAGTGTAGTCAGCCGGTGTGGGTTTTTTACTTTGTTATTTAACGACGCTGTATCAACTACGAGGTTATTTAGTGTCGATGGAATTAGTGATAGCGACATGATATTTGGCGAGATGAGGCCGAGGATTCGCCATAGATTACCTGACATTTGCCTTACGGTTGGGGAAAACCTCGGAAAAAACCCAACCAGGTAATCAGCCCAAGCGGGAATCGAACCCGCGCCCGAACGCAACTTCGGATTGGCAGGCAAGCGTCTTAACCGACCGAACTACGCCGGTGGCTGGTATGGGTTTTGGAATGCGCCTAACTTGAGAGTTAGCGCAAGAGATCATAAAATATCGCAGTGCTGGGTCATAGTGCTCACCTCCCGAATATTCCATTCTAACACCATAGTGCATGTGTTATGAGAAGAGTCCTGCGTTTGGTTACTTTGAATACAAGTTAGGTGTACATCAATCATAATAGCTTCGTACGGAAAGCAAGTTGCAAGTCAATAGTTCACGCATCAGTAAACCAGGCAGTCTTCCCTCGTGCACCGGTACTACATGTTTTCATACATTTTGTTTATTCGTGTGAGTGTGTGTGTGTGTGCGTGCGTGTCTGTGAACAACAGGCATACCACTTGAATCTTGGATTTAATAACAATAAATAAATATATATTTAAAGGCAGTTTTTATACTAGGAATAGATGTAAAAACTATAAAAAAAAAAAAAAAAAAAAAAAATAGTAATTCAGAAGCCAGCCCCTTTATTTTCAGGAGCCAGCACATTTAGTCCAGACATGCAATGTGGAAATCATTCGAGCTAAGATAAAGATACATTTACTGAAATATATTAAATATCTATGCAATGCAAACTCACGCTCTTAGAGACGCTCTGAAGCTGTGCAGGACAATGTTTTGAGATGAGTAACAAATGTAACGATATTAATATGAAAAGCACTTTAGATATTCTCTCCACAACACCTTTTGTTAACATTATTTAATATTGGTCGTAGTGACATAAAATAAATGAAAATTCTTAAAAAATTTGAACTCAATAAACTATTCAGGCGTCACATAAAATTTTTAGTCGCTATGGCTACCTGGCGCCCGGAATTTGTCTATCAATAAGTAAAACACCCATCTACTAGACATTCGAAAAGTAGGCCTAATGGCAACATAGTTACTGTTTCACATTAAATTTATTTAGGTTACTTTTTACATTACATAATTCAAATACAGTCCCCAGCCATGTCAACAATACGTTGCCAAATCCTTGGAAGATGGACTCCATCTGCAGCCTGGATATCTCTGTGACTGAATGAACTGAAACGTTTTGGATGCCAACTCTTGATTGAAAGCGAATGCCTCATTTCCACCCACCTTGCAGTAGTTCGGTATGGTAGGACTTCTCTCCCACAAGCTTCCTGTAATGCCCTAACGCACTTCTCTTGCATCTTGGAGTTTATGAATAACCTTTATTTGTACCAATTGAAGAATTTTTAGGGCTATATTACTTACTACAAATCAGAAATAGTGGCAATATTTACAAAATATGGTTACTTCGAGGCTTTCAATAGTGCAGGTTTATGAAAGAATCGCTGCTCTGTTACATACCACAAGATTCCAATGGTCACCGCTAGAAGCTTACTTATCGAATGCCCTGGTAGATACTTTAGACCTAATTAAGGTTTGGAATAAAAAAGTAAAAAATATAAATTCAGCACAAACTTAAAATAAAACACTTTATTGGTGCGTGCTGTATGAGTCTCTGTAAATTACAATCATAGATTATAAACATTTTATCTGTTGCAAGTGAATAATGTTTCCTTCATTCTGATAAAATACATTTTCTTCTTTCCTAATGACGTGCTCGCTACCAAATTCTTCTATTGTAGCAGTCATTTCCAACCGCATAGCTTTGTTTTGTTTTTGTATGTTCACTGAACAGCAGACCTGAACTAGGTAGCGTTGGATGACGTCAAGCTATATTGCATACATACTCGTACCTACACTATTGCGGGTCGCTTGAAGGCTTTAGGTCAGACGTCTCAATAGGGCCTTCTCAGAGCACTTCCTCCTCTTTCTCTTTTTCAATGTAAGAGTGGAACAAGATGCAAGAGCAGTTCGTGTATCTCCGGATGACGTCATTGACCGTGACGTTTGAATAGACATCTGCAACCGCTACGATGTTGTGTCCATCTCCGAGAAAAGAATGTTCTTATTACCGCAAATGTATGAAGAAATAAAAGCTTTCATAGGGAAAGCGAAATTGTGGGAGACGCAAGTTTCAGTGGGTAACTGTTACCACTTTATTAATCTAAAATTGTTACCTGATTTGAATCAAGACCAGTGTAACAAATATAATGAAATACTGAAGGACTTGAGAAAAGAATTTCAGACCAGATTTAAGTTTTGAATAGTTCTAATTTAAAATAATTGCTTGTGAATTTCTAAGATGTTTAGGTTATTTTTAATTATTGAAAATATTACGAAATATATTATTTAACCATTATTGTAATTAATATATTAATATTAGCGTAACGTAAGAATACTTACTTTAACAACCAACGAGTTTAATTGTAATTTTATTATTATTATTATTTAATTGAATTTTATTTTATTAACTACAGTATAAACTTGATCACCTCCATCAATCCTAAACAGATGGAAAAACTATTTTGCGCAACTACTAAATGTACATAGGCCAAATAGAAATGATCGGGACGAAATTGAAATACAAGCTGCTGAGCCATTTATACCCGAACCCACGCTTTTAGAAGTCGAAATTGCGATAGAAAATCTGAAAAAGTACAAGTCTCCAGGTATCGATCAAATTCCAGCAGAATTAATACAAGAGGGTGGAAGTGCATTATATAGCGAAATTTATAAATTTGTACTTGCTATTTGGGAAAAGGAAATTGTACCAGAACAATGGAAGGAGTCCATAATTGTACCTATTTTTAAAAAGGGGGACAAAACCAACTGTGGTAACTTTCGAGGAATATCACTTTTGTTGACGTCGTACAAAATTTTGTCCAATATTCTTTTGAGAAGATTAACTCCGTACGTAGATGAAATTATTGGGGATCATCAGTGCGGTTTTCGGCGTAATAGATCGACTATTGATCAGATTTTTTTTGTATTCGACAGATAATGGAGAAAAAATGGGAGTATAAGGGTACAGTACATCAGTTATTTATAGATTTCAAAAAGACATATGACTCTGTTAAGAAGGAAGTATTATATGATATTCTTATTGAATTTGGTATTCCCAAGAAACTAGTTCGATTAATTAAAATGTGTCTCAGTAAAACATACAGCAGAGTCCGTATAGGTCAGTTTCTATCTGATGCTTTTCCAATTCACTGTGGGCTAAAGCAGGGAGATGCACTCTCACCTTTACTTTTTAACTTCGCTCTAGAATATGCCATTAGGAAAGTTCAGGATAACAGGCAGGGTTTGGAATTGAACGGGTTACATCAGCTTCTTGTCTATGCAGATGACGTGAATATGTTAGGAGAAAATACACAAACGATTAGGGAAAACACGGACATTTTACTTGAAGCAAGTAAAGCGATCGGTTTGGAAGTAAATCCCGAAAAGACAAAGTATATTATTATGTCTCGTGACCAGAATATTGTACGAAATGGAAATATAAAAATTGGAGATTTATCCTTCGAAGAGGTGGAAAAATTCTAATATCTTGGCGCAACAGTAACAAATATAAATGACACTCGGGAGGAAATTAAACGCAGAATAAATATGGGAAATGCGTGTTATTATTCGGTTGAGAAGCTCTTATCATCCAGTCTGCTGTCCAAAAATCTGAAAGTTAGAATTTATAAAACAGTTATATTACCGGTTGTTCTGTATGGTTGTGAAACTTGGACTCTCACTCTGAGAGAGGAACATAGGTTAAGGGTGTTTGAGAATAAGGTGCTTAGGAAAATATTTGGGGCTAAGCGGGATGAAGTTACAGGAGAATGGAGAAAGTTACACAACACAGAACTGCACCCATTGTATTCTTCACCTAACATAATTAGGAACTTAAAATCCAGACGTTTGAGATGGGCAGGGCATGTAGCACGTATGGGCGAATCCAGAAATGCATATACAGTGTTAGTTGGGAGACCGGAGGGAAAAAGACCTTTAGGGAGGCCGAGACGTAGATGGGAGGATAATATTAAAATGACTTTGAGGGAGGTGAGGTGTGATGATTGAGACTGGATTAATCTTGCACAGGATAGGGACCGATGGCGGGCTTATGTGAGGGCGGCAATGAACCTTCGGGTTCCTTAAAAGCCATTTGTAAGTAAGTAAGTAAGTAAGTAGGCTAGTATAAACTTAAAAAAAGAGCGATACCAAAAACCTTTACTAGAAATGAAATATTGTTATTGTTTGGTCAACTGTCCGAAGACAGGTCTGAACCTCACAAGTGATACCAATAAGGCACCACTTATGAGTAAACTAGGCCAGGAGATAATGGAGTAAGGTGCCAGTTCCTTGTGCTTAAATAATTACGTAACATGTATGGTTCTTCATGCTTCAGATGTCTTCTTTTTACTCATTGATAGTATATAATTAGAAAATAAATGTATTATCATTATTATTATTATTATTATTATTATTATTATTATTATTGTTATTGTTACTGCAAACTACTTAAGAAATTACTTCCGAAAACAACTGTCTACTGTGACAGTACAACTCAAAAGTGCAGCTTTGTGGCATTTCTCCCGCGACAGTTACAACTTAGCTCGCTCATGCTTGTAACATTAATCAGCGATCGGCTATCTTCGGGTACTGCGCTTATCTCTTCAGCTGACTATGTTATCTAGACTTGCTCCCTGTGACAACTTTTATGCGTTGGCCTTGAGACGCCTGCTTTAGGTAATCAAATCGCAGACTCTAGTTATGAGCTGTGGTTGTGAGCACGGTCTGTGCTCAAGGTCATGTGACGTAGTACTCGTATGTATAGTCCATTAACTCTCATCTTCATTCCAGTGTTGTGGGACACAAAATACGAACTTTAATAATAGTGTATAATATATTAGGCAAAGGAAATGTGAAATGCACATTCTCACGTTCAAGGAAGGGAAACATTAAACATTCCAAAAGGTAACATTTCTTGAATTTTACTTTATATCGATCTGAGTTGGGAAATAGTAATCTTAATACAGTGCTTATACGTACTGTTCTAACTTAATCCTACCGCTATAATAGGGCTGTTTAGAAAGCGTCTCACAGGACACATAAATCATTTTGTAGTTAAATAAAGCAACAGGTATAACAATTATTTATGCACTAACATTGGTTTGGCTTGGCGTGCTTTTCGAGGCTAGGACCCGGAACGGGTCCTTGCACTTAGTCTTGATTCGGCCCATTGTGCGCACTGTACAGTGTGTTCCAGAAACACCACCGTCCATATTATTCGAACAGGCTTCCCAAATCAAGCTACCAGGGATGGGTGAACATTCTGATTTAAGAACTTTTAATATTTAAAAGAAAATAAACCTTAACTGAATACAACTTTCATCACTTTCTTCAAAATGCATCCCACATGACACGTAAATCATGCGAGTATTACTTGAAGATAATGACGGCGTTTCTGGGACGAGCATTACATGTGGTGATTGTTCAAATCCGACAAATGACCTGGGTGACATTCGTTAAACCGATGCTGACAGGTGAGTCATCCTTCCTCAGCTTGACAGAGCCATGTCTCATCCTCGGACGAGTAGCCTATATTTATATATATTTTTTTTTTTTTCAAAATTCAAAATGGTAGCAGTTAACTGTGCAGTGATAAAGCATTTCTTTCATAACTCATAAACTTGTTAACTATTTCACGTTCTCTCTCTTTTATTTTATTGCTGAAACTCATATTTACAATATCATGCTCTTTCAACTACATTCCTTAATAAATAATTTTTTTTTTATTTTGTGTTAGAAGGAAATACTGATATTTGACCATTTTAAATGAATTTATTTTTATCAGACAATCCATCAAAGGTAGAGGAGTGATTTTGCATCATATTGTATATATGACATGCATAAATACATAGAAAAAAATTTCATCACAGAATGTTGTATAGTTTGCTAGTTATGTGGGAAACGCTTCATCACTGCACAGTGAACTGCATTTTGAAAAAAATTGTAAATAATGTTTTTAATAATAAAAATATTTTTCCATATAGCAGAAGGAGGGTGTTTTACACACACTAATTTTCATTATTGTACAAGATACAGTAATGAAGGAAAAAAATGTTGAATATTTCCAAAATTTTACCTAATTCCTTAAAGAATTTTATTATGGATATTTCAGCATCGGAAACTCGTACTACTCCAAAGTCTTTACCCAGCCTATTTCTATTTCAGATGATAAATGAAATGAGGGGAAGGTGAAGTGTGTTGGTAGAATTAATGGGGGGAAAACTCTCTGCAGTGTCTGCTCTATTTACCATAAATTCCTTCACGACTTGGCCGGGTATCGAATCCGAGCCGTTTGGATAGAAGACCAGAGCTTTAGGGTGCTATGCATAGACATTTTGCTAGCCCACGCTACGAGCGTGCTAAACTAGCCCCTGCTATCTACTGATTACTTGTACAGGATTCATATCATATCATATCGCAAACACTGGTTTATGAATATGAAAAACGTTAGTTCGCTGATCATCCACCGGAAGCCCGCGCTAAGAATGTCTATGAATATGGCCCCTATTGTTTAAGTTACAGACGTGGCTACGGACTAACTATGAGTGAGGGACTCTAAATTAATGAGAATCGACCAAATTGCATTCATCATCCGTAGTCATTATTAGGGACCGTATTTTGTCCCAAGAGGCTGCAAGGTTAAGTATTACTAGAGTTTTTACTATAGCGGATGAATGCGTGCACGTAGCAAGCGAAGTACTCGTGTCTGCTCACGAAACTCCTGTTTGGTCAACTTAGGCAGAACAAAACGTAGATCACTTTAGCAATTTCACTAATATTTACATGTTATATAATTTAAACGATGTGCACTAGAATACGCTATTTTTACCATTTACACTATGATAAAGAATGTCTATAGTCTACTTATTTTGTAAATAGTTTATAAAGAGGCTTCAGACATTGACTGCTTTCAAAAATCGAGTGTCAAAAGAATGCTTTTCTTCTCTAGAATATTATCTTTTTTGAAATACCTTGAAATATGATTTTTATTTTTAATGTATTTAAATTGTCTTACATAGCGTCAATGAGATTGGTGATAGTGAGTTGATATTTGACGAGATGAGGCCGAGAATTCGCCATAGATTGCCTGAATTTGTTTATGGTTGGGGAAAACCTCGGAAAAACCCAACCAGATAATCAACCCAAGCGGGAATCAAACCCGCGCCCGATCGCAACTCAGGATCAGTAGGTAAGCGCCTTAGCCGACAGAGCTACGTCGGTGGTTTACTGTTATTGTTATTATTTCATTGTTTTCTGTGTTGCTGTTATTTATACCTGCTATGTTTTTATACTGGTTGAGTGGAAGGTAAGGCCTCATGAACTTAACTCTGACAGTAAAAATAAACCAATTATATAAATAAACAAATCATTTAAATTGTAGAAAACATCATCATAGTATCAGTCTTTATCACTATAATGCATTGTAAACAGCCTATGAGGTCTAGTTTTGAATCATGAATAGAATGTCAACTTCAGCACAAATAAGATGCTGTGGCACGCGTCAAATATGACGTCACGTCAATATAGTCTATGAACAGTTGACCTTATCTCCGTACGCCCTAGTCATTGCTTTACCTACTCTAACCCACATACCCTTGTGGTCAGCGACAGCAGTGAACTTTAACAACTGATCTAAAGCACGCAATTACTTACTTCATTTTTACTACACTGTTGCGATTTAGAAAATGTGTCGAATATACAATTGATGCATATCCATGTCGCACTACTGTCATACGCCAATTGCTCTATACAAGCTCTGCCTGTTTCCGCCTCATATGTCTTCTAAAAGCGTATGAACGTTTTCTAGACTTAATTTTCTTTGGTTTGTACTCCTCAAAATGGAAGAATTAGTTTAGTATGACGAACATCTTTCATGTAATGTTTCAGTCCGATGAAAAATCCATGGTGACACGGCGGACAAAGTCGTAGTTGGGGGTTTTCTCGGAGTACTTCCGTTTCTCCACGTGACAAATATCCGCTTCGCCCAATACCAGCGAAAAGCAGCATTCAAGATTTGGTGCGAAAATGGGGTACGACTGAATCTATCGCAAATGTAACAAGGAACAGAGCGCGTTCTGTCCGGACACCTCAACTTACGGCGCGAATTCAGAAAATGATGGCGAGTCTTCGAAAGTCCACCATGAAATTGACTCAACAGGTCCAAACGAGTAGGAGAACTTGCGGACGGTTGTTGAAGGCTTTGAAATTCAAACCGTACCGAGTGACAGCTGTGCGACAACTGACGGTAGAGATGGCCGATATTTCACAAACCGATATTTTGTCACAGGTATTTTTTTGTCACAGATACACCTGTGACTGATGACGCGAAATATCTGTGACAAAATATCGCTATCGAAATCTGCTCCGTATTCAGTACTCTGTCACCGTTGCAACGTCTGTGACTGATAATTTCTCCTCTACGTCGTGAGTTTGCGCATGCGCATGATACAATAACAGCAATCGGGCGGTGGTATTTGATTATTTTTTCGTGATATTTTATTCAATATTATTTTTTTCAAAGTGATGATGTGTTGCAAAGTTATTAGCGGCATTATAATAATATAATCATGAATCTGACATTTTGTTTTCATATTTAGTCTGTATATATGCTTTATAAATATTTTATGTATTCCCCGAGATCTTCACATTTTCATATTACTGTGAATTTATATTAATGTATAAGTATTTTCCACTCAATTTTTACGCAGTAACAATATTTTTTTAGTTATACTATTAATTACAAACTGAATAGTTACATGAGCCTACAACATTATTTTAATAACTTTACCTGTACTTCTCTCATTTATATATGATCCAGTTTTAATGTATATCTCTAACACGAACAGTGCAGGGTAGTATTAATTAAAATAATTAAACCACTGATGTGTGGCGTGTATAGAGAAATCGTATTCACATTGCACTGCTCTTCAATATTTCCTATTAATTTTTATCGGTGTGACAAAATATCGGTGTAATTCATGCGTATTGTGCTTACTTATCGATATAAAATATCGGTGTGACAAAATCACAGATAAAAGTCACAGATATTTAATTGTCACAGTCACAGTTGTCACAGATACTTGAAAATATCGTTTAAGCTCAACTCTAACTGACGGAGCCCGATAAGGATAAACGTGTAAATTTCTGCCGCTGGTTGTTGAGTATGTAGATCAGCTGTGACCAAAACTCGAGCTGCAGTGATTACATGCGACAGATTGCCTATGAAGTAAGGAGACGGAGGAAAGGTACTTGGCATGAAAACTACAACCAGTGGTGGTTCCTGTACTAACATCTTGATCAATCCCGCGAATAAAAATCTCAAGCTTTGCTGTATCAGTAATTTAATGTCACTGCTGTCATCAAGAGCCAGTGAATAATACACGATTTTTCTTTCTTCTTTTTTTAACCTTTCTCTTAATATAATCAGGAATTTTCTAAATTATACTCTCGATACTTGGTCGAGAGTTTTGTAGTTTTTTTTAAATTAAAAACTGCTTATGGACAAGTTATTTAAGCTATTTTAATCATTACTCTTTTGAGAAATTCTGTTTTATTAAAGGTTTTTAGAGCAAGAGATATTTCAAACCCCATTAAGTAGCTGACTTCCTTACATTTATTTATCTCATCTTTCTCTTCCTGGCTATGATTTAAGACATTTCAGTTCCTAGCGTTTAACAGTACGTTGGCACATAACACTGAATCAGTTTTTCTACAATATTACTATTAAATGAATAACTAATAATTAGTTACTCTCATCTAAAGATTAAGAAGATTAAAATTGAGATAAAACCTAATAATTTTATCTTTCTAGGGATAAGATCTAAAAATATTAATATTCATGCATGTACAGAAGAATTATAGAAACACATACTTAGTGTGCCAGTAATAATAATAATAATAATAATAATAATAATAATAATAATAATAATAATAATAATAATGCATTATTAGCGTGGCAATTAATGTTTCTATATATTCCTAATTGAACCGTTGGGCAAAATAAACATATTACATTTTGTCCGAAAGAACAACAAAAAAGTTCTCCTTCTCATTCTTTACGAAACTACCTCTTACTGCTTGTAGAGACAGAGTTTGTAGAGCGACATGATACCGCTACTGATTGTCTTCAGTACGTGAATGAAGAACACAGCAATGTACAGGAAACTCCCCGTACCCGTTTGAATGTTTGAATGTGTGTGATTACACGATGTAACCACGACACCCGCTTTGGTCACCGCTGTTACAGACGGTCGTTTGGACCCATCCTGTTGATTGTTGATTTGTCGACTTGTGACTTTTATTTATGGGGGTAAACTACTTGAAGGGTAAAGAATTCTCATACTATTTAAGAACTGAAGGATAACATCAGGAATAGTATCCACACTATCACCTACGAGGAATTGGCACGTGTCTATATTAATCTGTTAAGACGTGCACAGAAGTGTCTACATGTTGGTGGAGGGCACTTTCAACATCTATTATGAAAGTTAGTACAGGGCACATTCATTTATTCATTTTATTCCATTTCTTTGAAAAAAGTTTGTTTCAAATGAAATGAAATTAGACGGGCGTTTTTATCTGCCCAACCCTGTACTTATTGCTAATAATGACGAAGAAGTTTATAGATAAAATCTCTGTTAAGTGCGGACAACTCTAACCAAATATGAATTAGCAAAATTATTTTCAGCTCCTCAATTGCAAAGCATAACGAAGCAGTACCTTTTCAGCGCTCCCTGTCTCTAAGCACAACGTAACAAAGCTTCTGCAGTTCTCCCATTGCAAACACATCGTAGCAAAGGTTCTACATAGACTTCTCTTATAAAACACAACACAGCAATGTTTTCAGAGTATCACCGTGGAAATAACACAGTAGAGGAATACTTTAGATATAACTCGCAAAGTACTATGCAACAAAATGTTCTAAATCCCTCAGAAGGTAGCAGTGTTTCAGAGACAACTCATATGAAGCAGAAAGTATCAAAGATTTCTCAGAAGACTCTATTATAAAGCGCGTTCATCAGTTCATTTTGGGCGCATTATTGCAAGCACAATATACAGGTATCTATTGCGAGAGTCCCATACTGCTAAGCGTTATACAATTGAAATTAAGTTGAACTCTCTTGTTAAATACAACGCATTAAAACTTCTTCCAGGGCTACTCGTTACTGCGAACGCAGCCAACTCACTGCAATGAAGCACACAACTAAGGATTTTGCCTACTCACCACATGTAAACTCGAACGATACTCTGCGCGCCTTGGAGTCCGTGAAGTCTTCGATCATCTGACGTTAATTTCTTGCACTTAATTTAGTGCTACAAATTTCGCATGTCCTGTAAACTAATGTTTGCACATACGGCCCTCTAGACTATTATTGTTATTGCCGTTTAAGACGATAGCAATGATAGTCGAATTATGGAAACGTGAACAATCATGAAGGCTTAGCGCAAATTTATATTTTAGAGAAAAGAATAGAGATGGGAGACAGGTCACGTGTGCAGTGGCGGTGGTGCAGTCGTGCCAGCTGTTGATCCGCCACTAGTGAAACGAAAAAAATACAGAATCAGAATATATGTATCGTTAAGTATGCCATTAAGTTCAAAACTACTGTAAGCAATTGTCCTTCCCTGTGTTGGTATTAGACGTTTATGATATTTTATTCATACCTAAAATGAAGGGAGATAAGCTGATGAATTAGATAATATTTTGTCATTAAATGGACACATTTATATGCGTAAACCAGTAGTAAAATGTAATGCATGCCATGTAGATTGATTTAATTAATAAAATTTCACCCCGCTGCGCACACCAAACTCACACACTTTTCGAGAATAGTTTAGTGAAATTATAATTAATTTGTAGCGCAATCCATACCAGCCAAAAATATCAGGGGAGTTCAAATATAAATGAAAGTTCTGTAATATTTTGCGTATAAAAAATCAGCTTTTGTAAACACGCATCGAATGACACGTTGCAACAATATGTGTAAACATACAATGAGCAATGCTCGCCTTTATTCAGTTGCAATAAAATATTATACACAAATTCTATTTTACATTTCAACTTCTCGAGTATGGTAAGACTAAGACGGATGTATGCACATGAATTACGATCTTAATATTTCTAGTTTTTTACCTACTGTATATGTAAATATTTAATTTGTCCAACGTTTCGGATTTCCTTATACAATGTAATTAAGTGTTCAAGTGATATTACTCTGAAAGCGGAACTTGTCCCACACCGTTGGAGAAATTTTCTCCGAGCATGACTGCAACTTCCAAGATATTCACAACATGCACATCAAGCTTCTCACAGCCCATTATTTCTGTTATTACATGAACATGCAATTCAAGGGGGCCTTCTAACGTAACTGCACTAATCCCGACGGATCTACAATATATTTCCGCTGTAGATGATAAAGGGTATACTTTTCGTACTCTCCTCCCTATTTCACTTCCTTCAGAGATTTCTTCTCCTTATCCTAACTTTGACTCGTTTCACATAAAGATTACTCCTTTTCCAAAGCACACCTATTTTCTTCAGGATCCCCATCAGTTTGTTCCAATCCCCTCTGTAAAACGCCTTTTCTAGGTCCACAAATACTATATACACATCTTCATTTTTCTTTAGGTATCTTTCGCCGATTGTTCGTAGTGGTTCAATTACATCCCTCGTACCTTTCCATTTCCTGAAGCCAAACTGCTCTTCTTTCAGCTGTCCTATCGTAGAATATAAACGTCGATTCAGTATTTAGAGGAGAATCTTCCCCGAGTGCGATATCAGGCTGATAGTCCTGAACTCGTTACATTTCTTGACATTATTTTTCTTCGGTATTGGCAGCAACACTATCTCCGTAAAATCTTTAGACCATTCGTCTTTCTCATATATTTAGTTGTATAATGATAGAATTTCCTCCTTGTCAGGAGCTAGTTCCTAGTCCCGCAGCGAGAAGCTCTACTGACGTATATATACCGGCTAGACATGATCCCACGACACTTCATTCCCTGAAGAAGATGGCAGAGCTAGCCATCGAAAGCTTGGAAGCAAATATCCAACTCATTTAGCTGAGAACCCGAGAAGAGTTATTCTACATCAAACGCTGGGAAAACCTCAAGTCATACATATAAACTATTATGTTAAATCTCGGCTCCATGCAAGAGTTCTCCGAACCGATTGGAATACTATGCGAGCTTGAAGCCTATTACCCACTTCTGTTCTCAGAATTCAATACTTATATACTCAGAAAAGTTTAAAGAGGAAACAACGTAAAAGAGGATAGGTCTAATCTATTACTACACGAAGGCAGAGTAGTCGATCATTGCATATGCCATCCACAATGTTAGGATCGGAAAGATTCTTACTGTTCGTCAACAGTGGCGCCTCTCATAGTCACCGAGAGTCGAACACGTCATGAATGAGGATCTGAACCATAATTCTTGTAAACTTGTAATTCTTCACAAGAACGTTACGCCGCAAACAGCTAATGAAATTAAATGTTGGATCAAATTTGAGAATTAAGTCCTATTCATTTTATATCAAGTCTTTCTATTACGAAACTTTCATTCCCAATTTCTGATATCCGTACTAATAGCACACGCTGGAGCAGACTTGTACATCCTGAATGTGCATAATTCTGTTTAAACATTCAGGAGACAGCCAGGCGTACTTATAAGCCGAGCAAAGACGGGCACTGAATTAAACATTTTTAAGAACCCAGGGATCTCACAAACACGTTTTAATAGAAAACCGCAAGGAAGGTTTCCTCCGCTTCGTACTTCGTGCATAAGAAATGAAACAAGAAAATATGACAGACACGACGCGAGGTGCAGGATGTTAAATCTGAATCAAGCTATCCCAACAGATTTTAAAAGTATTTTCTCGATGTTCCAAGAAAATTGCATGATAGGACTCTGAAAAAGCACGACCATCTCTTTCAGTTCTCTTAAAACATTATCATCATGATCACTGCATGTTTATCATAATAATCATCATTCTCGTAAACGCAAGTTATCCAGGGTATGACATCATCAAAAAAATAAACAATGATAATATTAATAATAATCATCACCGATCAAAATCATTATTGGATTATTTTGCGAACGAAAATTTGTCACTGGTCAACACCATTATTGAAGTAAATAATAATAATAATAATAATAATAATAATAATAATAATAATAATAATGGACTTAATATATCTTATATATATATATATATATATATATATGAATTGATCTTTTCAGACAGTTTCGTCTCTCATAGTCATGTGAGGTAATTTAGGCTTAACACAAGTTTCTGTAAACTGGTATAAAAACGAAGTTAGTTCATCAGAGACACCGTAAGACTCTTAGGATGCCGGTTTTTTTTTTTTTTTTTTTTAGAAGTTTATCTCATACGACAACGACGCTGAGTAGTAGTAGAGATGTCAGTCCTGTGTGTTGTCATTTCTCTTAATTGGATTTGTAAATGCCATGAGAATATTGCAACCAAAAGGATTAAATCCATTTAGAAAATACATGATCCAAGATCTTCGTCTTACAGCGCAACGCCTCACCCGTAACGCTACCTCACGCCTCCTCCTATCAATTAGTAGACACTTAAATGAATCAAGAAAACGTATTTCCGATTTAATCTGTTATTAAACGCTGTATTAACTACGCGGTTAATAACGTGAATTTTTTGTTAAATATGAAGTTTTGCCGCTAAAATATATAAAAAATGGTTAACCTCTTCTAATATTTGTTCCTTTAAATTTATTTTGTCCTCAGAGACTCTTCATTCTTCAAATCCGGTAACTCAGTGACCTTTTTATAGACTGTACGCTATCAGGAACTGTAAACATCAGGGACTGGAATGCTTTATCTGCAGACATACTAAAGGCTTTACCAATAACCAAAAATGTATTTAAAAATAGGCTTAGGGACTTCACTAATAGGCAGTAGTATATTATACACACTATTTAAAGGGTGTAATTAATGTTTTGTTATTTGAAGTGTTGTATCAGTGAAGAAGTGTGTTGTGTCAGTGAAGTGTGAAGTGTGTTGTATAAGTGAAGTGTCAGTGAAGCGTTATAGTTTATAGTGTCCGTGCAAAGTATTTGAACAGTGAATTTTTTTTAAGTATTAGTGAAATCAGGATAGTAACAGTGAAATGTGTCGTAGTTCCAGTGCAGTGAGTGAGTTGACAGCGAAACGAGTGCAGTGCTGAAAGGTACTTGTGCATGTATGAACATATCACACTCATGGGTTTTAGTTCGAACTTAGGGTTAAGATACAAATTAGATTTACTTTAAATGTTATTTTAAGTGATCGTGCTTCATTTAATTTGTGTTGTTGTTAGTAGTATTACCATTAATTGTATTTTTTATTAATTGTGCTTATTATTAATTGTCATTATTGAGTGTAATTATAATTAGTTACCACTGCCACCGGGTATTTACCCATTTGCAGTGTGAATACATACATAATAGATACATACATACATACATGCATACATACATACATACTTACATATATTGCAGACAGACTCAAACTGAAATTCAGTGCAACCCCTAACCTAACAGCAATGTTAACAGGACACGGCAAAACCAGAGCGTACCTACATAGATTTAAAATTATAAACAATCCAACATGCCCATGTCAAATTAGCCACCAAACGGTAGACCACTTATTGTTCGATTGCAAACTAGTAGAGCAGGAAAGAGATGCTTTAATCGCGGCTGTATTAAGAACTGAAAACTGGCCACCTAACAAAGACGACCTCATAAAAAATATACTAGGAAACGTATACAATTTGTAAATAATATACCTTTTGAGAAAATTAGCCAGTTGTAGAAAAAAAACAAAACAAAATAGAATTGTAAATAATGTTAAATGTAAATGGTAGAAATTGTAAATAATTGTAAAACTAGAGTATCATAAGAAAACAATAATTTTAGAATCTGCAATAACATCACAGTCTAACAGTACTAACTATAAATGGTAGCTAGCTATAATTAATTGTGACCTTAGAACTTTTTTATAGAAAAAAAAAGAAGAGAAAATTGTGGAAAAAAAAATCCAAATCAGATTGTAAATTTCAAATTACAGAAAATCAATATAAATGCAGCATATATTTCGAGAGAAATAAGTGAATGGCAAAAACAAAATCAACTGATCTTCAAATTAGATTGTAAACTTTTAATTGTTATAGATGATTGTAAATAATTGTAATATTATAAGAGAGCTCAGTGCATGTAGTATTACTCAGTGTAATGGAACATGCCGTTTTTAATAAATACAAAATACAAAACACATACATACATACACACACATACACATACATACATACATACATACATACATACATACATACATACATACATACATACACACACACACACATACATACATACATACATACATACATACATACATACATACATACATACATACATACATACATACATACATACATACATACATACATACATACATACATACATACATACATACATACATACATACATACATACATACATACATATTTTTCAAGTTATTTCTCGTAACCGTTCGGGCATCTCCTCAACAAATAAGACTTCACTAGGAGTTCGTCTTGCTAAGGAGTTTCTCATTCTGATAATCATTTTCTTTTGACTTGTCCAATTAAAAATAATGAGTGAAAAAAGACGTCCTTGTCGTACTCCTTTTATTGTTTCTACTGATTCTATTGCGTGTTCTAATGACCACAGACTTCCTGGGGCGACAGGCAAGAACTATTTATTTCTGTAAACCCAAGTTACTTTGATCCTCATGTATATACTTTTTCGGGTTGCCCAGAAATAATTATTACTGAAATTACGGTTAATGTCAGTATCCTTAACGTATGCATATGTTGCTTGAAAGTATGACCATAATTACATGTTAATTGTATTATCTTACAAAATCAAATAACCTACTGCACTCAAAGGTCGAAATCAAAATTCATGAAGGATTACTACGGTGCATACTATGATGCTTTGCATAAAATTGAAATGGCACAAAAAATAAAGACGGAAGTAATGCATAATTACTTATCTTAAAACATACGAGTTAGTTTTTCATCCACTGCTCTGAATTGAAATTTAAATATTCACACAACAGTACAGTAAATTGATGTACAGGTAATTAAAACCCACTGCCCGCTTCTGCGGTCAGCCTAGGCATTTGAATGTTACACGAATTCGAGAAACACGCTCGCTCGATATTCTGCTAAATACTGGACAAACCGTTAGAGTAAGGAAAACGCTGGAGAGGACTTATTAATTCGAATTTATAAATATAATAAAATTTTCATTCTTTGAGCTATATACGTATTGTAACCCATAAGGTAGGAATCTACAATACACAATAGCCTTCCCATTCTAAACACGATTCAAATCCTCAACCATAACTTGCTCGTGTGGTAGGTAATGATGTTTCAGAAACCTTACCTATTTACTGGTACAGAAATTAAGATTACTGCATACAATGTAGCACAAAAGCTTCAGTGAGTATGTCTTGTTCTGCTTCCCTAACTGATAGAATGTCTTACTATTCTAAAGGGATTGACGTAGATCTCTTCCAAGTCCTAAAACTTTACTTTTGTAAGAGGTACAGTTTGATTGTTGACATAATTATGAGGCAATAATAATAATAATAATAATAATAATAATAATAATAATAATAATTTATTTTTATTTATTTATATTTAATGTGCTGTACAACAGCCAGTGGCCAATTACAGTTCAGCACAAAAAATATAACAAAAACATAATACAAAAATAATTATTACACATCAATACAATTACAATTAATTACAATAATGACGATGAATGGATAAATAATGGATGACTTTAAAATACATAACTAAGAATACTATGAGAATGATAATTGAGTATAATGCCTAAAAGAATAGATAAATGATAAATCGTTGCCAAGAGCAAACTAAGTCTATACATTGAAGGGAACGAATTCGCAGCCATGCATGTTGGAATTTTTAATGCATCTGGAGACTGGTGAAAGAAATTTCGAATTTCTAATATGGAAAAGTTTGTGGGCTCTCATATCTTTTGTTGGAATACGTAAGGTAATATTGTTTAAGAAAGAGTCACAGGTTATATCACCTTTGAGGACTTTACAAAAGAACAGATAATCTAGCTCATGGCGTCTAGCATATAGATTTTGACAATTAAAATATGCACATTTTCTCTCATAACTGTACCCGGAATTAATGGGCAGAAATCTGAATGAACATAAAGATATAAATTTTCTTAGTATATTTTCTAATTTAGCCGAGTCCGTAGTTGTAATCGAGTTCCAAACTACAGATGCATATTCGAGTTTCGATCGCATCAATGTATAGTAAAGCATTAAAAGAGAATCGGGCGTGGAAAAAGAATAAGTTATTGACCGTATTATTCCTAACATTCTGATTGCGTGATTGTAAATGTAATCAACGTGACTATGAAAATACAATTTACTGTCAAAGAATATTCCCAAATCTTTTACGCAATCCGTTCTGTTAATTAGAACATTATTTAGATAATAATTAAATTTCAGTGAAGAAGTTTTTCTAGAAAAGGATATTACATTAGTTTTGGATATGTTCATTTTCATACCATTGTCTTCCGACCATTTAGCGACTGAATTAATGTCACATTGAAGTGATTGACAGTCAGTACTATTTTTGATTGTACGAAAAAATTTTAAATCGTCAGCATATAATAAACTGTCAGAAGTTGTAATAATAATAATAATAATAATAATAATAATAATAATAATAATAATAATAATAATAATAATAATAATAATAATAATAATAATAATAATAATGTAACATAAGTATTTGAATGTAGAGCCGAGTTTTAGTAAATTATTCCGGATAATTGTTTTAAAGAAATGTAATTTTATTTTTATATAAAATCTTACATTTCGGCACACATATGACACTCGCGGTGTCACACTTTCACATTACTTACATTTCTTCACAGTGCTTTGCGCCTACTTCGATCAGAGCAGCAAAAGATAATATATAAAAATCTTTCCCCTTATTCAAATCTGCTTCACAGGGAGCTATATCTGAAAGCCAGATTTGCATAATATACGTTACTGTTCGTTAACAGAAAACCATAACTCAAGTTACACAGAGTTTGTGTGCACTCAATGTTGGGTCTCTGGCGGCCTGTCAGCCCAGTTGAGGTATGTGGATATAAAGGGAAAAATTGAGTCGATGTAGTTCCTGAGTAGCTCAGTTGGTAGAGCGTTGGCGCGCTTTGCCAAAGGTCCCGGATTCGATACCCGGTCCCGAAACAATTTTTCCCTCGAAATTATTCAAATCAGCTTCACAGGGAGGTATAATTGAAAGCCAGATTTACAAGATAATACACCGTTTCAAAAGGAAGAAATATGTTTACACACTAAAAGAATAATCATCGAAAAATCTTTAAAACTGCCAAAATGGCTGGCCATGTCAAAACCACATTTAAAACATTTAATAGTTATCTTCTGAGACCGGAACCACTCAACATAACCTAACGAACAAATACTCTCTGAATAGCTCTAACGATGCCTAACATCACGGAAAACTAAAATTTGTTTAGAAATAAATAAACTAATTTTCAATATATATATATATATATATATATATATATATATTTCATTAAATTTTATCTTCACAGCTTCACGATGCCGAAACTACTGAAAACGGAAAAGAAGCAAAGGAGGGTTCACAGACACTGATAAACTTCGACAACATTCAACTTGTTCGCGTTTTATGTAAAATTTGCGGTTCAGTCATAGCTTGAACCCCGACCATTCTTTTATGAACATATTTCACGGTATATTCTCAGACGAATTGTCTCGTAATACTAAATGGAAAAACCCGTACTGTTGAGTGCAATGTTCAGAAGAAATCGCTGTACACAGATAGATAAACAAAGGGACAGACGAATGACATTTCAGAAATTACCACCTGTGTATGATAGTCAATAATGTGTATTTCCGTGAATGTATTATTATTATTATTATTATTATTATTATTATTATTATTATTATTATTATTATTATTATTATTTAACGACGCTTTCAATTTCAGATGCTACTTAGTGTTGAAATTCAACATAGGGTGAAAATTACCCAACGAATTTCGTCGGCAGCTCTCTATTAGAAATAAAATTCCTTTTCGAGCCGTAAATCTGCGAACGAATTTCCCAGCTTTGCTTCACTCCAAAAGAAGGCTATGTTAAGGACTTCATTCATCTTCAAAGTTCAGAACTTCCGGCCAGGTTTGACCAGCGAGCCTCGGAACTCGAATTTATGTGGGATCTTCTCTTTAATATACTGAAGTGAAAGTTGCTGAAAGTATGATAATTTTACAAATGACAAAGTGTAGCAGATCACATGATTTCGGACAGAAAATATTATGGAGGCCTCAAACTGAAAATTATCGAGTCTAATGGGTTTAATGGGCAAGACAAAAAATCAGAACGAACTGACTATAGAAGCTCACAGATGTCAGAAAGTAGGTCAATCGAAAAGTCGTTGGATGGAGCAATTTACAACTTCATGAGACCGGAACATGTGTTACAGTCTTAAAACTCTGACTCCTGATAGTAATGAAAACGGCATTTGGTGCACCACTTGAGCGTCGATATCTCCACACCGGGGATATCGAGTTCATATTTCAGTGAGTCCAAGTAGAACTTGTGGTTACAAAAACAACGCTGAGGAGATTTTTGCGGGTCCACTGAGATAATATCTGAGTTTATGTGACATTAGCTGCTGTATTTAAGAACTAGAGGACGAATGCAGATACTACTAGTTTAAATGTTCTTGCCAATTTCTCATAGACATTGTGTTTTAATTTGATTATCAGACGTAGACACTATCATTTTCCTAAAATATTTTAACGTGACTATGTCTTTAATAGACCACCGCTGTAGAATAATGGTTAGCATGTCTGACTGTGAAACTAGCGGGCTCGAGTTCAAATCCTGGTTGGGACAAGTTACCTGGCTGAGGTTTTTTTCCGGAGTTTTCCCTCAACCCATTAAGTGCAAATGCTGGGTAACTTTCGGCGCTGGACCCTAGACTCATTTCATTATCGCCTTCATCTCAATCAGACGCCAAATAACCATATAAGTTGATAAAGCGTCGTAAAATAACCGATTAAAAAGTCTTTATTGAAGGTATAAACAAACAAACAAAAAGTCACAGTAACAGAACGTTTAGTCTTCAGTAGATGCTGTAGTATTACTCGACCAAGCCCAATGGAGTCCTGCAGCCCGGAGCCGTGGCGCTACTGCTCCTGCGTTCGTAATACCGCATCGCGATAGTTCACATTACGCCCGCGGCTTCACTCGGCTTGGTAGAGTAATACATACCAAAGCGTATGGGTACCGCTATCTGTTTAGTATTTCGTGAACTACTTTCAAGAAACAGCGGATCCGCAGCAGTAATTCTGTCAAAGTATGTAACAGGAAATAGTTACGTCATGTATTGAAAAATAAATAAAAGTATTGGATGAGTGTATATCATAAAGGAAAGTATCGTCAAAGACAAATTATAGAATGAGTCCCTCTCATACGAGAGGAGTAAAAAAGCAGTCACACAATGAAATCCCCTACCACTCTCTCTCCTGGAATGTTGTTTCTTTTATTTATTACTATTATTATCATTATTATTAACAGAGTTATACATACTAGGTTCAAAAAGTTCCCGGAATTTGCTAGTATCATAGAAACAACGTACCTTAAACACTATTCTACAGCATTCCCTTCAAAAATAGTTGCCTTCCGCAACAACACACTTTTGCCAACGCATGTACAGTTCCTGGAAGCAGGCCTGGAAGCCATTTTGTGAAACCCGTCTTAGTGCTCTCGTCGCGTTTGCGATAACCTCTTCAGCATTGAATCTCCGTCCTTTCAGATGACTTTTCAGATGGGGAAACAGAAAGTAATCAGATGGTGAGAGATCAGGAGAGTATGGTGGGTGATCCAAAGCAGTTATGTTGTGCCTGGCAAGAAAATTCTTTACAATAATTGCGCGATGAGCAGTTGCATTGTCATGCATAAGGAATCAGTTGTTTTCTACCCACTTTTCTGGACGTTTCCTTCTCACTGCGTCCCGGAGGCGACGGAGGATTTCTACGTACAATTCTTTCGTTACAGTACGACCTTCTGGAATGAACTCATGGTGGATGAGACCCTGAGAGTCGAAGAAAACTTCCAACATAACTTTGCCTTTGGAAGTGCCCCTAGGAAATTTTTGCTTCCGAGGAGATGTTTTCGATTTCCACTCAGATGACTGTCGTTTAGGGACTGGGTCGTACAAGTAGCACCAAGTTTCATCACCAGCAATAATTTTGTTTAAGAAATCACCATCTTCATCAGCCATACTGATCATGTCCCTAGCAAGAGTCATTCTTGTTTTTTTTCTGTTCTGCCGACAACATTTTCGACACGTAATGCATGTTGAGATGCTTGTGAAAAACATTGACTGATATTCCGACCTCTGCTGCTATCTCTTTTATGGTTTTACGTCGGTCGTCCCTCACAACATTACGCACACGCTGAGCGATTGCTTCATTTGTTGCAGTTGTTGGTCGGCCGCTGCGTACGTCATCTTTGATGCTATCGCTGCCACCAGAAAAGCGTTTATGCTAGGCATACACTTGAGTTTTTTTCATTGCTGCTTCGCCATATGCTTCTTCCAACAATCTTAATGTCTTTGCAGGAGTTTTGTGTAACAAAACACAGAACTTGATGTTTGTACGTTGCTCTGTGGACATAATTACAAAATGCGACGAACAAACAAAACACTATGATAAACAATTGCCTACAACTCAAAACCAACAATCGCCATTATCAACAAACTTTAAGGAAATGACATCATGAATGTTATCACCAAAACAAATGTATAATATCCCTTGTTATATATTAATACGAAAAATGGTAGTAAAATTCCGGGAACTTTTTGAACCCAGTATTATTATCGGTTGTTCTGTATGATTGTGAAACTTGGACTCTCACTTTGAGAGAGGAACAGAGATTAAGGATGTTTGAGAATAAGGTGCTTAGGAAAATATTTGGGGCTAAGAGTGATGAAGTTACAGGAGAATGGAGAAAGTTACACAACGCAGAATTGCACGCATTGTATTCTTCACCTAACATAATTAGGAACATTAAATCCAGACATTTGAGATGGGCAGGGCATGTAGCACGTATGGGCGAATCCAGAAATGTAAATAAAGTGTTAGTTGGGAGACCGGAGGGAAAAAGACCTTTGTAAGGCCGAGACGTAAATGGGAGGATATTAAAATGGATTTGAGGAGGTGGAATTTGATGATAGAGACTGGATTAATCTTGCACAGGACAGGGACTGATGGCGGGCTTATGTGTGGACGGCAATAAACCTCCGGGTTCCTTAAAAGCCATTTGTAAGTAAGTACTATTAACAGAGTATTAATAGTTGTAGTACTGTTATGATTGCACCACCACCAAGGTCATCCTGAGGCATTTCATCCATTCACTATGTTAACATCAAAAGAATATATATATATTTTTTTTTTGGATAGCTTATACCGTACATACATTTTATCTTTCCACGATCGCAGAAGTAGAGTGAAAGCGGTAGTGCACAGCGCAGTTTGCACACGTGACCATCACTGAATTCTCAGTTATGATTCAAGAACATGCGAAATAAACCGCTGAATAGACTATTCTTTTTATTTACAGTTTCAAATTGTGAAAGTACTAAAAATGTGGTTACATTCTCAAAGACGATGTTGAACGTGTTCCCGTTTGCAAAAATTAATTCTCTCGTGCGGGCCCTCGGTCTTTAAGGCGTACACCTCTGCGGCCTTGTTATGGATGAAATTTGAGCAATCTTGTAGCATTATATGCTGATGTATGATTGACCTTGCTTGTTGTGTTCACTTCGTGAAAGATTTTCGGGAGATTGTTCTAATTGAGCACCGTTATCATGAAACTTTTCCTGTGATAAAACATGACGTCTTCTATTTTTGTCCAATACTGATCCGGTAGTTTTAAATTTAGTCACTAGTTTACGAACTATAGTCCTTTCAGATGGATCAATCCCAGGATAAAGTCGTTAAAATTATCTATGTCCCTAAGCAGCTAATCCTTTTTTTTTTAACTTAGAGTAGATGAAAGTTTTTTCTTCCAGATCTACAAATCTCTGAACCATAACTGAAGCAACCGACAAAGACAGACATATGAAATACAACTCTGCACACAATGACAGATGTACTACTCCGAAACTCAACTCACCACTGCACACAATAACAGACAACCGTCTAAACGACTACGTGTGTCCTTGAATGGCAGCGAGCGTGGAAAGATAAAATGTATGCTCTATAGATAAAATTATTACAGATTTTACTCATTTCTTTTTGGTACACTGCTCATAGAGTTTGGGTAAGAATTCTATATGGCTTTTTGTTTGGCATTATTTTCATTTCTTGTCAATTATTTGACTTACAAACTTCTTCTTGGAGATGGCTTACACAAACAAATATAAATCTACACACCGCAACGATAACGGAGGCAAAAAGCTGTTTGGACATCTAATATGAAGGTAAAAGAAACGGCCTACGAAGCAAACAACTCGCTAATTTACCAGCCACCAATTAAGTATCTATCCAAAAATCAACTTAAGCTAACTATCATCAAGCCAGTCACCCAACTAAGGAGCCAGTAGCATAAGTAATCACCAATCAGTCAACTAATGAAATAATCAAAACACTAAGTAACCAAGTAATCATACAACCAACGCAAGTATCTTCATGCGCTTTAAACTTTGTTTAAAGGCTATAGTCGAAGCGTCTTTAACTCTAAAACAGAGGGCAATGTAGGAATTGAGCTCATTGCCTTTGCTTATCAAAATAACTACCGGTAGTGCATTAACCTTCCCAACCGCTAACTATCAAGAATTCCCTGAGAGTTCCAGTTGGAATATGCAGCATGCGAAGATACGAAACTTCAGTTTCGGCTATCTGAACTTAACTACCAGTAGTATGAAACACATGCAACTTGGGATTACTTGGATGAAATATATCCCAAGGGATGAGTAACAATGGGGGATCCGTGAAATTAGAACCAACGACCGCTACCTCATGAAGGCCAAGAATTTGTAGCACGAACATGTGAAGAGCGAACTAAGAACCGGAGAAATGAAAGTAGTAGTAGAAGAGTCCGTTGGGAAGTGAGAGTAGAAGTTACATATACATATTATTATTATTATTATTATTATTATTATTATTATTATTATTATTATTATTATTATTAAAGATAAAATAGAGTATATAGTATCGATAGAATAAATAGATGAGATAAATAGAATAATTTATAAAACTTGGAATTGAATAGAACAGAATAGAATAGAGTAGATTTATATAATTATATAGAATAGATACAAGAGATTTAACGAAAGAATTGAGAGTAGGAATAAAAAGAGAAATAAGAGTAGGAAAATAATGAAAATTAAGAAGTGCATGAAAGTAAGAATAGAAAGAGAAGCATAGAAGTAGGAATATTAGAGGTAAGTACAGGAATAGGAAGAGAGCTGGGATTAGAAATAGGATAGCTAAGTGTAGAAAAAGATGTGGAAGCAAAGTAGAAATAGAAGAACTGAGTGTATGAATATAATGGTAAATAGTTATAAGAGTAGAAATAAAATTATAACTGCTGAAGTTTTACAATTATAATAAGATTAAAAATAGAACTGTAGAAATAGAAGAACAAGAGTAGAGGAGAGGTAATGAAGTGTAAGATAACAAAAGAAAAGTAAAAATATTAGAACTAAAATAGGATGTATAACTAACAGGAGGACACGAAGAACTAACAAGTAGGCCTACCTAAATACAGAAAGAGAAAGATATGAATAGAAACAGGATAAATATTTGTAGATATGGATAAGAAGAACTAAAAGTAGAAAGGTAATAAGAAGTACGAATATAAGGATAAATAAGAGAAGTAAAAGAACGAGAACTAAAAGTACCGGTATGAATAGGAGCAGAACTAGAATTAAGTGTTATAATAAAGAATGCTCCATTTATCTTGACCATCCAAAATAACTTTGTACGCAAGCACCAAATGAAAAATTGTGTCATACAAAAGGTGTACAACAGAAGGGGGGAAATAATACTGCTGGAGAGGCAACCTTGTATCGTTATTTATTAATTAGATACGAGTACTAACATTGTTTCTTTAAATGACACTATGTATTTACTATTCAATATTTCAACTAAGCTCGTCAAGACTTTTTCAAAAATGTATCACAGTGGGCCATCCTGATAAACAGAACGTTAATTAACGGAACGTTATTGGTGCCTTTACGGCATGGTTCCTGTGCATAGTATGAAGTGGTTTGACTTCAAGTTGGTGTGAACAATACGTAGTACATTGCAGATGATAGTCAGGGTCGCGTAACCCATTAACTATAACTTTAGTTTTATTCTGCTGAACACTGATGACAACACAGAAACATCTTTCTATTATGATAAGATACTTTTCTTCTGCCAAAAGAGACATGGTAACGACATTTTACTGTCTATTGCAATTAAATGTTGGTGATGCGCAACATATTTATCACGTTATAAAAAGCCAACTAGAAAGCGGTAGTCTCAAATTAGAAAGTCTGGCAGGAATTGGGACCGATGGTGCAAATGTGATGGCAGGATCGTTCAATTTCGTATCATCTCATTTGAAGAATGATGTTCCTGAAATGTGTTTGCCCATTCCCTTCATCTTTGTGCAGAAAAGGCTGCTGAAGTTTTTCCACGCCAATTAGGGTTTCTAGTAAGAGAAATACATAACTGATTTTCATACAGTCCAAAGAGACTAGGACCAATAAATATTTGTTAAAAATTATCAATGAAAATCAGAATAGAAAAAGTTAAATATCTCTGGTACACGTTGGCTTGCTAGATACTCGGTTATTGAGGTAGTACTGGAACGTGGGATGAACTAAAACGTTTGTTTTCTTTTTCTAAAAATGAAGATAAATGTTATACGGCTGAATAGCTATACAATATCATGGGTTGTTCTGCTCATAAAGCATTGTTTATATTCTTTAAATCAGAGTCAAAATCCATTTGCAGAGCAAACATGCTATTTCAAAGTGAGAATGTAGAAGCAGTAAACTTGCTCGAGGACATTTTTCTCCATTTCAAATCTCTCTTCTAGAAGATAGTTGTACCGAGTTAATTGGAAAAATAAAAACATGAAGATCTCCCCTACTTCAATTTTGAGAACCATTTAATGCACACATCAGGATTGTATTTTGATTATGATTTTGAATGCCTAACTAAAACACTTAGAGCTGATTACATGAAAGTTACAGAATGTTTGTCATTTTGTTGTACTGTGAGCTTAAAAAACTGAAATTTTGAAAATGATGTCAATTTTGCATCCATCTGTAGCAACATTCCAGAAAAAACATGATATTATACAGCTTGCTTCGATTTTCGGCAAATCAGATGTGCCTATCAGATGATAAGCGACATTGTATTTAAATGGAATAACTTACTAAACAAGCAATGGAGGTATACTTCTAGCATTGGGCTGAAGAACTAGAAGATACTGAGGCAGCTGGAAGTGTACGTTTTGGTAATATTGCCAAGTCTGCAATTTGCTTACTTACAATTCCAATTTCTAATGCACTCATGAACGTGCATTTTCCACGTTGAATATTTTAAAGGATAAATTAAAAAATAAATAGTAAATAGTTTATTGACAGTGAAATACTATCTAATGAGAGAAAAAGTATTTGTAACCAATTCAAACTATCTCCAGAAATATTGCAGAAGTTCAGTGTTTCAATGTATGATCACAAAAAGACAGAATTTTCCATAGAAGATTAATTAATTTTAGAGGATCTTACCGATATTCAAATTTAATTTCTCAAGAAATCTTCTTCCAGTGCGAGGACATACAGGATTATACTGTGAATATCGTATTTTACCTATTGCTGTCAGTTCGCATGACGTGTGAATATTTTTATATTCAATTGTGTATGTTTAATCACATTTACTAATTTTTATGTTGCGTTTTTTCAAGTATAAATTAAAAAGGTTTGGGGTTTCTCTGAATTTTAGGGGGATATTTAATAAGATATAGAGCGATTTCTCGTTCCTTGGTTGGCAACACTTCTCAGAAGCAAAACTTCATCTCCGCGAAACTCGAGAAATTTGAACCGAACATATCGGCTGTAATGCACTACGCTAGCGTCTGCCTCCAGACTAGCCGTCCCGGGTTCGATTCCCGGTGGGGTCAGAAATTTTCATGTAAAATTTCTACCTCGGGACTAGGAGAGATGGCGGTGCAAAACTTCTAATCACTAAATTGTGCACCAATATACCTGGGTTAAATCCCAAATATCTCCGCAGTGCATATGAAGGGAAGGCAGAATCACTGTTGATAGTGATTCGTCCTTGGGATGGTGGCGTTAAGGCTGGCGACCCCCTTTGGTGCTATTCGACAGGAGTAGACTAAGTGCCGGCACCGGGTTCCCCTTCTCTCTTCCTCACCACCATCATCCTCACCCATTCCCTACACTACACTTACACGAACACTTAAACATAAACTCATCCCAGTACATGACATAACTCTTCACAGATACACATCATGCATAACGTGGCCCGCCGAAGTGGTGTGCAACTTGAAAATGGGTCACAGTCCTGTCATCTATTCGCAGTATACGGAACCCGAATCAAGCAGTGAAGTGGGTAGGCATCAGACACACACACATGCACTACGCTAGTACAAATATGAAGAGTATAAGAAGGAGATATAACGTGTACATAGATGAGGTAAGAGTAGAATAATATAAGAAGCGAGAGTGGAAGAAGGAAATACAAAGCGTGAATAGGAGAGGTTAGGGTAAGAATAGGAGAAATGAATATAAAAAGGAGATACAAAGTCTAAATAGAAAGGTAAGAGTAGGAATATAAGTGAGAGTAGAAATAGAAGGTATAAAGTATAGTAGGTTATTTTACGACGCTTTATCAACATCTTAGGTTATTTAGCGTCTGAAGGAGATGAAGGTGATAATGCCGGTGAAATGAGTCCGGGGTCCAGCACCGAAAGTTATCCAGCATTTGCTTATATTGGGTCGAGGGAAAACTCAGGAAAATACCTCAACCAGGTAACTTGCCTCGACCGGGAATCGAACCCGGGTCACCTGGTTTCGCGGCCAAACGCGCTAGCCGTTACTCCACAGGTGTGGACTATATCTATGAGAAGTAATGGTATGAAGAGGATAAGCAAAAGTATAGAAAGGCGAAATGAAGTATAAATACTCATAGAAGAGGTAAGAGTAAGAATAGATTATATAAGAGGAAGTAGGAGGTATGGGAGAAGGTACAGATAGAGTACAGAAAATATAGACTGAAGAACATTCTGATATTTTCTTCTGGTATGGCTTTTCCCAATAAACACTATCCTGGCACCTTGTTGGGCCTTTCCCCACCCCTTGTCCGTGTAAAGACTTCCTTGCTTCGGATGTCAAGTCTACGGAAGGAAATGCTTTTTCACTTGATGTGTTACACATCCTATCTTTGTATAAGAATATGAGACTAGAGCGAACAGATCGGCAGAAACGTGTCACAGACAAACAACCACACGTGCTGCCAATTTCCTCGAGGTTCTTTCAATATTACTTTTTCGTTTCCATGGTAACGCGCTCTGGCACTACCCCCTACTTATGAGTCTGTTTCAAATATGTTCGCCCTTCTAAGTTTCTTATATGAGAAATTCATAACAAAAAATATTATATTTCGACGTATTTATGAAAATGTTATCATACTTATCATAACTCCAGAGTCCGGACGAGAACGTAAAGAAATGCATTGTCCTACAGGGCTGGTCACAGTATAGTGGAGTGATGATTTCATAATAATGGAAAGAAAATGGTATAGTGGGATTCACGCAGCGACCTCTATACTAAACTGGAGGCATTACTCAATGCTTTAAAAGTGTGACCGAATGCTGAGCGCCGGAGGGTATTGCTATCTCTTTCTAACATCGTGTTGTCCTTATCTCTGTTGCAGTGAATGCTATCTTACACTAACGGTAGCCTATTTTTATTGCTTACTGCGCATGTGCAACATCAACCTCACGAAAGACTCATTGAAACACATTAGTTAGAAAGAGATAGCAATACCCTCGCCAGCAGTCACGTTTTCAGACAGGAAAGAGCATGGCAGTGGTGCCTCCAGTTTAGTATAGAGCTCACTGGATTCACGTAAGATTAGTACCTAAATAATATGGCCGTCTTTAATCAATGTTGCCAACTAGTATAAGACAGGCCTACCATCCAAAGCAGATAAAATCGCTGTGGTATGTAATGAAGCAATAATAATGGTAAATATTACTTATGATTGATCCAATATTAAAATGTATTCTGTCTGGCAACATGAAATTAATTGGTTTGACTGAATAGTTTATAATCCATGAGACCTGAAGTAAAACTTTATTTTGTTTCACCACGTGAAATGATTAGTACGAACTCTGAAAACTTTAAAATGTATATTTTTATTTATTTATTATTACTGTATTATTTAACAATAATGTTATTATTAACATTAATATTATTAATCATTAATTACGTTCAAATTTCAAACATTCGCTACTAACTTTCGTTTCATGAATGTTGGTAACTTCTTCAGAGGCAAACAATGCTTTCAACATAACAGCTAAAACGTAACTGTCAGTTGTAGTATTTATCAGTACTGAAGTTCGAAACGAATGGCAAAATAAAATTCAATCTGGCAACTAGAAAATCGCTATAATCCACTAGCATATGTAGTAATGAAGGAAAATGGTTTAGTTTCACTATGAGGGTATAAAGCAAGGAGACCGGACTATATGCAGGCTCTTTTAAGCGCCATAAATTTTCGAGATGGGGCCCCAGTTTTACATCCTTTCCGAAAGTGATACCGGGTACTTCCACCGGTCCCTAAGCTAATCTCACCAAATGACAAACATGGTTTAGCTCATGCATTTTGTCGAGACACTCCTCCCACTCTACCTACAGAGCTGCGCACGAGATCGGATGAGTCTACTTACGAATTATAGGGGAATGGGTTACTTTTTGCCTTGAACTCGGTAGACACACGCCCGACCTTCCCTTCTACTCTTACTCCCTCCACAGAAACGTTGTTCTCGTACTGCACATCGCGAGTGTCTTGACAAAATGCATGAGCTGTAAAGGTGGTTCACAATAAACCGGGAACGGAAACAACAACGAGAACGAGAACGGAAATAATGTTGAAATACATGTATTTAAATGTGAGAATTCACAATAGTTATTTGTGAATGCTCACATATAAATACATTTATTTCAACATTATTTCCGTTCTCGTTCTCGTTGTTGTTTCCGTTCCCGGTTTATTGTGAACCAGCCTTAACACTTCGACAACTTCAGTTTCAATCCCATTTCTGTGTGCGATACAGGAAGTGATGTTGCGTCAGCAGCGGCTCCGATCACTGTTACTACTAAAGACACAACCGCCATGATGCTGAATGTATATCAGTGCTGTCATCGAAGTGGCGGCGAAAATAAATGTATCTTAACTTCGTCAATACTGCAACTCGGTCTTCGTCCCGAGGAAACCAGCCGAAAAATCTTTGTTCACTTTGTTCCACTTAGTCTTTCCGGGATATGAACTACAGCGTAGAAACTAATGCTCTAGCCCAGGGGTCATCAGAGCACTGCACTCTTGGGCTAGCGTCGCTTACCCGCGGACAAGATACAGCCCTAGCGTGAATTCGTGGCTCCTGGCGGGTATGCTGTCTCTCTATCCCTTGTGCACGACGGAGCATATTTCCTTACCCTCCATGCACTCTACCCATTTCAGCGAATGCTGACGACTACTGCGATCTAGACAATCGCCTAATACTGCATGACATTATAGTTTACCATTTCCAATAAATGCATTTTATGCTGACAAATCGAGATTGTCACTTTCAATAAGAAGCAGGTGCTTCACTGAGTGATTCCCCTCGCCACAGCTGTCACTTCGCGAGGTTGTACGGTTGCTATGGTGATAGCTGCAGCTTCACACGCGAAGCAGCAACAAAACTATCCTGCAGGCTGTATCAGTACATGTAACGCTTAGATGTCTGCAATATAATTAAAACTCAACCATAGGGACAAACAAATAATGCAGGACAATGCAACATCAACTTTCTAAGTGAAGTTAAAAGAATCTGTGTACGAAGTAACCAGTAAAAATAGTGTTATTTTGGAAATGGACGAAGGAAGACTTCAACATTTCAACAACGTACATTGTAGATACATTATTTGTTAGCAAACCAGATAGTTTTACGTAATATACTAGATATATTTAGTAGAGGTCATTTAAAACAAAAACTGTAGCAGAACGTGAGAGTTGTTAACTAACTTCTTGTGGCAACGTTCACTATGAAATTCTTCTTCTTGTATTTTAGATCGTCGAGAATTTACAGTGATGAGTCAATAATGATAAAAATCTAAATATTTTTAATTGTTAATTTTCTAAATCGGATTACCGGTATTAATAGCAATAGTTTAAGTTAAAAAAATTCTTCCATGAAGTTGGATAGCAGTAAGGTATGAAAAAGTGAGAGAAACTAAAAAAAAATATTTGAATTAATATTTCAATCAAACTTCCATTACAGTAATGAATACTAAGAAAAAGTACAAAGATCTGAACTTCAAAGATTTAAAGATGTATGGACCGAGATTAGTGAAGAAAGAGAGAAACTGTTTAGACTATGAAAACTATCAATTCAGAGACAAATTCTTAAAAATAAATATTATGGTACAGTTTAGTGTAGCATATATCATAAGGAATTAAAATTATAAATATCGCGACATTTAATATAATATTACATGTAGATAACCAGGTATAATATATAATTAAGAAATTATCTATACATTGAATAACATTTCAAAAAAAAAATTAATTTCTTGTAAAAAATCCAAGGTTACAGATTCAACTATCAAGAGCTAATAAGGTCCAGAATAACTGTAATCGATTAAATATTAGAACAAATTAATTCTTTCAATTACCTTGGTTACAGCTTATGATGCGAAGGGGAAAGAGCTATTTTAGGAAAAATTACAACATTTTCTATTATATCAGGGATATTAAGTCAAGTCAGAATTCGGTCAGACTAAAAGCAGACTATAAAATATAAAACAATTTAAATTCCAGTTGTAACGTATGATAGTGAAATTTGGGCAGAACAATAAGAAAAATTCCTGCAAATAATATTTCAGACAGGAATTTCTAAAAGTTGATCTTTCAACGTTAGAAAAACATGTTAAAAATTTACTATTAGGCCTACACGGTAGAGTGAGAAATGTACTTTTAACACAAGTGCGAAAAGAATGTTTAATACTGACTTTCAATTGTTTGTATCGATTATCAATTATTTCCTACCAGATGTCACACAGCAGCAATTACAACCGATCAATAAAGCGGTTCAAATAATGTCAGATCTTACTTACTTACTTACTTACTTACTTACTTACTTACTGGCTTTTAAGGAACCCGGAGGTTCATTGCCGCCCTCACATAAGCCCGCCATCGGTCCCTATCCTGAGCAAGAATGTCAGATCTACTTTTAAAAATTGTTTTTTATTAAGAAATATACAGAAATTAAATAAATTACTTCAACAACTGTTTTAGTGATAACTGTATGAAACAATTAAGGATTAAGTGACAGTAATAAAAAATACGGTGCACCCATGATTGTACCGAAGACCTTCCGGTCTGCAGTCCAATGCTCCGCCACTGGGATACTTCACTGCCTGCTTTTAATGCGATAAAGTTTAGCATTAGAATTAGGGAGAATAAAAATTGTAGAAGTCAGGAAAATTGTCTCTATACAAGCACGGACGAAGGCTTTCTAAAAAAAATTGTGTATGACATACATGTTAAAAATGACTTTATTTTGCTAGTAGAGTTTGCTCCATTCGGACTGCGAGCTCGTTCCACAGACATTTCTACTTACAAAATAAAATGCATTTTTAAAGCTTGTATCGTAAATAACTTGCCCACTAGACTAGATATAACAATCGCGGAATGAGTATAACTTGAGCGATAGCGACTATTATGTTGGAAGTAGGTGGTACCTGCTGTGCATGGATAACACTGGTATCTACATTCTAGCTACAACACATCAGTTGTATTAGATGAGGCGTGTGATTAGTGTTTGTTGTTTCCCTATACGAATGCCCGTTTTTGTAGTAATAATTCTAACGTTCGTTGACATTATCCAGCGCTAAAGATGTAACTATTGAATGTTTATGTTGCTGTCTAGCCATTTTTAACTTTTGTAATAGAACAAATTATTCTTCTATTAACAAATTATTCTTCTATTATTATGATTATTATTATTATTATTGTGGAATTTAATCGATTAATCGATCAATTTCTGTTGTAAGATTAATCGATCAAAAATATTTAATCGAATAATCGAATCAATTAACATTAATCGGTTGTAGTTGATATTAATTATTATTTTGTTAATACAAACTCAGACTAAAAATTTCGACAATATTTCTCTCTCCGAAATTGCTTATTTAAAGGAACAACAGTACTGTTATTTTCTAACTTTAAACCATGTAGCGTAGGGAAAATCTTTGCACAAACATTTCAGAAAGAGATGGAGATATGAGGACAGTGACCCAGTCTACCTCTATTGAAAGTTGAAACACAATGCGAAACCCTTATTAAGTTCTATGGTTTTCCAAGAAAACTTTCACCTTGTTGTCAGCTCATCTTACTAGCATATGAAATACCTACATACTTTTCTGGGATTCGTTTTTATTTTTTTATTTTAGTAGATTATTTTACGACGCTTTATCAACAGCTTTGGTTATTTAGCGTCTGAATGAGATGAAGGTGATAATGCCGGTGAAATGAGTCCGGGGTCCAACACCGTAAGTTACCCAGCATTTGTTCATATTGGGTTGAGGGAAAACCCCGGAAAAACCTCAACCAGGTAACTTGTCCCGACCGGGAATCGAACCCGGCCACCTGGTTTCGCGGCTAGATGTGCTAACCGTTACTCCACTGGCGTGGACTGGGATTCGTCCCCCTCATCCCTTATAAAATAGCCATGTCTACACTGTGTGCAAGTGAGAGCGTAACTACCTTCTTCTGTTTCTAAAATCTGGTAATTCGATTACAATAGGGGCCAGTCTTCTGTTTCGACCGCTGTACTTTCAGTTGCAGTTTCTGTACTGAGTTTGTATATGAAGGTTGTGTGTTTAATTTGATAAAGAAGAAAAAAATAGTTTTCTGTGGTTTGTGAAAAGTGTAAACTCCATTATGTCATATCAGAATTTGAGAGGTAAACACGGTGAAACGTTTGGATTTAAATTGAACTATCGTGGAGAAGTGCTTGACAGGAAAAAAGTATTTTCGTGTTTAGTGATGCAGGAAACCAGGGGGTGCTCATACGGCTATGGGCAGACACGTAAATTTTAGACAGTTGACGCATGACGTCACCGAGGAAGCTAAACAATTGGCAGTATGAATTAAAAGCAAGCTATAAGTTGTTTTCTAGCAGTGGTTCTGGTTACGTGTGCCCTAAATGTGACAAATCTGCACTCATAGTGGAATATTTCCAAATAAAAATGTGTTATAATGAACTGAATTATATTTATAGCAGTTACTGTTGTTAATTCGGGCTTTCACGTGTTTTATAATCGTAATATATAGGTTATGTATTTAAGTTAGCCCACGTGGTATTAAGTTAATTAGTTTATTGTAAATATTTTGTGCCTAAAACATATTGCATTATTTACCATGCCCGGTTGCGCAGTGTTTTCGTGTAAAAATTATAATCGTAAGACTAAAGGTTCAGATTTGATTTACCACACCTTTCCCAAGGATGACAGTGTTTGTAAGCAATGGATTCATGCTTGCAGAAGGAAAGACAAAATCAACATTAAAAATGCCACCGTGTGTAGTGTTCATTTTCTACCAGAAGATTATGAGAGGGACCTGAAAGCCGAGCTCTTGAACATTAAACCTAAAAAGATGCTTAAAATTTCTGCAGTTCCTTCATTGCATCTGGACATCGATTCAAGACCAAACAAGATGAATATAGAGGCTTCATCTTCACACCAGCCAGAGTCACCACAAATTACGGTAAGTGACAGACAGACAAGGCAGATTAATCGACATTCAAGAAAGCGAGGGCTTGAGAGATTGAAGACACTATCACCCAAGAAGAAGAAGTTTGATGTTGGTACAATTACAGATAGCACTAGTGACTCAGAAAGACATTTGAAAGCACGGTTAGACAAATTAGAGAAAGATAATAAACAAATGCAGACTGAAATGAATAAGTTAAAACTTAAAAATAAGTCACTGACCTTGGCTCTGAGCAGGAAAAGTAAACATATACAGCAACTTGAGAACAGAATTAATGCAAAGGTAAAAGAGAGAGTTTCCATTGTTTTGAGAAAAATTTTTACAGAAAACCAGATCAAGAACTTGTTGGTGACAAAAAAGAAGCCAAAATGGACAAGAGAAGATATAAGCAGAGCCTTGACACTCCGCTCAATATCGAGGAAATGCTACATATATTTAAGGCAAAGTGTAGGAATCCCCTTACCATCACTGTCAACTCTAAGGCGCTGGGTTTCCAATTCCTTTAAGTGCAGGCCTGGCATATTAAGTGATGTTTTATTTATGATGCAAACTCAATGCAAGAATTTAACAAAAAATGAACTTTTATGTATCCTGAGTTTTGATGAAATGAATGTGGATGCAAGAGTGTGCTATGACCAAGATGAGGATAAAGTTTATGGGCCCCACAGCCAGGCACAAGTCGTAATGGTTCGAGCGCTATGCAGTAATTGGAAGCAGCCAATATTTTTTTATTTTGACGTTACAATGACAGGATCACTGCTAAAAGAAATCATTTTAGAAGTGCAAAAGGTGGGTGTTGTTATTGTGGGAGTTGTAAGTGACATGGGTGGGAAAAACAAGAGAGTCTGGAAGGATTTGGAAGTAGATCACAAGAAAAGTTGTTTTGATAACCCCAGTGATGACACCAAGCGCATATGGGTTTTCCAAGATGTGCCACACATGATAAAATTATTGAAATACCACTTCATTGACGATGGTTTTACTTTACCCAGTGGGAAGATAATTAACAAAACCATTATAGAGAATATTTTATCTATGGATGGAGGTGAAATAAAAATCTGCCCGAAACTGAAATATAACCATCTAATGGTATCAGGTAGAGACCGACAGCGTGTCCGTCCTGCATGTGAATTATTTTCAAATCACGTTGCAAAAGCCATTAGTTACCTCTTGCCAAATGAACATGAAGCATCAGAATATTTCAAACTTGTTAATGATGTTTTTGATATTTTCAATTCTAGGATTCCGGACAGTGAACAAATTCCCATTGCAAGTGGTTTTGGCATACATTTTAAAGACCAAGAGAATATCCTAAGGACATTTCATACCATGTGTGAAAAAATGAGAGTTGGCAAGAACACTTCACTGCTTCCTTTTCAGAAAGGTTTTATAATGTCCATTAGATCTTTATTAGGTTGTTTTTCTGACCTCAGAAAATTGTATGGGCTAAGCTACATCTTAACTGCTAGACTGAACCAAGACTGCCTTGAAAATCTTTTCTCTCAAATAAGAGCATTGGGACGCACTTACGACCATCCCCTTCCAGTAGAATTTAAAAACCGTTTGAGGCTGCTTATAATGAGTCGCAACATTTCAGACATTTCGTTCAATTCCTCAGCTGTTGAACTAGAAGCAGATACAATTGATTATCTTACTTCTAACCTTTTTGCAGGACTTCTACCAGACATGACAGAAGCATTGGCAATGATAGAAAATGATTCTGAAATTTCAGAAATTACTGTTGAAAACCTTCCTGAAGCAAGAGTCATACAAAATGTTTCTGAATTTTCCAGCGAAGGTCTACGATATTTGGCTGGCTATATTGCTTTTCGCTGTCGTGAAGTAGATAGATCATTAGGGGATCCTACAGGCCAATTAATTAGTGTTACACCAGATGCATTGCCGGTACATCAGGGCTGGATTGAAAAACTGTCTCGAGGAGGTCTGCTCAAACCATCAGATGAATGGCTATGCACAGTGAAACAGTTTGAAGTAGTGTTTGTAGGAGTGCATGGTGATAAATTAAACTGCTGCAACGTCATTAAGGGCATGTGTAACATTCTCGCACAGAAGTTTCCACATGTACATCCATTAATAATTAAAATATATACAAGAACAAGGACATTTATCCGCATTCGTTCACTGAATACGGCAGCGAAGACTGCAAGAGCAGCGGAACTACAAAGAAAGAAGGCACGTAAATGGCAAGCTTCTGCTAGGCGCTGACAAGAGAGAAGAATTCATTCCAATCTTCAGGGAGGAGGAAAAAGGTATGTGATATAAATACCTACTTAATGATTATTGTGTTTGAAAATATGCAGCCTATTTTCAAGCATAATAAAGTGTTCACAACTTCACATATTCATAGTCAATGAATGGCATGAGGTGGCTAGCTTTATTCTCCAACCGACTTCACCCCGTGGAGTCATGGTAATTTTAAATGAGGCTGAAAGGGCTCTGGAGCCAATCTAGGTCCAAAGATGTCAAGCATAATATGTTTGTAACATTTAATATAGTTTATAGCTTTAAGTGAGTTATGTTAATAATCAGCTTAATGTGTATTATAACGAGTATTTGAAAATATAGGACTAATTATATAGTAATATATATGGAAAAATTATGTGCCTATATTAATTAAAATACATAGGCTTACTATCAGAAATAATTAGGCCTACCCATGGCTTTATTATTTCTGCATGTTCTAATAATATTTATTAGTGTGTTATGTTTTCTGTCATTGTTATTATGTTAGGAAATTATTAGCATTCACTATGTAATTGTTCTATTTAATAACGAACATTTCTTATGAAGGGTAACTATATTTTCTGATACAAAAATATTATTTCGTACAAACTCTTCTCCAGTTTAGAAGATGAAATTACTTGTAACACATAGGGATAAGACACGCTTAATATAGTTTCCTTTTGTGAGTGGTACATTTTTCCTCACAAATAAAAGTTAAACAAAAAACAAATTGTCGTTTAAAAGAATTTTGTGCGATAACTTGTTACAAATACTTCGGTGCTAGGAGGCCATAATGCATCCCGTGGCTAACGAGCTTCCGAAGTGACGTCACGAGTTCGTCTGCTAGCGGAAATTGCCGAGTGGCTCTACCTTATAGTAAATCCATATACCTTGGCAGGAAACATTGTTACTAAACGTAGAGCGGCACTTAATTCGGAGCATTTGAATGCACTCACATGTTCAAAATCATGGATGAAGCAGTATTAACTAGGTGAGTCTTCATACTTTTTGTTATTTATGTTTGTTTCGAAAATTCTCGGAGAAATTGACACAATAAATTATAAGCCTCATAATAAATATGTTAATAAGTAATTAAAATAGTTGTTTTGTAATATAACGATACATTATATACAGATATACAACGTTAGTTTAACACTTATGCTTATCACCGAACACAAGTTAAATTTAACAATAAGTACAGTATAACAGTATATTAAAACATTTTTTCAACTCGATCAAAACTCGATTAAATTCAAATAGTTAACTGATTAAATATTTTGATCGATCAACAGCACTAATTATATTATTATTATTATTATTATTATTATTATTATTATTATTATTATTATTATTATTACTAGGCAACATAAAATATTCACATTTTCATTTATGTGCAACGAAGTGTCCTGGCTGAATTTCATAAATTTTACAGTTCTTTACATTCGTAACGATTTTTTACTATTGTTTACAAATTTAGAAATCCTAATGATCATACTTAGGATCCGAGACAACTTAAGAATGCAACGGAGGACAGATGGAGTGAGGTGGCGGTTTGAGTTTTGTTTACCTTGCCTTAGTGTACAATCCGGTACAGTATTCTTCCGTCTCTTCCTACGAAACAAACTCAGGCCATCACAGTGTATTTTCAATTCATAGTGAACAGTTTTTTTCGAACTACTTGCAAGTATGTACATGGTTGTTCATTGTAACCCTAACGCCTTCAACGTCGCCGAGAGACATGATAACTTGTGAGGCATGTATCCTACTTCATTTTCCACCGTCACAAGTTAGTACTACTAACAGTGGGTTATTTTACGACGCTTTATCAACATCTCTGGTTATTTAGCGTCTGAATGAAATGAAGGTGATAATGCCGGTGAAGTGAGTCCGGGGTCCAGCACCGAAAGTTACCTAGCATTTGCTCGTATTGGGTTGAGGGAAAACCTCGGAAAAAACCTCAACCAGGTAATCTGCCCCGACCGGGATTCGAACCCGGGCCACCTGGTTTCGCGCCCAGACGCGCTGACCGTTACTCCACAGGTGTGGACTATTAACAGTAGAATATAACGCAGTACATTGATGGTGTTTACATTCACAGTATGTCTGTCTACTATTTTCAGGAACTCTATAGTCAACTTGTGCGTACATTGGTTGCTAAATTGTCCCGGATCCTAAGCCTGCTAATGATAATGTACTTGTAGACTTATAACCTTTCTTTGTGTAAGTCACATCAAATTATTTTTAAATTAATATCGAAAATAGGCATTGTTGTATCAGTATTGGCTGTAATCCTATCCTACGAAATCTTGTAACTTTGTATTGTAATTTAATTATGTTGAAATATTTACTGTGAAAGAAATCTGTTTTCAGGTAGTAAAAGACAAATTAACACAAAGTGAGGAAATGCTTACTATAGGCCATCCGCAAAACCTAGTGCATGAGTGTGCCGTAGCTTACAGTAAGAACCTTATAGTGAGGGTAAGGAAACAAGCTAGCTGTAGAAGTGTGGCGAGGAAGGGAAGCTTCTCAGTCTACTTTCTGCTTCCCCTCACGCGCAGTACATTCCACGAGATAACGAATGGCCTATAACTTGCTGTCTCTAAACCCCTAAACAAAATTAAGAAAATCTGACGCTGTTTCTTTTACTTCTGTCGGTCTTGCATATTCGAGAAACCGAATTAGCTACATCGATAAAGCAAATGTGTGCGTACTGGAAGATATCGAGTTCAAAACTGAGTGGAAACGGAACTTTGAATCTCTCATGACTGGATCAAAGATTTATATGCACTAAAACCTGCGGAAATATGCATGCAACTTTGTCCTATAGACCTCAGAAATAAGCACTTAAATACGTATTAAAATTTTTAAATTGAACGCTTCAGCGCACACTTAATGAGAGATTCAGATAACTTCTAACTATACTTTCAGGCCAACTTTAAAAAAATTCTGATAAATATAAATAAGTTCACTTGTTTTAATAGAACAGCTACTTTTGGCTTACTTTAAATGACAATAACTTATAAGGCTTTATCCTCGTTTTTCTTTTTTGTGAATGAACGCCTTTTTCCAGTTAATGCAAGCCTGTATGCTGAAAATGAATGTTCAACACACAGGATGTAAGTGGGAAAGAGTTAAAAAGAGGCATCCTTGTAAGATCCTCAGTATTCAGCCCAGAATAC